>NC_079428.1:4102853-4188873 GCF_026213295.1 Gadus chalcogrammus | reverse complement strand
ACACACACACACACACACACTGCGGTGACCCTGTATTATTATTTTTGTACTTAGAACATGGCGAGTTCCAACATGGCCTCCTCCCCCTCCCCCTCCCCCTCCTCCTCCCCCTCTTCCTCCTCCCCCTCCCCCTCCTCCCTAGCTCAGCTGGAGGTCCACCTGCTCCTGCTGTGACCCCGGAGCGAGACTCCCACAATGCACCTCCCCTGCTCCCCACTTCCTCCTCCATCCCCCCTCTCCTTGGTCTTTCGCTCTGGTTCAGCAGGTGAACCCTAGGTTAGTTTAGCGATAGCTAGTGTGTCACTGTCCCCCCCCCCCCCCCCCCCACCAGCGTGAGATGAGCCCGCTGTCACCGCCGTCTAAGGCCCTGCATATCATCAGCCCGCTGCTATTTATACCCCAGGTACGACAGCGCAGACACAACCGGCGTCCCCGGCGGGGAGACCGACCCACCGGAGGTCTCGACAAACACACGTTGGGCACGCGACAACGGGCAATGTTTTGTTTTGGAACCACGTTTAGTTCCCTTTACACTTTGGTTGTAAAAACTAGAACGGTAATTCAAGCCCTGTTTTGTTTCGTAAGCTTTCCAAGTTCATGTTCGTGTCGTTAAAGTTTTCCTTTCACCCTGAGCCGCGTCGGCCGGCTGGTTTGAGCGTGTTGACGTAACCCCCAGCCCGCTTCACCAGCCTTGTTTTGTGGGTTTAAGTATCCGATAGTAGCTCCTCCTCCCTTCTTCTACTTTGCCGGTGACACAGCGGCCATTTTGTCCCCATTGGACGCGTCTTCCCCGTGAGTTAGTGTGGCTTTAAACGTGGCTTTCCCGCTTTTTTTGATTGTGCTTTTTTGAGAAGTGATTGCTTTGTTACGTCGTTGATTTCTTCCTTCCAGAATGTACTTAATGGTGTTACCGTATGTGAGAAGGTGTTTATATTGTGGAATCATGAACTGCTTGTGTTATTTTGTTTTTTTTAGAATAAAGAAATGACCAAAAAAATAATTATTCCGGCTGAACATCCGTCTTATGCAGCAGTTATTCACATTCTCAAACTCCAGTTATTGACTATTTTATTTATATTTCCATAGGCTTTTACGAGGACGTGTTGACAGAAGTTGAATGGCGGAAAACATAACGTTATTATTCTAGCAATAAGGAGAGATTCGAAGCTCCACAGCGTTTCCTATTTAATTTATAAAAGACTTTCAGGGATAACTTAAAGCAGTTTTAAACTAACTATTGAACTATTTGATTCTACGAAATATTCTGTTCGCTTTTACCTTCCGGGGCTAGGTCTACTGGTCACTTAGACTTCTGGTTCAGTTTGATGTTTCTCAACCAATTATGCAAAAATAACAACTAAGTGTAAAAGGACGTGGTGTTAGAGACACCCCAAAATACACACTTTTTATTTGTTCATTAAGGTTATTATAATTGCATTATACGTGCATGGTTAGGCTGTGAATGTTTGTGTGTATGTGGAGCACATCACTGAAGCTGTACCGTGTTGGGGAACGGGGCCTGATCAGGGGTATGCTATACCGGGGTTGACCCAGGTGGCGCCCCCTGCTGGTGGCCACTGGTCGCCCTCAAAGAGAAAAAATAATTTGATTAAATGTAATTCGATTGGCGCCCTTCCTCATTCTCAGTTTTGAGGTTACAAATTAAGAAAGAAAAATGCAAGGTATGCATTTTATTGTCAATGAAATTAAAATAATTAACATTGTTATAATATAATATATTTTTACATTTTTATAATAATAATAAGAAGAAAAGATCAGTGTATAGATTTTGTCTGTAGCATTATTTAAAAAAACATAATTTTTAACTATTAGAATTTTACCTTGAAAGTTATTTGGATCAATAATCTGCGTCAGCTCATCTTTAGTCAAACACCATTGCAAATGTGAGGTAGAAAAACTAAACTGTTAGGTGTTTGATTATATATTAGGCAAGGCAAGGCAACTTTATTTATATAGCACTTTCATACACAAGGCAGACTCAAAGTGCTTCACATATTATAGAGATATGGCCAGGAATGTCCAACACCTTGTGCACTGTAAAGTAAATCGAAAAAAGCATTGACTTACAAAGAAGGCACTTTTTTTTATCATTTTCACAACTTTTTATTTTTATTTTAGTACAAAACAAGTCTAGCAAAGGGAATTAAAATGACAGTGGAAAATAAACCAGATGGGAATCGAGATCTGGAAGCGTACTTTAGCAAAAACAATAAATATCCGCTTTTATCACATATTTAGTGCATTGTTTCATTATGTTCACATAACTGACTTCTAAAATGTTTTTTCTTTGTCTTATTGCAAGTTCGGTTTGGACCATAAAACATAACTTACAACCAACAGTTTGCAATAGTATCCAGCTGCAGCCCCGGAGAACATCACCCTGGCGTGACAGAACAATTCCTGTTTAAAGAATGTTAATTATCTAAAGGGTAAGTCTAGTAAGTCTATAAAGTCTGTAATGATATTTCTATTGAACTGATTGATATAGCCTTCAACCACAGAATGATCCCAACCTCCATGGGGAAGTGGAGATAGCAGTTGGCTGACACTCCTGAGTCCGGGGTTGAAGTCCAACTAATACTCTCTAATGTTTAGTCTAATGTAAAGTCAAGTATAACCTCCAAACATACTCTGGTTAGCGTCTTGGTGGTGAAGCGGTCAGGGCTGTTGGTTATCGCTCTGTAGACTCAGGTTCAAGTCCCCGCACGCACAGCTAATAAGAATGCTGAGCTTTCAGACACTATGTAGGTTTGGGTTCCCCGCTCAGAACCAGGGTTCAAGAGGTACCTAAATGGATATATCTTATTTCTCTATCATGTGAATGGTAAAGTCAATTATAACCTCCAAACATGTTCTGGTAAGCGTCTTGGTGGTGCAGTGGTCAGGGCTGTTGGTTAACGCTCTGTAGACACAGGTTCGAGTCCCCGCATGCTAATAAGAATGATATTATTGACATTCAATTTCTTGTGAATTGTTAAGTCAATTATGAACTCTGATTAAGTCTGACCCAGTGTCTCTGTGGTGGAGGTGATAGAGCTGTTACCTATCTGTTCTGGGGACATGGGTTTGAATCCTGCCATGGCAGGTTTTGTGGGAATGAAAGTATGGTGAATGGATGAGTGTGAATAACTGTCTGTGTGAATTGATTACTGTGAATGACTTAATTCACAATAATCAATTAGCACAAACAGTGATTCGGAATGAATGACTGTCTGGGAGAGAGGATGGCTGTGAATGAGTGCACTCATTCACAGCCATTCTCCCAGACAGTCATTCGAAATGAATGTGTGAGCGAATGGATCCCTTCACTAGACAGTTGTTCCCACGAACTGCCCATGGCAGGAAACAAACCCATGTCCCCAGAACAGATAGGAACAGCGCCACCACAGAGGCACCTCTTGTTTGGTAAAAGTGTAAAAAAACCACAAATATTTTAGCCAGGACTCGAACCCAGGTCGTCAGATAAGGTTGAATTTTTCAACAGCAGACGGCGTCTTGCTCCATTGCGCCACCGAGACACACAGTCTGTGAATCTCAGAAGTGCTACTGGTAGTTAGAATGTACAGAGACAGGAGGATTTTCTTATCAACATCGTGTGCGCTCAAATGCAGGATGTATGTGGTCTAGTGGAGTTTACTGACGTCTTTAAGGACTGACCTTCATAAGCACTGCAGACCTGGGTTCAAGTCCCACCAATGACACGTGCTCCTCGTGGGTTCAGCTCACACATAGATTACTTTCCCTGGAATCAAAATACATTACAATGATCAATTTCAAGTGAACTGTAAAGTAAATTATAACCTCTCACCAGTACCTTGCTGGTGCCTCTGTGGCGCAGGTGGTAGAGCTGTTACCTAGCTGTTCTGGAGACATAGGTTCGATTCCGGCCTAGCCCTAGGCCGGAATCGAACCCATGTGGGTGAATGGATGAGTGCGAATAACTGTCTGTCTGATATGAACAACTGATATTATAATCAATTTCAAGTGAACAATGCTATGTGAATTGTCAAGTCTATTTTAAACTTTAACTGAAGGTGGCGCAGTGGCTAGAGCTATCAGTGATCAACTCTGGGGACGTGGACGTTACGAAGCTGACCTACTGCGCTCGTTATTACCCGGGTAGACAACCCGTAACCTATGTGTGTTCCTAAGCTTTCCTTGGTGAGTGCAATCTAACCTATCTAGGGGGTCAGGTGCGAGGCACTCACCCCAGGTCCACAGCCACCGTAGGCGAACAGCTCCGTGTCCCGGTGCACCGGGATTACACCGAATTCTGCGACCCACCGATCTGCACGAGTTTGAAGCGTAGACAGGCACGACAAAAACATAAATAAAACATAGAACTTAATAAATACATTTGATTTGATTAGCATTTTACAGACCCATACAATGGATAGGGCGTTTAGTACGGTCCATCACCGTTGCTTCTTTACCCATAAACAGCTACAGTAAGTGTTCAATTACGCTGATAAGAATGGAATTGACCTCGCTTAATGTTAATAGCTTATTTAACATTCTGTGAAACAAGGGAATGCTTCGACAACATATGGGTGAATCCTTTCTCAAACTATTTGTAATTGAAAAAACAAAAATAAAAGATGAAATGTAGATAGATGGTAACAAATAATAGATAGATGGTGTTTTCTTTTTTATCACTGTGTTATATTAGATGTAAAGACTATCGATTAAAAGATATATCCATCTATAAAGTCTGGCATCTTAAACGTCAAAGTACACTGAACCCGATCAGCGGTGAATTGACTGATCACCAAACAGGTGGTCAGTTTGAGGGTGAGGGGAGCCTGCGTGCGTTGCTGACCGTGTTGGGCTGCAGGTGAGCGAGCGAGGGCAGGTTGAAGAGCCCCTGGATGAGCTCGGGGGGGCAGGCCTGGCCCAGCCACAGGAAGAGGGCGTGGCCGTTCTCCAGCAGGAAGGCTCCGCCGTCGGACAGGCGGTCCTCGGAGCAGCGCAGCGGCGACGGCACCGCCTCGCCCTCCAGCTCCATGTTGTGCTGCGGAAAGATCGGAAACGTTACAATTGATCGGAAATCTATTTTATCGAAAAACCATCATCTACTGAGTTCCACTGAGTTCCACTGAGTTCCACTCAGTTCCACTCAGTTCCACTGAGTTCCATTCAAAACCATTTCTAGCCGAGTCAGAGTCAGCCCCTGCCCCTCGGTGAACCCCCCCCCCCTCACCAGTGGGATGAGGCGGGGGTACAGCAGCAGCTGGGTGTCCTCCACGCCCATGGCCATGACGGCCAGCCGCTGGTGGGCGCGGTCGTCCGTGGACAGCTCCGTGCTGCCCACCAGCGGGGCCGTCCTCATCAGGCTGTTCATGTACACCGGGAACACCTTCATGGTCTCGGCAGGATCAGCTGGGAGGAGGGGGGGGTGGATGGAGAGGAGTCCATTAGACCAGCCAGAGAAGTCATTACATTTAGGCCCAATCCCATTTCTACCCCTTACCCCTTCCCCTTACCCCTTGTTTTGAAGTGCTAAGGGGAAGGGGAATGGGATTGGGCCTTACCATTTCTACCCCTTACGCCTTCCCCTTACCCCTTCAAAACAAGGGGGAGGGTTAAGGGGTAGAAATGGGATTGGGCCTTGCATTACATTTGTAAGTCGTGTTGCGTAAAATGTTACAGTGGTCTCGTTGGGGTAGAAAATATGTATGTCCAGTACGGTATGACACTATTAAGCCGATCGATGAATGACCTGAAGGCACTTATGAATAACTAGACTTTACCAAATATATACAACGCTAACAGAACAAACTAAAATCCAGCGAAATTGAAATGGATCAATGAATACAAATATTATCGACACGCAACGACATATTACTGCTCGGCACTTGTTTCTATGAATATCTTTAATGTACCGACAGCGATATGTTGTTTCTCTTTCTTCTGATGAATGTACTCATTGTAAGTCTCTTCTGATAAAAGTGTCTGCTAAATACGCTGAATTTAATTGTACATTTAAACGACATGTTGAGTCTTAACAACACTCCGTCTTTGGATCCAGAGCGTCTTGAATTGGACTACGCAGTGAAGTAAAACTCTGCACAGCCTTTTGCGGGACATGTGTCAGACCCCTGGGAAGAGCTGCACCGACATCACATCAAATCGTGAGACACAGTTTCTTGTATTTGGGAGCGTGGTCAGTGGTCCACCGACCTGGCTGGCGGCAGAGGGGCTGGCACAGTTCTTGCGGTAGCAGGCCAGCATGTGGGCGGTCTGGTTGACCAGGATCTCCCGGACGCTCTTCAGTGGCTGCTTCAGGATGGCACGGCAGGCTGGGGAACACCGGGATGATAAACAGTTGTTAGCTTCAGGATGGCGCGGTAGGCTAGGGAACACCGAGATAATAATAATTTATTAGCCATCGGTATTTATATTATCGACTGTAAAAAGGCGCTTGACACCGGGGGAATAGAGACGTAGTAAAAACGAAGTAATCAATAAATGAGTTTAAATGTGTTTAAAATTAATAGAGAAAAAACAATACATACAATGTGAATAAAAATAACAAACTCAACTTATTCAAGTCAAGTTTATTAAAACCATTCACATGTTTTGAGTAAGAGCCCGCTTTCCGAAAGAAGTTAATAACTGCCTTGGCATTTTTTGAGCTCAGTTTCATCCACCAATTAAAACCGTTGTGGATGGCAGTAAAGGGTTAAACCGACATCGTTGCAGTTTCGCAGGGATTTCTCTCCTGATATTGTAGGAGATGTCATCCGCAGTCATCTTTACGAGGAGAGCATGTGGTCCCGGTTACCAGGAGAGATATTAATCCCAGTGGCTGGTAAACCGACGAGCAGCCATGTTAAACCAGACTTTAGGGTGATGTATGGAGTGGCAAGGAGAAGGAGTAGGGGGGTCAGCCTGGGGTCAAACCCAGGCCCCGGCATTACAGTGTGGGACTGGTCAGCAAGGTATGATGAACGTGCGTCTGAAATAAAGCACTGCTCAGACTCCTTTTCTCATTATTACTGCTACTTGGACAACGTTTGCTAAAGCCTCTGGCAGGTCAACTTGTACTTTTTCTTGTTTTTCTTAACGGGAAGGTGTTTGGAGTCATGCCGGCATTGTTAAACCGGCAATACATATCAATTAATACTGTTAATATTGAGATATGATCACACTTTAATTCATCTGGCATCAGGGACGCAGGAAGTGGGGTGCTCCGGGTGCTGCCGCACCCCCTCTAGTGGACAACAGACGCAACTACAACACTTTAACTCAGGCAATGCCGCGGGTTTTTTTTTTTTTCGTCATCCGATTACATACAGCACCCCCCACTTCATATGACTTCCTGCGTCCCTGTCTGGCATAATGTATCTTCTAACTAAAAGCAACAAATGAACGTCTCAACTGGTTCGGTTATGACGTCTCTCGATGACTGATTAACTTTTAATTCAATTGTTGGCGTAGTGGAATATATATCCGTCATCTTATCATCACTATGAAGGTATTAAGGCTGTAAACGAAGCGAACGCATACATTTTAATAACTGGTATTTTCCAACTGCCATTTCTAACCGACATATTCAAACTCAAATTGAGGTTCAAATAAGCTGAGGAACACAGAAGAGTTGCTGCGGTGTGGAAACGCAAATCTTTAAAACCTTGGGTGAGGAGAGGGGTCGGGAACTGACAGAGAGAGTTGGATGTTCACCTGTTTTGGCGAAGAAGTTGATGAGCGAGTCCGTCTCGCAGCTCTTGAACAGCTCCATCAGCTGGGAGCTGCAGTTCAGACTGAGGTTGTGGACGCGCAGACGCCTCTGGCCCCCGAGGGTGGTGTAGAGCAAGGCGGGCACCCTGGGTAACACGGACAGACGGACACGGCTTTACAACAACAGCGGAGGACACGATTGTTGTCAACGAAGCGCTGGTGATGTATCGTGTCTGATGATATAAAATACAACGATGTGGTGCTGCTGTGTAGCTCAACTGGTAGAGCAAGGCATTAACATCGCCAGGGTTGGAGGTTAGATTCCCACCAGGGCTGTTTTACGCTGACAATGTTTGATAAGGTGTTGTGAGACACTTTTGATCGAAACTCCCACGAAATGGCATTCATCAGATTATCCACCAAATGGTTTAAAAGATAATAACTAACCCATGGCTAGCAAACATTTGCTGGGCGGATTATTATTGTGTTTTGATACATTCCTGTAACAAAACAGACCTGTAGATTATATTTCCCATTCATCGGTTTGCTGAGCGCGCGTTGTGCGCGCGTTGTGCGTGCGGTCCCCCGTGACGCGCGTACCTGCATGAAGGCGCCCGTCTCCTCGCTGAGCGTGTCGTCGTGGCCTGGTCACAGTCCACCGCCGCCAGCTCCACGTCCGTCGTGTTGTTCATATACACGCCGCCGAAGAAGAAGTCCGTCGCCCGGAAGCCTGGCGGGACGGCGACAGAGGTTGAGTTACTGCGGGTTGACTGTTAAACGGGATGGGTTGACACATATATTCAACATGACCGTAGTTGAACAACAACAGTCATGAGCAGGACTTGAAGCTGGGTCCCAAGCACTTCATTCAGCAGGTCTTCAAACTTCAAATGGAAGGGCTGTCATCAGTGGGCCATTGGCTAAATCAACATTGTGGTATACAATAACTCACATGATAATCTTCTTCAATTCGAGCAGCCTCGCTGGGGCTATGGGTCGGGTTGCGCACCTGTTGGGCATTAATCAATCAATGCTGCCATGTAACCTTTACTTCTAACGAATCCATACAACCAGTTTTGACATCATCCCCGTGTGATGAGGCTGCAGATTTTTCTGCAACATTTTCTTTGCAAAGTAGCAGTTGAAACTCTCGTGAACACTGGCTTGTGGACTACCACTTCCACTTTGTTTATTCCTCCGGCGAATACAATATGGGATAAATAAAAGAAAGCAATTAGGTCAGGTATATAGTATAATTTAAGTATAAAACGTTAAATACACTATAAAGATATCAGATATTATACTACTTGATCTATTTTCGCGAATGGTCTGTCTGACTTCTGACTCTATACTGCCGCCTCGATTTCCGGTGGTATTGCTCCGTTTCTCTCCTCTTAGAACCAAGAGGGTCTTGCAACTTTTTTGTACACTTATGTTTGAACATCTAATTTGTATAAGTGTTAGTCATTTTAGAAATAAAACCAGTATTGATTGCCATGAGGGGACTTGATCCAGCAACTCTGGTAATCATAACCGCTGGCTCTCCCCACTCCACCACCAAGTCATTGTGGTTGAAGGTGTTGTGGGGATAGATATCGCATTCAATCAAGACATTAAAAAGAAGTTGCAGTACCCTCTTGGTTGTAACCTTTATGCCCCTTTAGATACAGAGACTTAGGTCTAATTGTCATTATTAATAATGACATCAACCACCATATGAATACTGTTACAAAAATGTTTCAACTGCTTTTCATATGCTGTTTTTTTCCAAACAACCATCTAGATTTTTTTTTTCAATATTGTTTTTATTACTATCATTGTAATTTTTCATCATTTCATCTTTGCACAAAAACATACATATTTTCAGGAGTCCACCAACCCCTCCCATCCCGTTTCCACCACTAAAGTTTACAGTTCGCTCAAAACACGTTTTTTTAAATCAATGTAAATTACAGCAATGTAAAACAAAAAACAAAACAAAATAAGGAGAACTAAAATCAGCCCTGATAGAGAATAATAAAACAGCAACAGCCAGAGTAATAATAATAATAATAATAATTAGAATCCAAAAACCCAGCACCGTAATACAATGATCAACTTCTGGAGGAGAGGTGGAAAGAAAAGAAAATAAATCAAAGAGTAGAGGAATCCGAAAAACGTAAAGTAGGGGTTCGGCCTCGTTCGGAAATGGATACAGATGTGGAGGGCGACGGTGGGCGTGTCCATGTGAAATAGTAATACAAAATAAAAATAGAGAGCCCGTCATAGGGACCCTATAACATCTCGCTGCTCACACGCTGGCCGACAGGAACTAGTTTACGCAATCGCTCGCTACGTCCGCTCCCCCACCGATGGGAGCAGGTAGGGAGTAGGGAGGAGGAGAGATAAGGACCTGAGTGTTTACGTTGAGTCACGGTCGGTATCTTACTTTTGTTTTGAGCTTTATTTTTTGCGCGCGCAGACACGTGCTCGGATATGGGTGGTATCTTGTTGACTTGGCTGCGATCATCACGGCGTTGCTTGACAACAAAATAAAACGGATAAAAAAAACAAAGAAATGCCCTCCAAAATAAAAGCGCAACAGTTCAACCCAACTTCCTTCAGCCTCCCTCCCCCTCTGTGGTTCTCTCCTTCCTCCTTTTGACAGCCAATAAACAGGCCCGTACATACCCCCCCATGTTGTAAAATTGAACTAGGACAATCAAAAACAAAAAGTCATGTTTTCAGACGACTCGCCATCTTCACTATGAACAACAGTTCCTCAATCTGGAGTCACCGTACAACTCTGCATGGGTGTGTTGCTCGTGTGTGTCTAGTACTTTGTACACAAAGGAAGTGGCGAATGAGCGTGAATGTGTGTTTGTGCAGATAAAAGGTGCTGTACAATTAAAGGCAGCAATGATATGATCCCTGTAGCCCCGCCCCCCCCCCAAAATCTTAACCTGTACAAACCCCGACATTGTGTTTTTTTTTCCGTCGTTTTTTTCGTGTAATTTTTATATGACATAAAAATAGAATATTATCAAATCAACGTAGAAGAGAAAATAATTCACCATTCATATTTTTTTCCCCGTTTGACTTTCCAGTGATCTTTTATATACGCAAACACACGCACAAGTTAAATACCCCCCCCCCCCCTCCCCAAAAAAAATAATACCTCCGCGGGAACACACGTAATCTGACAGACGTTGGGAGGGTGTGTGTGTGTGTGTGTCTGTGTGTATAAGGGGGGGGGGGGGGGCACTGAAGAAGTGAATAAATGAGAGAAAAAAGGGGGAGGAGGGGGGGGGGGGGGGGGTGTCCGGGTAGACATTCTGTGTAAGAAGGCGCGATGTCAACCGAAAGCCATAAAAATGTAAAATACAATAACATTAAAAAGAAACAAAAAACAAAAGCATGATCAACTGAATTTATTCTCGACATAACAGAATCATTGGAGCCCCGCCGCGGCCGGCTAGCGGAGCTACACAGACACACTACGGCCCTACACGCTCATCGGTACTCCACGGAAAGGCGAGAAACATTAAAAAGAACAACGACACATGAACCGAAGAAAAGAACAAAAAACGAAGGGACAAGAAAAAAATCGACCCCTCCCCCTCCCCTCCCCATCGCAAGACCACCCCGCCGCCCCGCCCCTCCCCTGACTACACCCTGCTTTTCCAGTGCACAACTGTTTTTGTTAAAGAGAAATAAGAAACAGGGAACATTCTCTCTCTCACACACACACATACGCACACACACACCATCTTATACATGTGACGACGTCATCATCGTCATGTCGTCATCATCGTCAAGTCCAACAGGAACTTGCATCATCGGCGCGAGGGGAGAGGAAAACAAACTAACCTAAAGTATCCGGGGGGGGGGGGGCAGGAGCCTCGTGTGCATTGTGTGTGCGTGTCTTGCGTGTGGGCGCGCTTGTGTGTTTTTTTTCCAAGTCCAGAATGAAGGCAATGGGGAAGGGAGGGGGGGCAGAGTGGAGTGTCATATTAGGGTGGGGGTGAGGTGGTGGTGGTGCCGGTAGGGGGGGGGGGGGGGGGCATCAAGGTGGCGTTCCGTTCAGCTCCATCAACAGGTGGAGCGGGTGAACATCTGTGCATGGGTGCGTGTGTGTGTGTGAGTGTGGTCGAGGGTCCGTTCTCTTGGAAGCGTGGATGAGGGGGGAGGAGGTTTGAGGGGGGAGGGGGTTTGAGGGGGGAGTGAGGGGTGAGGGCACAGTCAGGGTCCAACGAGTCGTCCCCCGTCCGACGCTGCCGTCTCTCTCTCTCTCTCTCTCTCTCTCTCTCTCTCTCTCTCTCTCTCTGGTGCCTTCAGTCTCTCCACCGTCTCGCCCTCCCCTTCCTCCCATCATCTTCTTCCATTCATCCCAGAGCCACGCCCCCCCACCCAGAGGAAACAAACCCCCCAGGGGGTGCAGGTGGGGGGGGGGAGAGGGGAGCTCAACACATGGAAGGGGGAGAACACAGAGGAGGGAGAGAGGGAGGGAGAGAGAGAGGGAGAGAGAGAGAGACCCTCCCCTTCGACCCCCTCCCTTGAGAAGCAGAGGCTCCGCCCCTCCTAGGCTGTTGATGGTGTCCTCGTCTTCGTGGGGGGGGGGAGAGGAATGAAGAGGACACAGAACCGTTGAACCCATTTGAACGTTCGAACGAGCAACGCCGAAGGTGGAGGATGAGGAGGAGGTGATGGAGGTGTTCTTCAGTCCCCTGGAGGGCATCTGGTGGAGCGGGAGGAACCCACTCAGCCCTACGTCATCAACCCCCCCCCCCACCCCCACCAATTATCAAGGTGGAGAAACGCAAAAAAAAACGAGAAACGTCTCCGATAACAATCAGCCAACAGGAACAGTCCATTAACAGAACACGAAAGAATCAAGACGCCCTAAACGCAGACGCCGTTCTGTCGGGCCCCTCCCCCAAAACCCGCCCCCATCCCCCGTCAACCCCTCCTTAGGCTCCACCCCTCAGTCTAACCCAAACCCCCGCTCCCCCCCCCCCAGAAAAACCACATTCACCCCACGTGATGAGGTCCCCCTCGCCCTCTCCCACCCCATCGAGGATGTCGGGTGTCATGGCGGCTCACAGCTTCAGCTCGTTGGCCACCTTGGAGGCGATGTTCTTGAAGGCGATGGAGGTGCCGGAGATGCGCTTGAAGCGCACGCCGTTGAGCGAGAGGCGCGGCAGCTTGCACACCTCCATCTCCCACTGGACGAAGTCGTCGCGCGCCGGGTTCCCCGACACGCAGAGCAGCATGTAGCGCTCGCGCGCCTCGTACTCGCAGCCGTTGGAGTCCAGCACCTTGCGGATCTCCCGCATCATCTCGCCGGGCTCCATGGACGACGTGGTCTTCATGCTCCACGTGAAGCGCAGCGAGCGCGGCTTGTTGGACAGGTCTTTGGAGGCCGGGGTCAGGCCCCCGGGGCCCATGGTGCCCGGGGCCGGGGGGGTACCGGTGCCGCCTGGGGGAGGGGAGAGGAAGGGGGGAGATGTGGTGAGAGGGTGGAGGGAGGGAGAGAGAATGAGAGAGGGAGACAGAGAGCGAGAGGGGGAGAGAGAGGGGGAGAGGGGGAGAGAGCAGGGGAGAGAGAGGATTCGTACCCGTGTTCCCGGAGCCGGGCGAGGAGTTGTTCTCGTCGTTGTTGGAGGACGAGGAGAGGACGCCGCCGGACGTCTTCTCAGACTTGTCCACCGTACTGCTCAGCATCGACCTGCAGCCACGGGTGGGGGAGGGGGGAGAGAGAGAGAGGGAGAGGGAGAGACAGAGACAGAGAGAGGTAAGGGGAGAGAGATCGGGTAGGAGAGGGAGAGAGAAAGAGAGAGATGACGAGGGAGAGAGAGAGAGAGATGACGAGAGAGAGAGAACGAGAGTGAGAGAACGAGAACGAGAGAGAGAGAGAACGACAGAGAGAGAGAGAGAGAGAACGAGAACGACAGAGACAGAGACAGAGAGAGAGAGAGAGAGAGAACGAGAACGACAGAGACAGAGACAGAGAGAGAGAGAGAGAGAGAGAGAGAGAGGGGGATGATGACGGAGACAGAGGATACAGAAGGAGAGACAGGGGTTATAAAACGGGAAAGTCACACAAGAGAATTCCGGAGGGTCTCAGAAAGCATAAACAGGAGATCAGGGGGAGATGAAGGATAGAGGTCAGAGCAGGATGACGGTGTGGAGATGACTCAAGACACACACCCAGACGTACCTTTGTGTGTGTGTACCTTTATTAACACAAGTTGTGTTACAATTTTAACACCAAATTGTCTTCTTTTTTTTTTTTTTTCTACACACACAAAGATACACTCCCGGGCGCAGCAGAAGAGGAGGTAAATCATAGGTTCCCCACACGCACGCGCAATCACGCACCCATGCACCTCTCCCAGCCCCACAGATGCACTCTCTCCCCGGGACGCCAGCATTCCCAACCAGCCCGCTCCTTTCACACCGACACCCCTGATTGGTTAAGACCCGACAGCATAGGCACCCATCACCGGCCAATCGCAGCCCTGTTATTGGAAACCCCGTCTCCCAGCCACTCACAAACCAAGCACGGCCTTCGGATCAGTCTACTGATTGGGTAATCTGCTAGTGTTCTGATTGGACAGTCAGCAGGCGGTTTTTCATTTCGGGGCGGGAAGTGTAGGAAAAATGTGGGGATTTGTAGTTTTGTCGGGTTTTGGGGTTCTGGTTCCTCACCTGCTCCCCTCTTCCCGACCCTCTCCCTCATACGGACTCCTCGAGGAAAATCAACACAAGTTTAGTTGTTTTGAAGAAAAAAAAAAATGAAAAAATGTACGCATAATATAAGGGCTAATAAGGGGCGTAAACATCATCCAACCTACAACACATAGCGCCTCTTTAACGTCATACAACCGAGGGTACAGGCACGCGCCATAGACATCCTCCCCCCCCCTCAAACAGCCCGCTCCTACGTTTCAAACACCCAGCAAGGACCCCCACCATTCCACAACCATCCAACTCATTCCACCCCTCCGCCTCGGGAACCTCCATCGCTCAATCCCCCTTCAACCCTTCACCTGGGGACTACAACCCCCATGATGCTTTGCAGCTAATGACTGCTACTGGATGTGCTACCCGGCCTTGATGCACGTAGCTTTCGGGCTGGAGATTCTCTCTTCTGTCCAGGTCCTTATACTTATGTGGTTCACATTAAATGTGGAATAGAATGACCCTAAACATAATCTAGTTCTAGGAATACCGTGAAAATGGAATAGATGAGAATGGTTTGAAATCCCAATGTAATACAATTTAACGGACTGAATTGGAATATATTGGGTTTGGAATGGAATGGTTTGGAATGGAATGATTTGGAATGGACTATAATGGTTTGGAATGGAATGGTATGGAATGGAATGGTTTGAGCCCCGACAATTTAGATCCGAGACCACAGGACTGGGTGTTAATGATAATGACCTAGAACCTTCTGGAATTAGTAACACCCAGGCTACACAGAATGTTCCACTGAAAACAGACAACAGAACAACGCGCGCACACTCTGGGAAAACTGTCCTTGAAAAAAACTGAAAACACACATTACAAAACATGACTTCCACACACGTACGCATTCATCCTCACGACGGCTTAGCGCCCCCAAAACAAACAACAACAACAGCAGAGGGGAAAGCCGACGCAAGCGTGAGCAACGCAAGGGGAGATCGAGAGCGACCGCAACAGGAAAAAACAACAAAAAACAGCTGACATGCGAACACAGCTGGTGGGAAACAAAAAGACAAAAAGACAAAAAGACAGCGCCTTCTCATGTTCATCCCGTCATGAGTCAAAAACATAAACATCCATGAAATGATATTAAAAAAAAAAGAGGGTTAGTGAAAAAGAACAGGACAACGAGACGACAGGTGGACGAGCCGCTGCAAAAGAAAGGTACTGTTAGGGTCAACGTACAGGTCATGGAGAGGGCATGGAGGGGGGGGGCAGAGGGCATGGCAGGGTGAACACGCCCTCACACGGATTTTACGCAAATTCGCCGGGATGTTTGCCTTCATTCTGGAGCACTCATTAGAGATCACCTATTAGCTCAGCCGTTGAGATATCCACAACCTTGAACTATTATTGAATGTTATTATTAAATGATAAATGTCTAAAAATGCCAAGTTAGTCCAGCATCACGACCTTATTGGGATGTGTGTTGGGTCAGCCAGGTGAATGAGTCCAGCACCCCCCCCCCCCCGCCTTTTTTCAGAATGGACAAGCAGTCTCCCATTTAACTTAAAAATATTTCAAATTGGTCCAATTAACCCTCTGCTATTTCTTCCCCACGCGTTAAGTTGGTCGTTGCGGTGGTGCAGTTGCGTGTTCCCACCACTAGGTGGACCCGTGGACCGTTATTTACGATGCAGAATACTGACCTACTTGCTGGATAGAACCGGCCCCACTCCCTACGAGTGCGCACTTTACAAACGCAGGAGCCCGTGTGCATGTTTGTGTGTGTGGTCATTGACATTAACATTTAGGGCATTTATCAGCCTGCTTTTATTCAAATTTCTCTCCTTCAAGACAAAAGTGTAACTAATATACATGCTTACTGGTTCTGCTCTATACGCAGGCTTAGCTCTGCCCCACATTCAAATCTATTGGGCACACCTGGTGACCGCAACTGGCTGATAAAGTTAGAATTTGTTTACAAGTGTGTGCCGTAAAGGTGTGCGTGTCCCTGGCATGAAGCCCTTTTCTTTCCAGTCAGTTCAGGACAAGGTCATCCAGTTGTGGTTGTTGCTGCCGTTAGACGGTGAGGAGGGAGGGAGGAGGGGGGAGGGAGAAGGGAGGGAGGGAGGGAGGGAGGGAGGGATCCGGTGAAAGACAGGATGAACAGGATGGGAAAGGGAAGACGAGTGAGAGCGCAGCCTCCAGGAAGTGTGCGGTGGGACAGACAGACGGTGAGGCCCCGCCCCCCTGACTCCTCCTCCTCCTCCTCCACAAGAACCACCACCCCTCACACCAGACTAACTGGGCATGAACTCACGTCTCCCCCCCCCCCCCCCAAACCCCCACCCCCACCGGGGGCAACTTTTTAAATACACAAGTGCTTGTGAACACAAGCTCTGTTCGGGATAAAAATAAAGATGTATCACACACTCTCTCTCTCTCTCCCCCTCTCTCTGCTGTCACACTCATTAGCAGGGTGTGTGTGTGTGTGTGTGTGTGTGTGTGTGTGTGTGTGTGTGTGTGGGACGACCATTCAGCTGTGATGGACGAGGCTATTCAGTTAAAGCTGTGAGCGTGGCCTCATGTAACGGTCCCTTTGTAGCGATGGAGCCACTTGTGACTCCCCATCGACTCACCAACCCACCACCACGCACCGGGATGGGCGGTGGGCCACGCAAGGACACCCCTGGTGGTCTCCTAGCAACTGCCGACAACAACAGCCGACGAGCGCGAGGAGTAAGGGGCGGCGGCGGCGGTGGGGGGGGACACTAACTGAATCGACTAGGCCGTTTGGGCGGGTCCGAACCGGTTTCTGTTTGGTGGGAGCCGCAATGACGAAAGGCTGGTTCCTGGAGAGCATCGATTGACGCCGTTGGTGTGATAGGAGCACGGTACGTGTGCTGGGCTAGGCTATCGTTAGCTATAGTCCTCCATCTATCCAAAATGGTGGACGTAAGGCGGGAAAGCCGGCTTATGATCCACCCGACTCAACGCGTCCTCAGGGCCGACGGACAACTTCAGCCTCGACCAATAGTGTGCAAGCGGCGGGGAAGACCGTTAGGGGGATCAGTGACGGTTATGCCAGGGTGGTGGTGGTGGTGGTGGTGGTGGGGACCATGGCCGTCCACATGGGTCCAGTTATGAATGGGATGGAGTAGAGTGTGTTGTGGGAGGCGGTCGTTATCAAACCACAAAAGTAAACGCTGTGGTGGGGATACACACACAGCTAGTCTTAGAAGTACAATCTAGACGCTTATCACACACACACACACACACACACACCTAGATGAACCCAGCAGGGTGGAGGGTGGGAGATGGAGGAGGATCTGATGGAGGGATGGATGGAGAGAGAGAGAGAGAGAGAGAGAGAGACAGGGAGCGGGTGAGTGGGTGTTAATGTGCGTGTCATGGCTGATGGCATGAGTGGAAAGGAAGGTTAGTCATGAGGGAAGGGCACAGATAATAAAAAAAGGCTGTATCACTCAATGTCAAAGTATGAATATCAAATGAAAAACAACAAGTGTCCAACCACAGAATATAAAAAAAAAGGGATAGAATTAAGAGGCTCAAGCCACGAGGGAAGATCTCAAACAATAAGCTGCATGAAACACCAAAAAAAGGGAGGAAAATGCATGTATATAGATATAGATATATATATTGAATATATATGGGAGGGAGAGGACATATTTATATCTATATACATACACACATCGAGGGTTATAGTCAACATTGGGAAGTTGCCTACCTTCTTGGGAACCTGAACGAGAGATTTCTACAAAAACACAAGGGGATAAAGGAAGGAGAAAAGAAAAAGTCGGTGTAAACGTAAGCTTCAGTGACTCCGCTGTGAAAAGACAATCCTGCAGAATCAGCAGGAAAAAAAATGAAATGAAAAATGGAAGCGTTAATCTTTTTTTGAACATTGAACAAAAATAAAAAGCATTTTGAGTTGATGATGTTACAGAGTGAGTTACTGATGACTGGGTTACGTTTTTTTTACTGGTTTAAGCAAATTGTTAAGGAGGAACTACCGTCGTGGTCTGAAGGAGATGGCTCATCTTAACCCACTGGGCACACACATCAAAAAAACACCTTGCTAAGGAAAACCCCCGTAAACCCCCCTGGCTACATGAGATGGAACATTCCATCAGCCACAAAGGGGCTGCTGGCCATACCATCTCGGGAAGAACAGGGTGGTACTGTGAAATGAAATAAGCACATATTGCAAAGAAAACATATCTCTCACACACACACACACACACACACACACACACACACACACACACACACACACACACACACACACACACACACACACACACACACACACACACACACACACACACACACACACACACACCAAGAGCAAAACTAAAGAATGGAGGAATTAAATAGAATATCCAACAAGTTCAAGCATGCATATATGTATGTAGGCACTCACAGGATAGAAAAGTGTCGTGGGGATGCCATGTAATTGGCTTATCAAATACAACTGTGTGTGTGCACCAAGGTGTCCCCAACAGTGGTATTTATAGTTGAGAGAAAAGTGATATCTCCAGTGTAACCATGGATACTGTCACCACGGAGGTATCTTTGAGTGGGGGGGGTCTGGAGATCGGCTTGTCTGAGCTTCCATCTTTTCCTCCACACAAACACACACACACACACACACACACACACACACACACACACACACACACACACACACACACACACACACACACACACACACACACACACACACACACACACACACACACACACACTCTCTTAGAAGTAAAAATCGAGACCCTCA
The DNA here is from genome assembly GCF_026213295.1 of Gadus chalcogrammus. Taxonomy (NCBI): domain Eukaryota; kingdom Metazoa; phylum Chordata; class Actinopteri; order Gadiformes; family Gadidae; genus Gadus; species Gadus chalcogrammus. Next base: position 4,169,699 of record NC_079428.1, on the reverse strand, counting down.
TCTCTGTTACAAACACACACACACACCTAGTCTTAGAAGAACAATCTAGAAGCTTATCTCAGTTCCAAACGCGCCCGGTGAGTCAGACGGGATGACGTCACCACGCCACACCTGATGTCCCCGGTGGACCGCGTGTGACGGTGTTTGACACGTGCACCTTGGTGTTTGTGTTCCTTTCCTCGTCCTGTGAGCACTAGTCACCGCCCGAAATATGCATCCCCCCCCCCCCCCGCTATCCTTTTTGCTATTGCCTTGAAGCCACACACACACACACACACACACACACACACACACACAGGCGGTCTTACTCCACTGCTCCAAGCCCTCCTTGTGGCCCTGAAAGCTTTTGAAGAGGCGGCTTCCATTTTAAAAATCGTCCAAGTGACTTAATAAAAAAACTAAACAAAAGAAAAAGGCTCCATCTCTCACAGTCCCCTCCCCTAGTTAGTCATCCATCTTCAACGTGTTCGAGGGAACAAGGTTTCTCCCTCAAGCCGTCACGTCTAGGCTACGGTGTGGACAGAACGGTGCCGCCATACTGGCAAAAGAAACGCTCAAAACATGAAGCTGAATGAACTCGATTGGACGGAACAGCATCAGGAGTTACAAAACGCTTGCTTCTGATTGGCTTGTGGTCCTGTTGCCTCTAGTCCCTATCAAACCCCCCCCCCCCCCCCCGCTGAAAACGACCCAAAACAAACGCAGGGCGGATACAGAAACCGAGAAAACAAAAACAACACGTCTACGCCCTTTGACCCCCCCCCGTGGACCCTCCCCCGCGCCCGCCTCACCTGCGTACGAACTTGGAGGTGAACTTGCTGAAGATGCCCGTGGCGCCGTGCGTGCGCCGCGCCTGGCTGTTGCCGTGCGACAGCGAGGGGGAGGCGGGGCCGCCGGGGTAGGCGGAGCCCTGCTGGTCGCGGGCGCCGCGCTGCTGCCCGGCGTGGAAGGTGCTGCGGATGCCCACGCCGCGCGAGAAGTTGGCGCGGTCGCCGGCGGCGCCCGTGCTGCCGCTGATGTTGTGGGCGGACGGGGAGGCGCCGGGGGGCCGCTGGGCCGGGACACTGTGGGGGGGGGGAGGAGAGAGGAGGAAGAGGAGGAGGAGGAGGGGGAGGAGGAGGAGGAGAGGCAGGAGGAGGAGAGGAAGAGGAGGAGGAGGAGGAGAAGAGGAGGAGGAAAAAGAGGAGGAGGAGGGAGAGAAGGGAGGAGGAAAAGGAAGGGGAGGAGGAGGAAGACCAAGGGGAAGAGGAGGAGGAGGAGGAAGACCAAGGGGGTGGAGAAAGACAAAGAGAGGGGAGGAGGAGGTGGAGAACAGGGTGAGGTCAGAAGAGAAGAGAGGTTGGGGCGAGGAAGGAGAGAGGGAGGGAATAGAGGTTTGGGGGGGGTGAGGAGGAGAGGAAGAACAGGAAAAAAGAGAGAAGAGAAAGAGAGGGAGGGAGGGAGGAAAATAAATTGCCGTCATCGGAAAAGTTGTACGACCAGAAGCAGAGCGATGAGAAGACGAGGTGTGACGAAGAGGAGAGGTGAGAAGAGGACAATGAGTGGGCGTGGGGGCGGAGGGAGGAAGAGGAGGAGGCGACCGTGGCGAAGGCACAGAGAGAGAAGTGGGAAGAGGAGAAGGAATTTGGAAAAAATACAAAAAGTGAGAAAGGTGGGGGGGGAGGAGAGGCAGAACATCTCAGTTAACATCTATATTTAAAACAATTCATTTCTGTTGCAAAAGGCATCCATTAGGAGCTTACAGTGTGACCCGCACACAACACCGGTGGGTTATTAAGACGCAGACGCACACACACGCCATCGCAGTTGAGCAAGGCACTATTAACCACTTTGATAATTCTTGAGGTTTGCATTGGAAGAGGTGTGCGCGTGAGTTTGTGTTGTGCACATGCTTGTGTTCGGCAACGCTTGCCATGCAAACCGCAAAAAAAAAAGGCTTGATACAATGCAATACACACAGGCAGGCCAACAATACATGGACAGGAGCCCAGAGAGTGGCGCGACACAAACTCATCCAATCAGAAACACACCACACAGAACCGAACAAGGAACCGTCCCTCAGACCCCTCCGACCAACACCACGGACATCGAGGAACCGGTGGACGACAGCTCGCCCGACAACAAAGAACCAACATGGACCCAGATACAAAAAAAAAAAAAGATTTCTTCATCTGCACTCGATTGGGATGGGGATTGAATTCAATTAATCAATCAATAAATGAATGTGAAGATCGGGATTCTTTCCTTCCGCACTGTTTGTATTAATATTTGTATCACCAGGTGGTCTGAAATCATTTCTTTTTGCAAAGAAAAATAAATGGCACAAACGTTCAGTTATCTGGATGGAAACACCGGTACCGGCCAACAGAGGGCGCTGCAGTGCATTCACCTATGACCATTTGAATCAACAATGTTGAGGCAACATGCTTTCCTAACCAATGAGGAACCTTGTCAGTGTTCAAACGCAGTGCTCCCAATAAAATAACCGTAAATCACAGAAAATAAAAAACATCTTTGGAGATGACGAAGGAATACGACACAGTTAGGTAGAAACGGTCAGAGGAACTTTACGACGGTCGGCTTGCGTCGCCGTTTGATGGACTTTGATTTGGTGGTTTGTAAGGAACTTGGGGTTGTGATAAGGTGGCTGAAAGTGAGCAGAGTCCCCCGTCCAAACCACAACTCACGGCTCTCACACGTGAGGCAGCAACCGAGGTGGACAGGAAACAGGAAGTGGGCTAGATATAGAAATATATCAAAATAAAGGGAATATAGCTTTCAAACGCGATTTGAGGAGAACCATTCAACTCAATACAAACCGTTGGGCAAAGCACCTCACATGAAACTGTTTTGTGAAGGTTCAGCTCAGCAGTCCAGGCAGAGACCTCCCGAGATGTCCGGTTGCATACTTAAAACGCTTTAAACGTATTAAAGCAGGTCGATATGCATTATGCTGCATGCAGCTTATGACCTCAGGGGGACTTGAAGCACTTGCATCAGATACACTTTTGATCGAGTTGCATTTTTTTAAAATTATTTATTTATGCATTTATTAGAAAATAAACGCATGCGTCTTGTGGAATTGTGTTCTTCACCTCGGTGCCGTCTGAATTGACTTTCATTTTGAAAAGGTGACCTGCGATACCCTTGGGTTTCCTGGTTGTTCTGGGGGGGGGATTTACCCTCCTCAAGGAGCGACGAAAGCTAATGCCTAACCAGGGCATAAAACCTTTAAAGGACTTCCTGTTCCGCGGCCGGCTCCTAATACGGTCACGTTCTCACGGCCGCTGGCCGAACTCAAGACGCAAAAGCAGGAAATCAAATCCTGTGACCAAAAAATAGACAAACAAATGCCAACCAGTTTGTCCCGTATGCTTAGCCTCGTGTTTATTTATTTTTCTTCCTTAACCGCTGCGGTCTCCACGGCAACGGTCGCTTTTGAAACGCCAGCCGGGTCACACGAGGCACGTCCCCGTGACCACAGAGGGGATTCAGGCAGACAACAGGGCCGCCGTTGAGGGCGGGGCAGTGATTGAACGTCGCTGCTGTCCCCTCCTTGACTCACACTGTATACTTATAGAATGGAGATACGGGCTTAGGGAGATAACGAGCTTTGTGTGGTGAATGTGAGTCAGAGCGAAAGAAAGAAAGAAATCGTTTTTTAGTCCGTTTTGAGGTATGAGTGAATCACACCTCACCTCAGCTTAAACCCATGACCCTGAGACGACCGTGTAAGCTGACCTGGAAGGGCGTGGCATCACACCGTTCGGGTTAACGGTTCGATCGCCCTAGGTGGTTCACCCCTGCTGAGTGTAGGCTCATATTTAGCTCTATGGGATAGGACATTGTTCCTTGGCTGACCGGCTTCTTCTGGAAGGTTCTAACCTCACTGGGACACCCGGGTACGTTGATGAGTCCCCATCAAATGACCGGGCCGTTAGAAGCACTGGGATTGTGTCTGTGCCTACGACATCGTGAGAGTGCTGATGGAACAACAGTTTCCCCACACTGGGGTACTTAACCTGTGTGTGTGATTATGTCAGTGTTGTGGGGGATTTCCCCCCTGGTTTCTGAACGTCTGTACGTGTGTGTGAGAGACTTGCCTGTGCCAGTGGTACCTGCTTGCGTTTGTGCATGTGTGTGTGTGAGAGAGAGACTTGCCTGGCCCTGGGTGCGTGCAGGTGCGTGTCTGTGTCCGTGCATGTGTGTGTGTGAAAGACTTGCCTGTGCCAGTGGTGCCTGCTTGCGTTCGTGCATGTGTGCGTGTGTGTGTGTGAGAGAGAGACTTGCCTGGCCCTGGGTGCGTGCAGGTGTGTGTGTGTATGTGCGTGCATGTGTGTGTGAAAGACTTGCCTGTGCCAGTGGTGCCTGCTTGCGTTCGTGCATGTGTGCGTGTGTGTGTGAGAGAGGCTTGCCTGGCCCTGGGTGCGTGCAGGTGTGTGCGTGCGTGCGTGCGTGTGTGAGAGAGACTTGCCTGGCCCTGGGTGCGTGCACGTCAGAGGGACATGGATGGTTGGAGGAGGAGAGGGACTTGTGGTGGCGGGAGCGCGAGGAGGAAGAGGAGGAGGAGAGAACGGCAGCAGCGGAGGCAGTGGATGCACGGGAGCCCGGAGTGTTTAGGCTGGGGTGGATGGAGGAGAGGGCGGAGGGTGGAGGGTGGAGGTCAGGGTGGAGGGTGGAGGTCAGGGTGGAGGGTGGAGGTCAGGAGGAGGTCAGGTAGATGGAGGTCAGGGTGGAAGGAGGTCAGGTTGGAGGATGTCAGGGTGATGGAGGAGAGGGAGCCACACCCGCCCCGGGACACACACACATGGACACAACATCAAATAGAAGGCATACACATACAGAAACACATAGATGAGCAGACAGACAAATATAAACAAGATAGAGAGACAGAGACAGAGACAGAGAGACAGAGAGACAGAGAGACAGAGACAGAGACAGAGACAGAGACAGAGACAGAGAGACAGAGAGACAGAGAGACAGAGAGACAGAGAGAGAGAGAGAGACAGAGACAGAGACAGAGACAGAGACAGAGAGAGACACACAGACAGGGAGGGACGTAAACAAACCAACGTTGACCGTCACCCGCGGGGCAGGGTTGTGTACAAGTGGGCCGAGGGGTGGGGGGTTGAGGGGGGGTGGGGGGTTGAGGGGGGGGGGTGGGAGGAGGGGGATGGAGCACGGTTAGATACAGCACTCAAACACAAACACATTAATGGCCGTGGATGGAGAGGGGAGGGAGGTAGGGAGGAGGGGGGGAGGGGGGGGAGGGAGAAGAGAGACGAACACAAAGAGAAAGGAGAGCGTGGAGATCAAAGTCTATAAAAAAAATAAAAGAGCAGTGCCAGGGAGAGGAGGGGGGTGAGTCTGAGTTCATGTGGCGGCGGACGCCAAAGGCTGCACTGTGAGCTGGGTCAGATAGACCCCTCCCCCCCCCCCCCCGCCGCGGCCGGTCCTAATGGGCCGACCTGACTGACTCAGACCTCCACTTGTATTCCCTGCGTCGTACGAGACGGACCGTCCCCAGTGTGGGTCTCCTCTGAGAGCTCCCCCTGGTGGGGAACGTTTGACCCCCAGGCGACGGCCAGCGCTCTGCTCCTAGAGACAGAGGGCTAACGGGGTGTTTGCAATGGGGGAGGGAGGGGGGGGGGGGGCACTACTCCAGCTTCTACTTGGCTTCAAGCGTTGCCACGGTAGCCAAATGCTACCGGGAGGGGGTCTCTTAAAACGAGTGAGAGCAAGAGGGAGAAAGAGAGAGCTAGGGAGGGAACCAGAGAGAAAGAGAAAGAGCTAGAGAGGAGCTTTTGACTGTTGGCTGGAGCAAGGGAATGGTGCCACCGGGAGACGTTACGGAAACCAACACCTGTGTCGTCACAAACACCCCCAGCCAATCAGCTGTTGCACATCGGGGGTTCCCAATCCCTTCTTCCCCTGCAACCTTTCCTCGGACAACCTTGACGGAGCGTGGCTCTAGTGGGCCGTTCTGCAGTCGGGAGGAGGAAGCGTTGGTGAACTCTCCCTGAACCCGGCCACTCGTCATGCCTCTTCCTATAGCGCTGTCGGGCCACGAGCGCCACGACGGGAACTTCACTACGAAGACCGAGAGAGAGAGACAAAGAGCGAGAAACCAGAGATTCGAAACAAACAGACGAGGGAGAAAGCGAGAGTGAGAGAAGCATGTGGTAGCTTAGTCATCACAGGGAGTGACGGGGCAGAGTGGTACCACAAAGGGCTGGAAATAGAGAGAGAGAGAGAAGATAAACACGCATCGATCAAGCACGGCCAGTGATGGAAAAGAAGTGGCTTGGATTCTAGTTGCTGGTGTTTACGATAAAGCTTATTATCCTGTGTGTGTGTGTGTGTGTGTGTGTGTGTGTGTGTGTGTGTGTGTGTGTGTGTGTGTGTGTGTGTGTGTGTGTGTGTGTGTGTGTGTGTGTGTGTGTGTAATCCTATTATTGTTATTAGTACACGGCTGGGGACCATGTAGCCTCGACCGAGTTAATATTCCATCACAAGTCCAACTAATCGCCTTAAAGAGGGAAAAAAAAAAACGAAAGAAAAGCGAAAGGAAATTCTCGAGAAGAGAGAGCCTCAGAAAAATAGAGAAAATACACAAAGAAAGAAATCATAAATAAATAAAAGTAAAGAAGGGGGGGGAGGAGGGGGAGGGGGGGTGAGGATGAGGTACGACAACAACACCAGCACAACCTTCAAAAGCATTAATGATGAGCAACAACAACAACAACAACATCAAACACACATCCGCTCAAAAACGCCACGAGCAGCGGCAGTAGCAGCGGGAGCGAGGCGCTAAGCTAGGCACGCTAGGCTACTAGCTAGGTTAGCCCACAGCTGCCCCACCCGCACCACGCCACAGAGACCCCGTCGTGCCCTGGAAGCGCTAAGCACTAAAACAAAAAGGACTTGGCGGCGAAAAGCCGTCTCCTAGATAACCAAGCAGACGCTAGAGTGAAACCGGGGAAACAGCACCCCCTCTGGTGAAACACGGTCTAGTGCAACTGTCGTTTCTGATCGGCTCAAAAGTGGGACCGTGCGACGTCACTCCCCCTACCGAGGTAGGAGCGCGACGTGGGACCCGGAATCTCTCCACGATTTGGCCAATCAGAAAAGAGCAGTCAGTCAAGGTAACGTTTGTTGTGTGCGTTTCCTCCGGCTTCATTTAGGCATCGTTTGCAAGGTTTCCGGGGGAACGTAGGTACAACTTTGCTACACACCGGATTCACTTTAACATTATACTTTTGGCTTAAAGATTGAGGGACTGAGTTGATGATAAAAGGTAGCTGCGCCCGGGAACGACAGGGTCACTCATAAACAATATAGAATACGTGAAAGATAAGCGTAGCATTAATGATTGATGACACACGCGTTAAACACACACATTAGAATCAAACATCAGAAACACAATGAGTTTGGCAGCATGGTTAACAATGAACTTGGACTGCTGGGCGGGGGGGGGGGGGTGGTGATCCGTATGATGGGGCATGGTGGGCTGGAACTAGGAGATGTGCGGGTGTGTGCACGTGCATGCACGTGTGGGTGTGAAGGACGTTCATTGTTTTTAGGGATGACACACTCTTACCTGTCTTATTAGTGACTCAAAAGGAAACTGTACATCATCATCATCATCATCATCACCGGAGCGAGTAGACCGACCGAGTGGGTGGGTGTGTGTGTTTGTGTCTGGGCATGTGCGCGCGGGTGTGTGAGAGTGTGTGTGTGTGAGAAACGTCAGTTTGAGCATGCGTGAAGGAGAGCAAAGAACAGTTTCTGGAGAAGAGAAAAAAGCTCAAAGGGTGAACGTTTTCCAGCATGCAAGACGCAGCGGACATTTTCTTTATCTTGAACTCGCAAAAAGAAAAAATACTAATTTGCATTAAAATCCAGAAATCGAGTGTGCCATTCTATAGACCGTGCATCTGTGGCCTCATAGTCAACATCGTGGTGTCAGCATCCATCTCTGGGTCTTTAAGAGCTGGAGTGGGAGACGGCAGCCTGTTTACAAAGCCCATATCTGGTCCTTCCCCCCCCCCCCCCCCGCGTTTACAAGCTAGCCAACTGTTGTGTTTACAACCCAGAGCCCCGGAAACATGAGCTCACCAAACAACGCGCGGTCGAAGCCACACAACAAGCAGGACCTGCTATCTAGATGGGAGCAGGGGTGTGGCTCAAAGGTTTGGTCGTGGGACGCGACACAATAAGAACATAATCACCGGCGCTTAACCTTCACGGCCGGGAACGCGGACCAACCCGCGTGTTGGGAAGATTAGCGCGAGAGACCGAAACCAAACGCCGTCAGGGAAAGAGAATAGCAAGCACAGTGAGGGGAGGAGGAGGACGGGAAGAGCATCGGCATGTCGCAACCTGTAGGGATAGGCTGGTCTGGCGGGTGTGTGCGTGAGTGTGGGAGTGCGTGTGTGTGTGTAAGTCTGCATTGTTACAGACCGCCGCTGACTGTGGCCTCCTCCTCCCCCCCCCCCAGGGCCACAGGTTCAATTCCCAGTAAGAGCTCACTAACGCCCCAACGGGTAGTGGGACCGGTTCATTCACAAAAAACAGCGCAGGCGGGCGGGGCCGTGCGTGTTTGTATGTGCGTTGGGGTGAGGTGAGCCGCACAGTTTGGTCACATGGTGGACACCCGTACATGCGCTATAAATAGTGTGTGTGTGTGTGTGTGTGTGTGTGTGTGTGTGTGTGTGTGTGTGTGTGTGTGTGTGTGTGTGTGTGTGTGTGTGTGTGTGTGTGTGTGTGTGTGTGTGTGTGTGTGTGTGTGTGTGTGTGTGTGTGTGTGTGTGTGTGTGTGTGTGTGTGTGTGTGTGCCTGTACCTGTCCTTGCCGTTCTGGATGCCCTGGCCCAGTGTGGCTCTCTCCGCGAGGGGCGAGTTCCTACTGCGGCCCGTACCCGTGGACAGGATGCTATTCTGTAGAGGTAGAGGGGAGGGGGGGGGGGGGGGGAGAGAGAGGGAGAGGATGGTTGGGATTGATGAAGCAAAGGCTGTCCAGGAATTCTCCTTTGAACAGGAAACCAACTGCCACCCGGGGCGGTTCGGCCCATTTGCTTTCTTCTCTGCGGAGAATTATAGATTATTTCATTCCGAGTTGGCGCACCACACCAGAAAACGGCAATGAATAATGGTGTCCATGTCTTCGACTGGATATGTCTATACATGCTATTCATTAACAGGCAGAGGGGTGCATGTAGCCTGTGTGTGTATTTCTAGTTCTGCAAGCACTGTGCGCGTTTGGGTGTTTTTGTGCGCGTGTGTGAGAATGTGCGTCTCAATATTCATGAATGTGCGCGTGTGTAGCGGTGTGTGTTTTTGAGAAGGTGTGATCACGCCGACAGAAGGCACGTGAACCACAATGGGAAGCGGTCTGTTCCCCCTGCAACCGCTCACGTGTGTGTGTTGTCATGTTTGTGTGTGTGTGTGTGTGTGCGTGTGTGTTCATGCATGCAATGATCCATGATGGAGCCATTGACGTCTCAATCACTGCAAGCCGGCCCAGACACACCCACCAAGTTGTGGTGTCAAAGCAGGCAGCAGGGCGGCTGTTTCTCACCGTACGGTGCAGGAGTGTAAGTAATAATATAATAATAATTCCTTGCATGCATATCGTGCTTTTCTTCACATCCAAAGTGCTTAACAGTGTGTGTGTCTGTGTGTGTGTGTGTGTGTGTGTGCGTGTCCGTCCGTTTGGGCACACGCGTGTAGACGTGCATATCCTAAGCATTCATACATGCGTGTTGTTGATATGACTCGTATCAAGTAGCAGTAGTATGACATGTCTCTGTGCAAAGTTCCCCGTGGTTAACGCCAACGTAAATAACATAATGCAAAGAAAAGGCACTTCCTGATTGGTAGCCAATCAGCTGCGGTTGCTTAGCTCCTGGCACACATTGCTGAAGGCTGCAACCGGCTTAATTTACAAACACCAACTCCCCCCCCCCCCCCCCCCCTCCCCCCCAGTGTGGGACTGGGACTCACGGTGGAGGGCGTGGCGCTCTTCTTGCGGTCGGTGGGCGGCAGGGGGCTGGCCGGCACCTTATTGGTGGAGCTGCCCGACGACGACTTCCTGCCGGCCTCGTCGGTGGTCCCGCTGCGGTTCTCCCCCTGCGTGCCCCCCCGCTTGTAGGAGGTACCTGGGGAGACGGGAGGGGGGGGGGGGGGCATATAGAGAGGGGAGGGGGGAGGGAGGGAGGGAGAGAGGGAGGGAGGGGTGGAGGGATGGATGGATGGGTGGGAATAGAGAGAGTGAGGGAGAGAGGGAAAGGAGGGAGAGAGTGAGGGAGGGGGGGGGAGTGGAGGGATGGAGGGAGGGAGGGAGAGAGGGAGGGAGGAAGGGAGTGGAGGGAGGGAGGGAGGGAGAGAGGGAAGGGAGGGAGAGAGTGAGGGAGGGGGGGGGAGTGGAGGGAGGGAGGGAGGGAGGGAGTGTAGGGAGGGAGGGAGGGAGGGAGGGATTGGAAGGAAAAGAGAAAATAAAAAAGACGGAGGTCAGGCGAGGCGTTGGTTTAGTTCCACCCTGTTCAGAGTCCCCAGACCTCTATCAACCCTGACCTTCGTCCCCAAGTCCCCCTCCCTTCAGGACCCCCTTCCCTCTGCTCATCTTCCCCTCGCACCAACCAAACCCCGCCCACCCCGAAGCCCCGCCCCTTCCTTCATCATGACCCCGCCCCCGCTCACCCTGGTCCGTGGCTCTGCGGGGTTTTTGGTTTGATGACACGCTGCGCTGTACCTGGGAGAGAGAACGGGGGAGAGTAAGAGAGAGAGAGAGAGGCCAAGATAGAGAGAGAGGTCAACACATGGCTCATGCACCCGTGTACATTTGAAGGGGAGAGTTTACACACGCACACGCACGACCCTCAAAATGGCCGTCGTGTTAACGTCCGTGAGAGAAAAGTTTTTTTTTGCGTTGCACACATGGGACCATGTGCATCACTCACAAACACCACACGTACTCAACCGTCGCTCATGTCCGTTACATAATCATTCCAATTATTAGAACACGAGTCAATAATTATGAGTGACTAGTCAAAAAACTGTTAAGTACGGGGGCCTACTGCGGTCTGCCTGAACCGCCGTCGCCACGGGAACGCTGTTTGGGTCACTCTAGCAAAAGGAGTTCCCCTTGGATGGTTAAGGAGGAAGAAGCAGTGGGTGTGTGCGGGTGTGTGTGTGTGTGTGTGTGTGTGTGTGTGTGTGTGTGAGAGTGAGTGAGGGAGTGAGTGTTGTGTGGGGAGTCTACTCGCTGTACCTTATGGGGCGGGGAGGGTGCGTTTATGTTGCTTACATCACTTCCTGGGCGGGGCTTGATTAAACCGTCGTCCAGCTGAGAGAGGGAGAGAGAGAAATTGGGAAATTAGCAACAGCACTTCACAGTGTGTGTGTTGGTGTTTGCAGAAGTTTATAAATGAGGACATGAGCAATGTGTGAAGAACAGCGACAGACTGGTGCGGAGGCAAGCTCTCTCTGTGTGTGTGTGTGTGTGTGTGTGTGTGTGTGTGTGTGTGTGTGTGTGTGTGTGTGTGTGTGTGTGTGTGTGTGTGTGTGTGTGTGTGTGTGTGTGTGTGTGTGTGTGTGTGTGTGTGTGTGTGTGCGTGTGTGCGTGTGTGCGTGCAACCGCACAATATTTCCACACCGCGGTATTGGGATAACCTCGGTATGAATACCACACACAACACACGCGTTACTCTAACAGATATATTGTAAACGGCTTTTCTTCACTTTAAAAGACAACCAAAATATTAACCATACATCATGAATATAGATAAAAATCTATATTTTATCAGGGAACGTATTCAATATTACCCAGCTTGAGGTATCGTACATTCATCACTGTTCTGTATGCATAATTAACCCTAAATCCAATCGAAGACGTGTGTGTCTAAGGACATGTATGTGCGTTATTGAGTCGATGTCTGCGTGTGTGTGTGCGTGCGTGCTTGCGTACCTCAGAGTTCCTATAGTCCAGCAGCAGGTACGTCGCCATCACGTCGTTGTACTTCTGATTCACCAGCGAATCCTTGATCTCTTCCTCCGAGAAGCCCATCTGAACCATCAAGTCTATACACACACACACACGGACACACACGCACACAGAAGTGGACGCGCACGCACACACAAGTGGACGCACGGACGGACAAACACACACGCAAACACAAGTGGACACGCACGCACACACAAGTGGACGCACGGACAGACAGAGGGGGACGTGTTAGAGGGGGGGGAGGTTCGCTGGGAGGGGTAAATGTGCAGTGTGTTAGCGGTGCAGAGGGGGGTCCGACAGAGAGGACAAAAAAACGGTACAACGGGTTGTGTGTGTTCCTTACTGTGTTTACGGCCGCTGCCTGCAAATTGAGAATATACGGTGGTAAGTGGCAGGGTTAAATGAGACACGTTGAAGCAAAAAGCGGTCCAAGAGTCTATGCTGAACGCTGACAATCCACACGTTTCAGATGCCTCTGATCGCTAAACTTGTACAACAAACGGAGGTTTAAAAAAAAGACTTCTGTTCCATCACTTCAAAGACTGTCCCCACAACAAAACTTTCTCAGCCTGGTGTGTCTGTGTGTGTGTGTGTGTGTGTGTGTGTGTGTGTGTGCGCGTTTGAGTGAGTGTGTGTGTGACTGAGTGAGAGTGTGTGCGTGTGTAGTGAGTGGGTTTATGTGCGTGTGTGAGTGAGTGAAAGTGTGTGCGTGTAAGTATGGAGTGAGTGGGTGGGTGTACGTGTGTGAGTGAGTGAGAGTGTGTGTGTCTGTTTGTGTGTCAGGGCAGGAAGAAGACCCCGAGTGGCGACCAGCATATCACGTCTCAGCGCGGTAATTAGCACGCGGTAATTAGCGGTAAGCGGTGCCAAGACCGCCGGCTAGTTGGCCGGCTCGTTTCCACGGAGACATATGGAACCTGGCTAGGATGTCGCACTGGCCCTCGCTAACACGCCGGGACCTCTTTGAATTGTTCTGATTTAGCTTCAAATTAATAAATAATAGAAATTGAATTATACTCAAAGGAATGTCTTGGGGTGGAGCCTGTTTATTGAGCAGTTTATGTGTGTGTGTGTGTGTGTGTGTGTGTGTGTGTGTGTGTGTGTGTGTGTGTGTGTGTGTGTGTGTGTGTGTGTGTGTGTGTGTGTGTGTGTGTGTGCTTGTGTGTTGCTTGTATACCTATGCGTGTGTGTGTACCTGTCCTCTTAGGGTCCTTGTAGTCTGGCTGGGGCTCAATGTAGGGCTTGAGCTCCTCCTCCTCGTGGCCCACGTTCATCCACCGGTCTCTCATGATCTGCTGCTGGCAGGAGCGGGAGGAGGAGGGGGGGGGGGGGGGAGAGGGGCGGGGGGAGGAGGGGGGGAGGAGGAGGAGGGGGAGGGGGAGGAGGAAGAGGAAGAGGGGTTGTGGAGACAAAGGGGGAGGAGGAGGGGAGATGGAGGAGGGGGAACAAAGTGGGGAACAGAGAACGTTAGAGAAGAAAGTTAAGCCCAAGCATGGGTGATGAAATGAACATCAAGGTAAGATGTGAAATAGTTGAAAACTGCGTGTGTGGGTGAGTGCATATGGTTCTTTGTGTGTGTGTGTGTGTGTGTCTGTACGTATGTGTGTGTGTGAGTGCATGCGTGTGTGTGGTTCTGTGCGTGTGGTTCTGAGCGTGTGGTTCTGTGTGTGTAGCTCAGTGTGTGCGTACCTCCAGGCTTCCTCTCTTGGAGGGGTTGAGGATGAGGAACTTCTTCAGCAAGTTCTCGCAGTCGGTCGACATATAAAACGGGATCCTGTACTTCCCACGCAACACACGCTCCCGCAGCTCCTGCACAAACACACACACACACACACACACACAGTCAACACGTGCAGCATAAACCAGCACATAAGCAACCACCTAAATACTCTATGATTTATTGCTCGTTGCAGTTATCTGGATCGTTCTCTGAAGCACTTTGGCGCTGCTAATGATGTACAAAAGAAGATACAATGTGAAGTCTGGTTGTTGTATAATGATTATTATGACTGTGAAACTATTCTGGACGTTTTTTTGCAAATACAAGTTTGGCAGCTTGCTACAAAACTGGCAAATGTTAGCCCACCTATTTACGCAGTAGCACAAGAATCACAAAATTCACAGCAATAATTATTCCTTTCACTTCCTCCTTGTGTCTGACTGTTAACCACGTCACCTCTCTCCCTCTCTCTCCCTCTCTCTCCCTCTCTCCCTCTCCCTCTCTCTCCCTCTCTCTCTCTCTCTCTCTCTGAGGACATTCATAATCCATCTGTTGGATGATTGGAGCTAGCTAAAGTAATAGTTACATCATAAGCAATACTTTTACTCCCTGCAAAGGTTACATTAGAGGGCAAAAAACACTTCATCGGAACGAGGTTTTGAGCTTTGCACACGCGCAATCTCAACCGCAGAAATGGTCACTGTACTGCGATCGAAATGCAATTTTGTTGTGCACTTATATATAAAAAAAAAAAAGACTTAAGACTTCAGCCATCGCTTTTTTCACTATATAAACCCAAACTACCGCCAGTAAAGGTGAAAAGAAACACTCAGAAAAATCTTTTTTCATTATTAAACAAACATCGCCTCTCGTCGGAAAAAAAAAACCCCATCATAACAAAAACACAAAAAAGAGGCGGACCTTGAGGTTCTGTCCGTCGAAGGGCAGCGAGCCGCTGACCAGTGTGTACAGGATGACCCCCAGGCTCCAGACGTCCACCTCGGGCCCGTCGTACTTCTTGCCCTGGAAGAGCTCGGGCGCGGCGTAGGGCGGGGAGCCGCAGAAGGTGTCCAGCTTGTTGCCCAGGGTGAACTCGTTGCTGAAGCCGAAGTCGGCGATCTTGATGTTCATGTCGGCGTCCAGGAGGAGGTTCTCCGCCTGGGGGAGGGGTGGAGGGAGACACAGGGGGGAGACACAGGGGGGGAGGGAGGGGGGGGGGGGAAGAGAGAGAGAGAGAGAGAAAGAGAAAGAGAAAGAGAAAGAGTGAGAGAGAGAGAGAGAGAAAGAGAAAGAGAAAGAGAAAGAGAGAGAGAGAGAGAGAGAGAGAGAGACGGGGGAAATCAGTGCGGAGATAGGAGTGATTGGCAGGGAGAGGAAGGAGATAACGAGAATCAGGATGATGAAGAGAAACGACCACGTCGAGGAAGAGCGACCGGAGAGATGATACAAGGAGATGAGACGGAGGGAGGGGCACAGAGGAAGTAAGAGTAAGTGGGAGCCGAGACATCGTTATCCATGGCTTCTGGCTCTGAGCTGACCTACATAGCGGGACAAGATCCATCTTAACCAGGTGCAGAACAGACTGAAGAACACTAAGGGGCTGAACGGGTACGGTGAAAGGACTGGATGTGATGAGAATGCAATGAAACGGGAGGAAAAGTCGCAGTCTTGACTGGACAGGCGTGCAGAGTTAGTATGTATGGAATAGAATGACACACACACACACACACACACACACACACACACACACACACACACACACACACACACACACACACACACACACACACACACACACACACACACACACACACACACACACACACACACACACACACACACACGCCCTTTAGGGGAAGGAACTTAACTTAAGGAGCAGTGTTATAGACGGCAGTGGATGCGTGTGTGTTTGTGTGTGTGTGTGTGCATGTGCAAGTGCGCACGTGCATAGCTATTCGGAAACTTGGCAAGTGAGTGAGCAGGCAGGGGTTGCCTAGCAACAGGTGCTCGCACTGACTTTACACTTTGCCACCATCACACCCCCGGCAGCTGTGCGGATGTGCGTGCATGCGTGTTGTGGTGTTAGTTGTGCGTTTGGGAAACCAACACTAAGAACACCTCTCGGCTCTCGCAGAACAACTTATCGGGAAGACTTCCCCCGGTGTTGGGGGGCTCTCTTGTCCCAGTACTAAGACCCCCCCCCCCCCGCCAAGGGTCCCAGGAGAGCCCTGTGGCTGTCTCTGTGTGCGCTGTCTGTCTATTTGTGGGTGTTTTCTTGTGGATGGGTGCTCTTGTGTCTTCGTGTGTGGTTGTTCATCTGTGTGTGTGTGAACATCAGTGACGATAGACAAGTCAGTGTGTTAGTAATCATGGTAATGTGTAGCAGACAGGTACCCCCCCCCCACCCACCCCACCCCTTCCTGGCCCCGCTAAGACCCTCGATTACTCTCCATGCTACGAGCGCACACAGAGACACAGCTTCCCGGAGGCATTAACGTGTGTGCGTGTGTTTGTGTGTGTTGCCGTGCACATGCAAGCTCTTCTTAATACACATTTAATGGCTGCTGCTAAGGCTACCAGTGAAGGTAAAAAGTTCACGGTGGTGTGGGGAGGGGAAAGAGACAGACAGAGAGAGCGAGAGAGACAGACAGACAGCTAGAGATCTAACGAGGACATGGGAGCGACTCTGAATGCATAAGCCAAACTAAAAGTGTTGTTTCCTGTGTGTATGTGTGTTTCTTCAGAAAACAAGAGCATTACATCATCTTTTAGATCAGTTGTTGTCACTTGACAAGGTGGGGGTGGGCAGACCTCACCACACATGTCAACTGTGACTACCGCAGAGGGCGAGAGAGAGAGAGAGAGAGAGAGAGAGAGAGAGAGAGAGAGAGAGAGAGAGAGAAAAATGTAGAAAGGCTGTCACAACACTTTACGGATGGCTGGAGAGAAAAAGAGAGAGAGAGGGATGAAATCTACTACACGAAAGAGGAGACAGCAGAGGACAGTATATGCGCGACGAGAAAATTGGGGGACGGTAGAGAACTCATGTGCGTGTGTACGCGCGCGCGTGTGTGTACGTGTGTGTGTGTGTGTGTATTGGGGCAGGGGGGTGTGTGGCCAATACCACTCACCTTGAGATCTCTGTGTACTATGAACTTCTGATGACAATACTGCACTGCAGACACAATCTGGAGAGCGGGAGAGAGAGAAGCACGGAGAGAGTGAGCATAAATACATGCTCTTCTGAGGATTATGTCACGCTCACATTACCGCTAAAAACAGCCAAAATGGACGCCAAGACACACACACACATCTATCAACAACCTGACCTACACATTCCATCGCTATTGCGCGCGCGCACGCACGCACGCGCACGCACACGCACACACACACACACACACACACACACACACACACACACACACACACACACACTTCATATTCCTCTCACATGCCGACAGCATTTACTCTGCATTTGACGAGCGTATAAAGACCCCAGAATACAGATGATGCTGCAGAGCGACTGGCAAGCAAACACACAAACACAGAAACACACACCTGTCTGAATTTGGCACGCGCCTCCTTCTCCTTCATCCGTCCGTGGGCCACCAAGTAGTCAAAGACCTCGCCTGGACAGACAGACAGAAAGACAGACAGACAGTGAGAGAGAGTGCAAGAGAGAGACAATGGTTTAACATTGGGTACTGTGTTAGTCACTCCCGACCAACCTAGTTGAATTATACACATTACGGTATTTTTGTGAGGATGTCATCATGACGGGCGAGAAGGCCGTGTGCGTGTACGTGTGTGCGTGTACGTGTGTGCATGCGTGTGTGGTGAGACGGGGTTCTGGGTTTCTGGAAATGCTTACCCCCGCTGGCATACTCCATCACCAGGTACAAGGTCTTCTCTGTCTCTATCACCTCAAACAGCTTGACTGGAAGGGGGGAGAGAGACAGACAGAGAGAGAGAGAGAGAGACAGAGAGTGAGCGAGAACACACACAGATAAAAGACAGAGACAGAGACAGAGATGGAGCGAGAGACAGATAGAGAGAGATGGAGCGAGAGACAGATAGAGAGAGATGGAGCGAGAGACAGACAGGTGAGTAGGAGGAGAAAGAGAGGGAGAAAGAGGGAGAAAGGACAGAGAGAGAGAGAGAGAGAATAAACAGGGACCAAGAGGGAGGGAGGGAGGGAGGGAGGGAGGGAGGGAGGGAGGGAGATGGACTTCATTAACTTTGGAGCAGAGCGAGTCGACCTTGAGACGCTCTGGGCGTTTGGCTAACACAGTGACAGCAGAGAGCCAATGTGTGGGGAGAGGGGGGGGACTCACGACTCACCTATGTTTGGGTGATTCAACATCTTCATGATCCTCACCTCACGGAAGAGCTGAGAGGGGGAGAGAGAGAGAGAGGGAGGGAGGGAGGGAGGAGAGGGAGAGACGGAACGGACAAGCAGAATGAGACAACTAGAAAAAGTACAAAGACATCCACTCATTCATCATTCATTGCTATTCATGCTTGTTATAACTGTGCGCACACATTAGTTTCTTTAAGTTTCGAAATGAACATCGAAACATTTAACCGTGCTGACCTTTTGGAGCCTCAAAAGAGGAGACACTAGCATGTCTGCGCATGCCGGCTTCTGATTACAGCCAATAATATCACGTTGCAGCTTCCTGTGGTACGACGGCGGTGGCGGGCAAACAAACGGCTAGCGTGTTCCGCTACCGCACGATCCGTCGGAAGTCCTCAGTGCGGTCGGATCGCGTTCCTGCAGACGGCCCGTTCTACCTGGAAATGTGCTGGCCAGGTGTAATGACAGTCGGGCACCCGTCTGGGCGACATTTGACCTCGCCTTCGTCTGCTTTTTTTCTCCATGATGGGAGGAGGAAGGTCGTACGTGATTGCAGCGTCCTGCCGCTTCGTCGCGGGGTTCATAAGCGCGGCGGAGGTTAACAGTGGCAACAAAGTCTGAAGCGTACCCCGACAGAAATCGGTTAACGTTTACGCCGTTTCCACGTTGGTTTCGCTGAGATCACAAATCGGCTGAATGGAAGACGGTCACCTCCTCTGAAAAGCAGTCGGTAAAACGCGAGGGAAACCGTGTGAAAGGCCAAATCAAAAACTTGTGCGAGGATGAGACCAGGCGGGAGACAACAACGTCAGCCAGCCGCGCCGCGGCCCACACGCAGACGGCTCGATCGGGGGGACGTCCGGGACGCAGCCTGCCGTTGGGGGACAGGAAACCCAGGCAGAAGAAGCCAGTTTTGGGCACACTTTTGTCGTCTTCCGGCCCCCCCTCAAATGAACGGAGGGGGACGGTCCCCATCTCACCCCTAAAACACACCTGACGCTTCCCTTAGGTATCGATGGTGCTACAGGTACGCCAGGAGGCACCTGTTGCCCGCAGGTGTTTGTTATCAAACAGGTGGACCCCGCTGGACCTCCTCCTCTGGGCAGACCACATGAGAGGGTCCGGACCAGGGGGGGGGGGGGGGGGGGGGGGGGCGCCCGGCGCATGCGTGTTTGGCGTGTGCGTGTGAGAGGAGAGACCCCACCCTGCCCCCGGATGAAAGGAAGCAATTGCAGCTTGTTTCCTGTAATTAAAGCCTTCCCTGGAAAACTAGACCACTTCAGAGGGAGGGCGGGAGAGAGAGCTAGAGCAGGCTAGAGAGAGAGAGAGAGAGAGGAGCTAGAGCAGGCTAGAGAGAGAGAGAGCTAGAGCAGGCGAGAGAGAGAGAGAGAGAGAGAGAGAGAGAGAGAGCGAGAGAGAGAGAGAGAGAGAGAGAGCTAGAGCAGGCTAGAGAGAGAGAGAGAGAGAGCTAGAGCGAGAGCGAGAGCGAGAGCGAGAGAGCGAGAGAGCGTTAGAGCTAGATGGAGAGAGAGAGAGGGAGCTGGAGAGAGAGAGAGGGAGCTAGAGAGAGAGAGAGAGGGAGCTAGAGAGAGAGAGAGCGCTAAAGAGTGAGAGAGCTAGATAGAGAGAGAGAGGGAGAGCAAGAGATTGAGAGAGCGCGAGAGGGAGAGAGAGCTAGATAGAGAGAGACAGCTAGAGAGAGAGGGAGAGCTAGAGATTGAGAGAGGGAGAGAGAGAGCGCGAGAGCGAGAGAGAGAGAGAGAGAGAGAGCGAGAGAGAGAGAGAGAGAGAGAGAGAGAGAGCGAGAGAGAGAGAGAGAGAGAGAGAGCGAGAGAGAGAGCGTTAGAGCTAGATGGAGAGAGAGAGAGGGAGCTAGAGAGAGAGAGAGCGCTAATGAGTGAGAGAGAGCTAGATAGAGAGCGAGAGAGAGAGAGAGAGCGCGAGAGGGAGAGCGAGGGAGCTAGAGAGAGAGAGAGCAAGCGAAAGAGAGCATAAGTTAAAGTTAAGGGCTGGGGAGAGAAAAATTCTTGGAATAAGTCAAAAGCTACTTCTAAGGAAAAGGGTTTGGAGGAAGTGGACGTGGGTGAGAGAGGGAGGAATAAGAGACCCAAGAGAGACCCACCTTCTGCAAACTCGAGGAGTTGAGCTGCGTCTTATCAATGATCTTGACGGCCACCTAGAAACGGGAAAAACAAAGATTGATTATCTCATTGGCTTGTTATTGACGGTGCACCACGTTCAACCCAGGGACACCGGGATGATAAACGCACAGAAACAAACGGTCCTAACAGGCAGGTTTCTTTCTGGCCTCACTTCTCCCACTGAACCAGCCGGTCAGTCAACGGCAGTCGCCTTACCGACCGCTTCGTATACATTGTTTTTACGCACAGAATCAGTGACATGCCAATGTTGTGATTGAACCATTGACCATCCACCCCCGGGCGATGCCGTGTTCGGATGGGCATAGCCGGACGTGCACCCTGTTCTATAAGGACACCACCGTGCACCTCCGAGTACCGGTAACCAAGTGGGGGAGAGGGGGGGAGGGGGGGGTGGCCCAGCGGTGAGCTGATCTGCATACTGCGCCGGGATAGGCGGGTTTGATTTGTGATGTCACTAAACTCACACTACCAGCGGAGGAATGTGAAAACAACAGCGCTGGGTTCTTAAGCCCTCCCTCAGAGGAATTAAAGACACACAAATCCATGTTCTAATGTGGTTTGTAGTTTATCCCATAGAGAGGGCCAGGTTTTTACATAATCATGAGTGAATAATGAGTTGCGCCACACATGAACAGACGGCCGAAGTGAGACAACGCAAGCGGGACAGCGATATTAACTAGAGCTAATGTAATAATGATAATCTAATAATGGAATAATCGTTCGGTTGCTCGATTGCTTTTCTATGCAAAGCTATTGTTCTCATTGAGCTGCCCAGAGACATGCCTGTTGCCAGTTTGAGGGCCGTTCCAGCTGTTTTTGTACGGATAGCTTAGCTGTGGTTTGCAGGAGCATGCGGTCGACTGACTGTGAGAGACAGTGGTGGGATGGCGGGCCTCGAATGAAAGGAAGCCGCGTGGAGACGAAGACAAAGAGAGAGACCGAGCGAGCGAGATCACACTTCTATTTGTGTATGTGTGCCCGCGTTATGTATTTATTTCCTCCACTCCTACTGGTACTCCTGACTCTGCCTTCGTTTCTTTCTATTTGGTCGCGTGTTTGCGTGCGTGCCTGCATGTGTGTGTGCTCGCGCACACACATGCACACACACGTGCGTGCCTGCATGTGTGTGTGCTCGCGCACACACACGCACACACACATCGACTTGCACGTGTGGCACCGGGTCACATGGAGTGTTATCAGGGTGTCAGGCACGGAGCTGTCACACATTAACAGAGCCCCACCCCTGGATGTTTCCTATAAACGCGCGCGCGCACACACACACACACACACACACACACACACACACACAACACAACACACACCCACACACACACACACACACACACACACACACACACACACACACACACACACACACACACACACACACACACACACACACACTTAAAGGAGAAACACACACACCTGGACTTTAGAAGTGGGGAGACATTGCTGTTTGCATCAGACAGAGGACGGTTGTGATTTCGGCGTTCGTCGTTGCACACATGGACTACAGCAGACGAGCGAGAGAAGATGGTTGTCTCCCAGTGACCGGTGGTGGAACAGTGTGGGGGGGAGATGTTAACGAATGTCTGCCACGGCCCGGTCGTGACCCACGGGCTGACGGCGTCTAGCCCAGCCGTATTCAACCATCCTCTTCCAGCTCACCGACGAATACTGGGCCGCTATCCTCACTAACATGTCAGACGGTAAAGCTAACAGTGTTTCACGGATCGGGGTTTACACAAGCGGTGACCTTCTTCCCTGTGGGCGGGTTAGCGCGCCGGTGAACCATCTGAAACCAACTGGAATCGCACCGTTCACAGCCTCCTCGCTCAATAACAACAACAACAACAACAACAACGTTTCAGGAGGCCTCCAGGTGAACCCGCTCCCCCCGTTTGGCCCCCTGGCTCTCGGACGACCGGGAGCGGTCGCCGTGGCGCTCACCTCTTTGCCCGTGAGGATGTGGCGTGCCAGCTTGACCTTGGCGAAGTTGCCCTTGCCGATGGTCTTGAGGAGGCGGTAGTTGCCGATGTGCGGCTGCTCGTCCGTCGGCGCGGCGACCGAGTTCCGACAGCGCGGCATGCTGGGACGGCCCGTGGACGGCTTGGAGTCCTGGAGGGGGAGAGGGAGAGGAACAAAGGACAGATGAGCGCCGGGTGAAGACGAGTTATGATCCGTCAGGGCCGCGCCTTCATGCAGGAGCAGAGCACATGCTAACCATCGCAACGGAATCTATTCTGGGCCGCTAATGGTCACGGGGGAGCGGTTTGTTTCTTCCTAATGAATGAATGAACGGAGTTACTCCTAAATCCATCACTTGTATCGATCGCTCGAGCCACATTAGGCAGAAGTCCACTGGCGGATCATTTGCATGACATGACCACACGCACCGGCACGCACGCTCAAAGATCAAAACTAAAGTCAGCCATTGCAGTCCGGCCATGTATAACATGAATAGCGCCACATACTGCTGTTGTAGGACTGAATTTCTGTGTGTGTGAGTGATCTGTTTACATGTGTGTGTGAGTGATCTGCGTGTGTGTATGTGTGCGTGTGTGTGTGTGTGTGTGTGTGTGTGTGTGTGTGTGATCTGTGCAGACAGGTGACAGGGATCAGGGTCAGGGGAGGGGGCGTCTGGCTCCAGGATGACGGCACACACACACACACACACACACACACATACATGCATACACGTACGTCTGTTAAGAGATTTGAGACCCACATGGGAGGGGGGTAGGGGTCGGTGCAGGGAGGAACGTCTCACTTCCTCTCCTGTCCCCTCACACTCGTTTCCTATCCATCTTTCTTATTCATTTGTTAATGTCTGTGTCGGACACGGATAAGCGCACAGAACAGGCCTAAGTTCTGGTCGGACCCATTCCACAAACAATCACAAAAACGGTGACACACACACACACACACACACACACGCAGTTTCCTCAGTAGCATCCGCCTCGTTCTCAAGTCCCCGGGGGAACAGGACGAATGCAGATGACCGCAAAACATTTCCGGATTTGTGCGAGGATGTGCCGGTACGTGCGTGTGTCTGCCTCTCTCTCTCCAGATGGCATGGGATACCGTCTGCGAAGCCGGTGCTGATAAAGCAACCTCACCCCCTCTCTGTCTAGCTCTCTCTGTCCCGGTCTCTTTCTCGCTCGCGCTCTCTCTCTCTCTCTCTGCTCTCTCTCTCTCTGCAAACCCTGTAATTGACCCGATTAGTTTTTTCTGGGGGCGGTGGGAAGAGACGCGGATTATCGAGGAGAGACGGAAGGATGAATTTAGCCCCGCGGTGGTCGAGTCGAGTCGAGGGGGGTTTTCTGGTTCGGCGAGAGAACGGCGTGACGAATTGT
Organism: Gadus chalcogrammus; assembly: GCF_026213295.1. Classification (NCBI taxonomy): domain Eukaryota; kingdom Metazoa; phylum Chordata; class Actinopteri; order Gadiformes; family Gadidae; genus Gadus; species Gadus chalcogrammus. The sequence continues at coordinate 4,146,101 of NC_079428.1, read as the reverse complement.
GTGTGTGGGCAAAGGACGGAGGAAGAGGGGAATCAACTGCATGGAGGTTTTGCCGTCGCTGGAACGGGACCAGTTGTAGTGAAAAGGCTGCAATAAAAATGTCCAAATGAAAGCGCAGTGTTGTGAAGACGTCGTGGTTTTTTGTCCCCGTGTGTACAAAGACTCGATTTTCTGGGGTGCAGTGGCTGGAATAGGGCCTCTCTCTGCGTCTCTGTCTGGTTGACTGCCGCCTCTTCCCCTTTCCCTTCATCTCGGGAGGGGAACGGGCGATTAGGCTGATGTAATCCAAGAGGAAGGAGGGCCACGTCGGAGGACAGTCCGCCCAGAAGTCAGAGACGACTGTAGTTCTGGGCTTTGTGGTCCGTTAACTTTTTGACTCGAGCTCTCTTTTCTTTTCCCTCTCGGGCCGCGGGGGGAGAAGAAGAAATCCTCAAGGTTCTAATTTTAAAACGGTTCACCGCCATCTTGGCTCCGAGCCAGTTGGACTTCTGTGGGAGAACGTTTCTTTAGCCCTTTTTTTAGAGATTCTACAGACCGCTTTTTTTTTTTCTACCGGTGCCTCTCTGGGCCAATCTCCCTTCCGTCGTTTATAAATCGTCGGTTCGAGATGTGCTGTGTTTGCCTCGGCCTGCCGCACTTGTTCCACTTATTGACACAATGCTTTAGCGATGGCCCTGTTTGTTTAAGCGTCGCGGTCTGTTGGCTCCATCCTTCTGCTCAGCTTCCTTGTGATCCGACAGTTGGCTGACTTTGAGCCGAATCTAAGAGAAATGCTCATTCAACCCAGAAATAACACTCAAACACATAGAGTTGTATTTATACCAGTGCGTTTCTTTGACATTTACAGAGTGTTCAAACGTGGTGAAAACTAAAAGAAAAATAAGGTATTTAATATCTTATTGATATAGCTTTTCGTTTGATAAGTGGAAAGATGTCGCCGGGTAGTAAAACTACGACTATAAACAAAGCTCATGAGCAAGAGAAACCGCTTTGCTGAGCAGAAGTTCAGCAAATAATGACGACAGAGACGCCCGCGTACAATAAGCAGCCTCTGAACCCAGCAGAGCGCTGCCATGACGTACGCACTTTCTCCTTTTACTTTTTCTGCTCCAATTCCACCTCTCTAATTCCCCTCGGCCAGCCCTGTAATCTAGACGTGGGAGAGGGTGGGCCTTTGGATGCTTTCCTAACAGGACCCACAAGGAACGCACCGACATTCCCAAAAGAAATAGTGGGAGAAAAAAATGATGAGGCTGTATAGTATAAGCCCTCATCACTGTCACCTCCACCCGTCCAAAACAGCCATTGTATTATCTTTTAAAAAAATGGGAAGACTGAGGGGAAATTCCGGGCTTGATCTTGCGTGGTGCGCTAGCTTCTCTGCTCTGATCTGAACCCGACGCGGTTCCTTTTGGACGGTTCGCTGTGGCGGGGGCCGCATATTTAGACTCAGGAATAGCCGTGCAGACAAAATGGTCGACCGCACCACCGGACGAACGGTGCGCTTCCCCGGCCGACGAGGGAGTCTTGGGATTCGTGACCGGGACGTGTGGGATGTTACGACGACGGCAAGGAGACCGAGACCGCGTAACGCTCGTGAATCTCAGCTTACTCGCAGTGACGGACAAGCCTGGATAGAGCGAGTGGGATATCAGATGCTATACGTCGTGCAGCCATGGCGATAACCTTCTTTGCCATCTTCCCCGTTTAGAAATGCTAATCCCAATTCCCCTCCGCGGCTTTGAGGAGAGCTGTTAGGACAGCCCCCCACATCTAGTGTCGATATGTCAACAGGAACTTTAGCAAAAGCTATGCTATGGTTTAGGGGCCTGCCTGGAACAATTATACTTAAGCCTTGACGCATGTATGGCAGTCTATTAGAAACACAGAAAGGGGCAATCACTTAAGCTAGGGTGAGGTGTTTATGTTGGAAGCAGTTTTGGTAATATTTGATGAAATTCTCTTTACAACCAGCAATCAAAAAATAAAAAGCTATGGCAAATTACAGAACAATATTGGCAATCAACGGCTGTTGCAGGCCGGAAATAAGTAATTGAATACTCAAATTAGGAATTTCATTATACCCAAATCATTTCATTTGGCCATAATGGAATGATAAGAAGGTCTACCTACTTGTCTACCTACCTAAAAGTCTATCTGTGCACTCATGTAAGTCCTCTACAAGCCTAGGCAGACCTTATGCTGAAGCTAGACACTGAGAATCACGCGTTTTGGGAGAGTGGCTTTTGAGGCCTGAAGGGAGGGAGGGGGGGGGGGGGGGGGGTACTTAGTTGGATACTTTCAAAATCAAGATCAATCTGGGCGGCTTATTCCAAAATGCCTACCCTAACTTTAATTTCACCAGTTCAAACACAAATCTGTTAGTTTTTAATCAATTGTTGTGACGAGCTGACAGAGTAACTTATCTGAACTTTAATAGAACAATTTTAGCCGTTTCAATGTACGTCAAGACCCATGAAAAGCGTTCCCCACAGACGCACGCAGTAAGTACACGTTTGCTCTCCCTGGCCTCAACCCTTCCTACTCTCTTCTCCTCTTTCATGTCCGCCTATTTTGGTCGTCTCTTCTGAATCTTCCTTCATTCTTCAGCAGCTGCAGGCAGACACACAAACGCATGCGTGCGCGCACACAAACACACGCACCCCCTGCACAGCCAGACAACCGTCCCCCCTCCCCAAAAGACGATTTTAGACGAGGACAATGTATGACATTGTTTTGTACCTCTCACTTTACTCGCTGATGCTGCGACTGAGTCATGAAGGCCAAGATAGAACGACACACATACACACACAGCTCTGCATATCTTGCACTAACTTGGGCTGGTATTTATAAAGTCTGTACTCTCGGGAGACCCCCCCCACCCCCCCTTTTTCAACACCATACAGTAGTGCTGCTGGCAGACGGTCTCAGAGGAACGCCCTACCTGGGTGGCCATTTCCAGCCACCACTAGGACGGACGCACGCACGCACGCACGCACGCACACACGCACACACGCACACACACACACACACACACACACACACACACACACACACACACACTGACCTTTACTAATCTAGATATGCTGACTGGACACAGCCCTGCCCGCACGCACTCTTGCACGTGTACACACACACACACACACAGGTGGGCCTTTCTCTGGATTTAACCGCAAAACGTAGTCTGCCCAGATTTTTATAATCACAGCCCGCAAATAACCCTTTCTTCCTGTTAATATTCAAAACGTTTTCCTTAATAAGGGCCCATATTCCGAGGTGCAACTCAACATGATGGGGATACATCCAACAGAAACGCCACAGATTCCCGCCCTTATTCCTGAAGGTGCTGCAACAGGAAGTGATGGGCGGCATCTTTAATAATGGCCGCCCAACCAACACCTGAAAAAACATCCACGCGCAACGTCCCTTTTTCATATCACGGAGGCAACAACAAACGATGACAAGAGAAAGCCTGTAGCCAATTTTTTTATAGTGAATAGCGCACACGAATGTTGAAATGCCTAGGGGGGACAATTGCTTGGCTGAAACCTGTGAGAAAAACTGTAGGCCCTAACCGAGGTCTTGGAATGAGTATCGGTTTTCGTATTTTCCGATGACAATACCTTTACTACACTCTTAAAATGGTGCCTCAATGGTGCCGGAAAAAATACTTTTTTTGGTTAAAAAGCTAATAAAAGTGCCTAGTGCAAATGCAGAGATTTCGCGCAATACATCAATCAAGATTAGGGATGCAACGAATATTCGGCCAACAAACATGTTCGGCCGAAAATTGCCCCAAACATAATGTTCGGTTTCGGCCGAAGGAGTATAAAGGCCGAACATAATACACCGAACATTTCGTTTTTTTTAATAAAAAAGGTACATTGTTCTTAAATTCTTGCAATAATGTCTGCTGGAATGTTAGAAAACGTTCAGTATTAAATAGATATTTTGTATCAAATTTGTAATATTTTTTTATAGAAAAGCAAGACAAAAAAGTTTATAAAGGACATTTAATTGTTTGATTTATGCAATGGTGAAAAATTTAAGCAAAATGAATGAAAAACATTGAAAGCCACATTCGGTATTCGGTTTCAGCCTTCGTCCAACTGTTTCAGTATATTCGGTTTCGGTTTCGGCCAAGAATTTTCATTTCGGTGCATCCCTAATCAAGATAGTATCAACGGTGGGCACCGGCCGCAAAGGAAACCAGGGCCTCTGTGGGTCCCGGGCTTCAGGAACCTCACCCAAACCCCGTCCCTGCAGTGCGATGGGCCCTACTACAGGTGGTGTGTGAACTGGTGGAGAGGATGAATATGATGTTTACACGTGTGGGGTTGTGGTCAGACAGGCAGGAGAGGATCGTAAAAAAAAGCCCGGGACACAAACAAGGCCCTTCCCCGAGCGAGGAGATCATGACCTCGGCGCCGCACGGGTATAAATAGCCGTCGGGGGGGGGGCGGGGGAGTGGATTGAGGACGCCGCGCCGCAGAGCGATTAGAAAAATGGAAGTGATGAAGGAAGCTGAATCCCTCCTTTGTGAAGAGATTTACCGCTATAGTCGTGAATCACTAATGAATTGAAAAATGTATATCCTTCGATAACAAAAAAAGGGCACGATACTTATCCCTTGAGTCAAAGTTAGAAAATAATAATATTGCCCACGTCGGTTTTTTATTTATTTTTCGGCCATCTTTGCTGTGTGCAGCAGAACAAACCGTGCTCGGAACAAGAGCTGTTTATCCTCAGAGTAACACATCCTCATAGGGCTCTTACATTATCTTCAACGGGTGGGCGGGTGGAGACACACACACACACACACACACTCACACACACACGCACGTCGTGGAGACTGTGTTGCCATGGTGATTTGTCGCCTTTTTTGTATCCTGCCAACTCTTTTCCTTTTCTCCCTCGCTCTCCAGCCGTCTCCTCCCTGCCTCCCTTCTCCTCTCACCTGCTCCCTCCCTTCGTCCAGCGCTGGTCGAAACAGGGGAGCCATTAGGGGACGGCAGCAGGGATTACATTGAGCGTCGTGGGGTGTCACACGAGGCGGAGGCTGCCGTTTAGGAGCACAAATCATTCTACTAAGCGAGTGTCTTTTAGAGTCACCCGCTCAAAGCGTCGACTCTAAAACACAGAAGCCTGCCGGTGATTACTCTGCACTTAAATTGAGTGGATGGTGATGGGTCATCTGGAAGCCTGTGACAAAGCTCAGTCATTGGACCCTTCAAAAGGAAGGCGGAGCCAATGCAGTGGGGACATAAACAGGAAGTGGGGGAAGACTTAAAAGGAGGGAAAAAGAACAGACTAGGGGGACTGTTATGGCGGGAATGCTTGAAGCTTGAATTGGGTCAATTCCCTACGTGAGCGAGCCACACCGGCTCAAACACTTGAACTGTTCTCTTTCCCCTCTCCAACACTGTCCCCTCCCACACACACACACACACACACACACAGCTAAGTAAACCTGTGAGAGGCCGCCTGCTTTAGCAAGGGGTTGCAACGCAGAGTCTCAGTTTGCTGTGAATGTGCGAGTGTGTGTGTGCGATTTTGTGTGTGTGCGTGTGCGTTCTTGTTTGCCCCCCCCCCCCTCCTTCACGTATGATCCTGCCTCAGATTATCCTAACTGCCGAGAGTGTGTGTAGTCATGTGTGTGTGGGTGTGTTTGTGAGACCCTGTGTATGTGTGCAAGGCAGTGTATGACCAATTCAGAGCAGCTTTCACAGCTAGAGTCACAGTGTGGATTCCCTGCATGCTCCTGTACCTACTCCAGCGTGCGTGTGTGTGTGTGTGTCAGGGTTACAGGACCCTGGCGGATGAATAGACGGGTAGAGTATGGTTGCAGGTGGAACACTGTGGTGGTACTGATGGATGACTGACAGAATCAGAGCAGGGGGCAGTCGCTTTCAACCCTACCCAGCGGACTGCAGGGGGGCCAGGGGGGGGGGTGGAGCTCGGTGGGTCAGCTGTAGCTACCAGGCAGACCATACCGGCGCCAAAGAGCAGCAGCCATGTTAATCAAATTCAATGTGAAAACACAAAGGACAGATTGAGATTTTGGCAAAAACTTTCATCAAACTACGTTTTTTTTCCATTTATGTGGAGCCAAGGTAGACGAGCCAAGGTAGACGAGCCTACGTTTCCACATCCGCCATTAGGGACCCTAATAAAATTCGTCATCCTAAATGCAATGATCCCTTCCTTAAGAGGGACAAATGAAGAGACCGAAATGGAATGAATTACGTTGGTCAATTCGCGGGTGATTTCCACACACCTAGCGTTATTGCCCCGATCGTTTATCAGATATCATTAATTCAATATTTAATGTCCGACAAAATCCCCCCCTCATATAGAACGAATCCCATGAGACACTGGCAAGCCTTCGCTGGTTGAGCGATCTTTAAAGTCCACGTTCTCCATACGTACAAATAAAAACAATTATAAATCTGGATGAATATTTTGGCAGACTTGTTTGCATGCTAGGGGTGTAACGGTACACTGAAGTCACGGTTCGGTTCAGGCATCATGGTTCGGTACGAGTTCGGTACAATGAAGGCAATTCCTTTTTTTATTGTGCATGTCTCAGGTTGTACCACCTAGTGTCATACAGTCTCTCCCCTGAGCTAGCTGCAACCGCCTGAACTGTTTAATCTAAGATGTAAACAGTAAACATTAAGTACCCCACATCAACTCCTGACTACATCCGTAACTTGTAAACAAATAAGACAATCAGTTATGAAACTGAAAATGCAATGCAGCATGCCTTATTTATGATAGTGCAAAGTACACAGAATTAGCGCATTTCCACGGGAGGGTGCGGGTCTGTGCGGCTTGGTGGAGTAGTGAAGGTGCGGTTTGGCGAAGCTCAGTTACGGCTCGTGTTTCCACCGCCGACAGTACCCTCATTGTGGGGGGGGAGGGGGGTTACGTTAGCATTGTGTAACCTGCTAATAAATCCAAGGAAAAAGATGGCGGCGCACAATGAACAAAGATCAACAATGTAGGACGTCCAAGAAGGTCGGCAAACTTTTGTGCGACATTTTCTTCAATAAACGAAGCTTTAGCCGTTCCAGAAATACTTTGCGGATAATGTGCGTTTGTTTGTTATTATCCCCGTCTCACGGAAGTGCGATTCTGTCGACCAATCAACGGATGGCGTGCGTGGCTCGAACTTGCTGGCACCCTTTCAGGCGTCTCAGTAACCCAACGGAGGAGGACAGCGAGACGAGTACGGCTCACAGGGCGGGTCACGCCCACTTTTGGCGGTGGGAACGCGATCCGTTCCGCACCGTAGCGTACTGAACCGACCGGCACCCTCCGTTGGAAGCGCGCCATTAGTTGTCCCTGAAGAACTCGCGTATCAAACATTAGTTCCACATTACATTAATTAATTCGCATGCCAGTTTTATTTAATTTTATACCGACCATTCTCAGTGTAAATCCATGCACCGAACCGTGACGTCCACTCCGTACCGATTCGGTTCAAATACGAGTATACATGTATCGTTACACCCCTACTGCATGCATAACCGGCCAGACGGTTACGTCTTGCGTTAACAACACGGGGACAAAGGACTGCGCCCCTGCTGTCCGTTAGACCAAACTATGGGCTGACGAAAGAAAAAACAGAAACCACACAGAGAAATGGCAGTTGTTGCGTCATGCTGACACACAGACAGAGACAGAGGGAGAGTGTGAGAGACAGACTTGGAGAGAGAGACAGAGGTAGAGAAAGAAGGAGAGAGAAAGACAGAGAGAGAGACGGAGAGACACACACACAGAATAGAGAGACGCATACACACATACAGAGAGAGAGAGACAGAGACAGAGACAGAGACAGAGGCGCCCTTTGAGAACAGAAGAATCCACCCTGCCAGTACCTGAGTGACATCGAACCCTGACGTGCGTGATGCGATTCAGTTAACACACCCCACCAGCCACAAGCCGCCCGGCTGGAAAGACCAGTTCTATAGCCCTGCATTGCTCACAGCACACACACATACATATGTACACACACTCTTGGGCGTTATGGGTGCAGAGGGCATCGTTGCGTTGTTGGATAAACAGCCAGACGGGGGGTGTTGCTAGGGTACGAGGACACGTCGCCGTTGGTTGACGACGCTCTGCGTCACACACACACACACAGGCGCACGAGCCACGGCTTCTTAGCATTGGCGGTACGGGGATCAATGAATAAAGAGTGGCAGAGGGAGAGAGGGGTAATGAATGAGAAAGGTATGAATTTAAACGTCCATGAACGCCTGTGTAAGAATGAAGAGGTAGGGGGGGGTGTGTGTGTGTGTGTGTGTGTGTGTGTGTGTGTGTGTGTGTGTGTGTGTGTGTGTGTGTGTGTGTGTGTGTGTGTGTGTGTGTGTGTGTGTGTGTGTGTGTGTGTGTGTGTGTGTGTGTGTGTGTGTGTGTGTGTGTGTGTGTGTCTCTCTCTCTCTCTCTCTCTCGCAGGTTCTCGGTTGCTAGGGCCCAGGCAGGCTTTGTCTTTCTGCCTAGTGACTGGTCTGGTAGGAAAGAGCCATAATTTATGGTTTCCTGGGCGGAACTCCAATGTGTACTGGAGTGTGTGTGTCTGTCTACATGTGTGTGTGTGCGTGCGCGTGTGCGCTTGCTCGCTATACATTGTCGATGAGGTGACTCATCCGTTAAGCGCATCGATCCAGGCTTGCCATCAGGTAAATGCTGTAAATACCCACACACAGTGGCAGGAATACTGGTGTTGTCTATGCAAGTGCATCAAAGCGCTAAAGATGCTACAAGCATTCAAGACATAAACAGACAGATGGATAATGGCATGGCAGTTCCCAGCCAATAGGAAATGGGAACAGGTGTATGCATCAGGACTAGCCCCGATCAAAGATATTCCTCGTCGGCCGGGAGTGATTAGTTCAATCCATCGGTCGAATAGCCCCGCCACGTTTATTCGATTTACAATTTTTTGGCCCCCCGAAACAACCCTTTGTTCGGTCCATTCAGTACATCTCCATTCCACAGTTCCTTCCTTCCGTCTGCTGCTCTCCGTCATTAGCCATCAGGGTGGACCTCTCGCCCTGCACTCCCTGGCAGCGGTCACGATGCTCTCTCTGAGGCCCAGCGTCGCTGGAGATTACCCCTCAGCCAGGTCCAAGTCCTCTCCACTGAGGAGTGACAGGCTCGAAGAACTCCTCGTACGGCAGCATAGCTCTGTGTGCCTGTCTCGACTAGACCCAAGCCACTATTTCTTGTCAATTATCATGTTTTTTTTCTTTTTTCTTTCATGCAGCAACAAGGGCGAAGAGATGGACGACTTTTCAAAATGATTGCCCTCTATTATTTCAAGCAAGGTCGAGCCGTAGCGGTTTTAAACAATTGTCAAACTTTCAAAAAGGCAGATTTGTTTAATTCTTACGAAAGCGAAAACCTGGTTGACTTTGGCGCTTATAACCCGACTAACGTTTGGAGGCTATTAGTGGGCAGCCATTTGAACCGCTAGTCAAGACTTAAAGCTGATTTGATGAACTGCAGTCATGAAAAGAGATCATGCTAGCTGCCTGATGGTATAGCCAGGCCTCAGGTTCAATCTGCCCGGTAACACCAGCACAATAGATCGCCCTCACTTGGAGACGGCACTTCTCAGCCTCTGAACTAGAATGAACTGAAATCTGCATGCAATATTGTTTGCTATGCTGTTCTGTCCTACATCCCCAACCCATCCCAGCCATGCTATCGACAAAAAACAACAAAAAAGTAGTAGTAGGAGTCAACCCACTCGAAAAGACGGCAAAGTGTATAGACTGGACAACTGCAGGAAACGTTCCCAGTTATGATGGACTTTGGGTCTGACCAGCTGGTATCAACCTCCATTCCTTTGCGGATCGTTCCATTACACACACACACACACACACACACACACACACACACACACACACACACACACACACACACACACACACACACACACACACACACACACACACACACACACACACACACACACACCTAATTGATTTTCGTTGGAGGAACGGTTCAAACGGTGAAAAGCCATCACACACCATGCCTATGAATAGGTCGCAGCGGGGGGCCCTAGACTGGATTGTGTCCAGACAAACAATGGCACGGTGGCCAAGGTAACAATCCGGCACAGTGGCGCTCTCTTTATTTTTTTAATCTAAGGATGTTGCAGGATGAATGGACAGGGGACATTTGAGGCAGGAAACTGGACAATAGAAGGATTCAGACACATCTGGGAGGGGGTGGTTGGGTAGGGGGGGGGGGGTCCCCCGCAATGCGCACACTTCGGAATAGATACGCGCCGCCATTTTGGACCAGGTGGTTTCCTATTATGAGCTTGGGGACAAACATCAGTCAAGCGACCGGGAAGTCCCGTCTGAACGTTTAAACAATTATTAGCCTCCAATATTAACTGCGTCCCTCGATTTCCAATCCTCAATCATCAGATATTAACTATTATTTCCGTCGTCACGACAAAACATCCGATTGACCTTGATGCCAAAGTAGGAACTCCGTACTTCTCCTAGTCTCGGTTCTACCGATTCAGACAATCGATCAGGAAGCAGGGAGTAAATATAGCCCGAGTGTATGTCGACAGCCCCGCCGGCTCAGGGGTCCGTCTGTCACCGCCGTCGGGGCGACGTGTCAAAGCTTGGTGCCATCTCGTCCCGCGCACTGGGAAACACAACACCGCAGACGCTTACTATACCGCCCCTTCAGAGAGAGGGTGTGCGTGTTTCTGTGTTCGAGTGCGCGTGTCTGTGTGAGACTGTGTCTGTGTGAGACTGTGTGTGTGTGAGACTGTGTGTGTGTGTGTGTGTGTGTGTGTGTGTGTGTGTGTGTGTGTGTGTGTGTGTGTGTGTGTGTGTGTGTGTGTGTGTGTGTGTGTGTGTGTGTGTGTTCCAAGGCCTTTAACCTACAAACATAGTCAGGGTCTAGCTAGCCTGAGACCCTTAATATGAAGCCCCCTCCGCTCCCCCCGGAAGATGCAGCTGCAATTGGACGAGGGAAGTGGTTGGGGAGTTGGGAGTGTGGTCAACATCAGCAAACACTGAATTTATAATATCCCAGAAATAGATCCCGTAAAAGATGTGGCAAGGAATGACATCAGTGCGTGTGCACGTGCACGCTGGTATTTAATAACACACACACACACACACACACACACACACACACACACACACACACACACACACACACACACACACACACACACACACACACACACACACACACACACACACACACACACACACACACACACACGTGTGACAGCCATGGCCGCAGCCTTATATAATCAGCTACATTATGGTCTGTGACCTTTGTCCCAGGTACAGTTACCAGCCATGCGTGTGTATAAACTTGCTTACACCTACCGGAATACCAGCCAGCTCAGCTGCACTCTAGGTTTCTTCCCCTCCCTTGGTCCAAAGTGAAGCGGGCTTCCTTACGTCAGCCCACAAGCACACACACTCAGAGTAATAAAAGGGTCCACTTTCTGCAATGCCACATCCCCCCATAGGCCAAAACACACGAAACTAACCTAACTGAATAACCTCGACAGGTAAAGTGCGTATACATCAGACTAGAAGTCACAGGCGGGTTCAGACTTTGACAGTTCATTCTAATTTGAATGAACCATCAAAGTGCTCACTGATTGGCTGATGGAAGTAGATATACACATTTATTGCCCCTGGCTGTCAACTGTAAAACAAAGTTCTCTTCAACGAATATCAGACAGACAACGAGCCTAACTTGTTTGGCAAGAATACGAAACTGTGATTTTTTAATAAATATAAGCAAACCTAGCACCGGCAGAGCAACAAACGTCCTACTTGTACAGATAGCGAGCGAGGGATACTGTGGTTTGGCATTAACTCCAGTGTGGCGTTATCTTGATTAGCTTACCCAACCCACAACATATTTACTCACACGGTCATAGTCATACGGAAACCTTGGGTGTTTACTGTTTACCATAATCTTTACGTAATACACCAAGGGTGCTAAAGAGCTAGCATGACGCTAGGACCATGAATTGGGTTGCAATTATCTAAAGGACTCCACTCCAGCTAGCCAAGTATATTTTGAAGTCTTCGTCAAGGTATCATACAATGAAACAGAATCCAAGGAGGTCAGGGTGGTGAATATCAAGGTCCAAACGGAAGCTCTCACAAAACGGGTAATCTAGTCACCATGTGGAAAGAGTTTGGTTCCTTTTATGGTACTGCCATTATCAGTCACCTGCCACAGAAGACGTCAGACATTCCTACACCGTCTTGTGACAAAAGGAGAACTGGACACACCTTCCCCGCAAACTCACGTCCACAACACACAGAAAACACCAACACAGGCTTCAACACCCACAACACAACACACCTACAATCCAACGCTTGCATTAGAGTAAGCTGCCCTCTTTACCGGTAAACGACATACTAGTTGAAAACTATTTCTGTGTGCTCGGATAATAAGTGGATAATGAAATCAAGGCAAATTGGTTAAACATCACGAAACCTAATTTCCCATTCAACATAGCCCGTCACATGACCTCTGAGCTACCATTCATTAGTCATTTCTTTGGAGGCCTGGGAAGTGTTCTTGGTCACACCGTTTTAGGACGCAACTTCTCCACCATACGACGGAACACTGCGTTTCCTGCCCATGTGGCGTCCAGCGCAGTGACACTTAGGTGTATGCAAATCCTAAAATGGTTTCCCACGCTCATTTGCATCGGGGCTTGGCTAGTCCCGAATCCAGGCTTCCGGGTTGAAACTAAAGTTAATGTGTTACTGCACCATTAGTCATAGCGCCAAAGGTCTGAAGCATAACAATGATTTACCGGCCATTGGGTATTTCTGGGGGGAGGCTAGCATCTCATCATGCACTGATTTCCCTGGTCCACTGACAGACTGATCCATCGCTAGGTAGGTGTGATGGCTGGAGCCACTTGAGGTTTTGGTTTCCATGTGGGTGGTGTGTTGCTGCACTCTTCTTAATCCCACCCAACTAGTGACGTAGCTTCAAAGTGTCCTGTCAACGCCAGGGACCACTAGCCATGCAAGCCCTGGGGGGGAGACTGTGCTAACCTCAACAAGTGTCGTGCCCCACATGCCAATATTGCAAGAACAAGTGAATTGGCAGAAGCTTATGGAGGGAAAGGTTTTTTGGAGCCGTGGACCGAAACACACAGAGTGAATATGTGACTTATGAGATGACTTGCACAAAATGCAGCCAATAATACACATTTAGACGTCCCCCTGAAATTGCTGTCATGACTGGCTGGTTTTTTAATAGCCAAAGGGAGCTCATATTTAGCAATTTAGGTCACGTCTATGAGTGAATGCATAACTATTATATATTTTTGTTCCATAGTGGTGACATGTTTATGTTTTGTATCATCCAACGGGACAGCTGGAAAATCCCCCCTTAAAAACACCAGTGAGCACCAAACTGACTTGAATTTGCCTGGTTGATCGCATTGGGAAAAGTTCTGCTTCATATTGTTTATTCCTTTCCGAGGCAGTTCCAGGTGGATCAAGACGTCAGTGGGCCATGCCATTAAACACAGCCAGAAACAAGTTGTGTGTGTGGCAATAAGCGTAGGTCTTACGAAAAGTGGAAGGGATTGCTTTGGTTCTCAAGAAAGGTGTAATTAAATATTTGATGCAATAGGGCATGTCCTATGACAGTATACTGAAACCTAAATAGGTGTGAAATATTTTGTCAACTGCGTGAGAAAGCTCCTGGAGCGGAAGGGAAAACATAAAGTATCTCAAGCCACCACTAAGTTCTTCTCATAGTTCCTCAAACAGTGTACAAGACGACGTCCTATTTAATAAGTATTGGCACCGGTTAAAACCCAACGTTGTTGGAACAAGTCTTACCTGTCCTGCCGTGTTCTCAATGACTTGTACCAAAGGGATTCTGGTAGACATCTCAGCCTGCTTTGTGTTTTAGTTGTAGAAACAGGAGAAGGAAGAGATGAAACCGGAGATACTCTTTAAAAGTGTCTGTTGGGCATTTATAAACTTGTTAAAAGTAGGAACCTGGTGGTGTGGGAGCCCTCCCAGACCGACCCAGTGCTAGCCAGCTAGCTCACGACAGATAGCTAGTGAATCAACAAGTCTGAAACCCCCACATCGGCGGCTAGTTCTGTTAGCCTGCTAGCTAGCGACTAGCTAGCAGCGACACTCGTCCCATGTTCCAAGAACGAGCCCCGGTCCTGGGAAAAAACACCCTGAAGTGGCTGGGGCCGAGGTCTGACCAAAACCCAACTAAATCCACGTTTTGATTGGCATACAGCGGGCGGAGAGGGGACCGAGGAGCTTCTGGTGGCGGTGACGGGCTAGCTGGGGTCGCTAGCGGGGAGGGAAAAGTTGGGGGAAAAGGTTCGAGGTCCGGTCCGTTCAGATCCGCGGTTCCGGACGGGCGAACCACGACGCTGGTTCTGCGGAGCGGCGGGTAGGGGGTTAGAGGGGTGGGGGTTCTGCTGTCGTGTTGCGGTGGTTCTCCTCGGGAGTTCTAAAATTAAATCCGCTGTCTTCTCCAAACTTCAGGCCAAAAGTTAGAACCACCGGCGAGATCCCGACATTTTACAATCCGATCCAAAAAAAAAAAAAACGATCAGAGTTATCCCTTGGCGATCGATCCAAAAACAACACAGCCGACTCAAAAAAGTGAACGGAGACTTTGTGTATAATAAGGTCACATGGCAAGCGGTACCAGTACACGAATGTGTCGCGCTAGCTATCGGCTAGCCGACGTTAGCCCATGGAGCTCACTGGGGCTGGTGCGTTGCAGTCGAAGGCAGCCCGTCGGAAACCTACACAACTCCACACTCACGGCGGACACACCGCGTCGTCGCGCTTCCTTGTGTCGTTGCGTGATCCGAATAAAGGTCGTTCATACGTGCTGCTGCTGCACTGCGGTGGGGGCAACGCATACCCGTCGGTCCGGTCTTCACGGCGCACCGATTGTTATTTCCGTGACGAGGCGAGCGGAGAGAGAATCATCAGGTTGTAAAAATCCATGAGCAGCAGCGGCACCGCTGGAGCTTTTCGTGAGGAGGTGCGTGTCAACGCAGCAAAAGGGGGGAGAGGGGGAGGCAGAGAGCTGGGCCCGATGGCAGCCTATGCGCACGATCCAGCCCTGATACCGGAACAAGCTCGCAGCAACATGGCTGCTTGCACCACGACTGGGGGGGTGGGGGGGTGGAGGGGTGTTGTTCGGGTACGTTCGGCTTTTTCCGGAGAGTACAGGTGTGTGTGTGTGTGTGTGTGTGTGTGTGTGTGTGTGTGTGTGTGTGTGTGTGTGTGTGTGTGTGTGTGTGTGTGTGTGTGTGTGTGTGTGTGTGTGTGTGTGTGTGTGTGTGACAGGTGCCGTTCTATTGTTTGGCTCGGAGAGGTCATGCAAATATGGTTCCAAGTGTAAATAAAGAGTGGAGATGCGCTATGACGCATATGCGTCCTGAAGCCTCTCTCTTCCCCCCCCCCCTCTCTCTCGCTCCCTCTCTCTGACTTTCCCCTTCTCTTTAATCCTCTCTCTCCCCCTTCATATTATTTTCTCTTACTCCTTATTTTCTCTCTCCCCCGCCTCCCTCCCACACACTAACACACACACGCACATTTGTAAGTTGTGTTAAAACGTTTCACCAGACCTATATACTATCGCCATCATGACAATTACCCTAAATGGTTCCTTTACATTTCACCAGCCATCAAGTGTTTTGCTTGCTAATATTTTGGCCCAAATGTCCTAAATATATGATCAATTACCATCCTAGAATATGATATTATTTAAATATGTCAAGACATCCCCTCCTGGTACTTGGAGTGCAAACAGTTCCAGGACCATCAAAGTTGCACCTGACCATTGCGCATGACGAATGGTTGTAAAAGGTTTCTAAATTATGTTGGCGTCACATCCTAAGAAAAAGGTTCAAAGGGCTACATTTCTTTTTCCAATTAGACTAAACCTAAAAGACTTCTAGCCTACTCAGTAAATGTATTTGGATTAAAGTGTGTATTATCCGAAACAAAATAACTAGTCAAAATATTTTCACATTTAATTTAACAGATTTTTAAATATACTGTAGGCTACATAGAAATTGTTAAAACCTATCACGAAAATAGGTCTCATAATATTGCAAGGGAGATGTGGTTGGATTGCACCAGTATAAATAGATAACTAAAGACTAAATAAATAATAACTATAAAGAGATCAGCGCCAAGCGAAATTCTGACATAAGCAAACGAGACGGTTTGGGACCAGAGAGATCTTATGTAGACACGAACACAAATGCTAGGGTTGAGTTTAAATCAATGGCACTGTCTCAATCCAAAGCACTGATGAAAAAGAGATGCGGCAGCACAATCAAAGCAGTCATTGTTATGGTGATGCGGTAGGCTAAGTGGCGGCGATTCAGAAGAACATAGGACTACAAAAGTAGGGCTTTGTTCTAAATGACATCGATTTAAACCACCGGGATTCCTATATTTTACCAAATAAATTATAAGGTGAAATACATTATATTGTTAAAATGTATGAGATAACCTCCAAAATCAGCAACTAATTTATCGCGATTTCGGCAACAGCTGATGGTCCGCTGTCACCCCCTGGCGGACAACATGATTCACAGCGTCTATTTATCTCCATTGTAAATGTAGTTGTGGTTTGCGTCACTCACAGCCCGGCTCACGGGTATGACAAGGAGGAGACAACACATAGCTTTAATTAACAATCATAGTTTATTCAACCAACTTAACGCAAAGTAAGTTAAAGTGATGCATGTCAATCAGTAATCAGTAATGAGTGCTGTGTGTGGATGATTGGAGAATGGGATGTTTGTGCAAAGTACCAAAAACCCTAAACCAACCATACGTCAAAGGAGACAGAGCGAGTGGCTGACTCCTTCAGTTTAAGGAGTAACTTTAGTTATAAGTGAGGAGCGCATCCCGCATGGATGTTAGCCATTACACTGATCACTCAATCAGGAGGTGCCCGAGGTTTGTCGCATTTGTCACTTGGTTCATATTAGATGACTAAACTCTCCTGGATCACAACTCGCTTATAGATGATAGCCTTTCCTCATGACTCATTACAATGTTACAATCACTACCACTTCGAATTTATTTTCCCAATCACAGTTTGAAGGGGGGTGACTGACTTTGAACAGGCCTTCAACACAAATATACCTCCTAACCCCCTGACTGCTTCGTAGGTCTCCCCCCCTCCCATCTCAGAATATGCTCACTAAAATATAGTATGTCATTGCCTTCACCACTCTGTTAGCCCAACCCTCTCCTCCACACACATGACAGGTGGAGACACGAAGTCTGAAAATATTCATTAACTGGAGAAGTTGAGTTTTCGTTGAAAGGACCTTTGATACTCTTGATGTTGATGTTGCTTCCTAGGTTGAGCTTGCTGGAGGATGAGGGTGTGAAGCTCAATGGAGTGAGGGGGTGACCTTCCCCATGACCCTCTTTACCTATTGCCTGATTAACTATATCCATTTTTATCAATTGGTTATTTGCGGTAGTTAACTGCCGTTACTACCCCGTTTAAGTTATAATGTATGATGTTTGTTGGTTTTTGTGTCTGACCATGACCTACATGGGTTGGGTGGCTCTTACTCTTTGCTTGTTTTTTGTGTTAGACACTTTGCCATGTTCATTTGATGAACTGAAAAGTTTGAAGTTTAATTGTTCAAAGAACGGCAGAAAAACTCAGTCAATTTAGAAAACGTAACTTTACTGGGATGTTGAAAAGATCAAACAATTATACCGTACAAAACATCATGGTCATAGAGCAAACACAAGAAAATCGATTTCCCTCATAGCAACAGAGAAAAAAACGTTTGTTTTTAATAGAAAACACAGCAAACTAAGTACAGTCAGAAAAGTTGAACAGAGGTAAAGTTGTAGCATTATAAATGTCCTTTGATAAATCAGTGGTACTGAAATATACTTAACAGACATCTTATCTTCCACACTTATTACGGTTGATCCGATTCGTAGGGTTATTATCTTGCATTGTATGAAAAAATCCTCAAAAAACAGAATATATATATTCTTCCGACATATACATTTAAAAGAACAACTTTAAATTAAATAGACTGAAATAAAACTTTGCAGGTAAAATATGGAGAACAGAAAAATAAAGGAACTCTTCAGCCCATAATGGAAGAGTGTCTCTCTCTTATTGGTTAAACTAACTATTCTCGACCGCCCCCAGCAGCTCCTCAATAGACACCACCATCAGGTCAGAGTAGAATTTGCCCTCGTTGTCCCCGCCCCCAAATACCAGGAGGCTCCGGGAGGCCCCGCCCCCTTGCTCCTCCTCCTCCTCCGCCACCGCCCCGGTCGATTGGCCGCCCCAACGCCCGTCAGCGGCCATCGCCATGGAGATGATGGAATGGCCGGCCCTGGACACGGAGAACTCGGGGAGGCTCACCTCTGACCAGCAGCTGGTGTCTGAGTAAACAAACCACACGTTAGCATTCATTAGGGGATTATACCAAAAGGACATGAGCTGGGGGGGGGGTGGGGGGTATATTGAACAAATGCCACATTCTAACCTCTAGAAATCAATGAGACAATCCAAAATATCGTATTGGCGACGGACATAAACTGAAATACATTTCAGCCAATCAAAGTGTTTTCCCGGAGGAGTTCCAGTCTTTCACGATTTGCTTTAAGGTCGCTCTTCCTTTTACAGGAAACTAAACCAAAACCCAAGTTCAACCGGAGCTACGGCGGAGTCCACAGGGGGGCGACCTCTGACCTATGTCGAAGATGAAGGCGTCGTTGAGAGCGGTGTGTCCGTTGTACCCGCCGTGGATGAGGAACTGGGTGTCAGAGAGGGCCACGCTGCCATGCCAGCTGAGGCCCAGCACACACACACGACACACGACACACGACACACACACACACACGTGAATAATAGCAACATTTTCTATAGTCCACTGAGGCTGGTAGACTGATCTATCCATCACAGCTAGGTGGACACACCCACTTGTGATGTCACTAAAGCACAGGAAAAGGCAGATTTTTAACCGGCTTGTAATGGGCAATGAAAGTAACACCTGGTGGCATTACGTATATCACCCCTTTAATACAAATATGGGGACTGTGTGTGTATGTGTACGTGTGTCTATGTGTGTGTGTTTGTGTCTGTGTTTATGTATGTGTCTATGTGTGTCTATGTGTATGTATTGTCTATTTGTATGCGTGTTTATGTGTATGCATTGTCTATGTGTATGTATTGTCTACGTGTATGTATTGTCTATGTGTATGTATTGTCTATGTGTATGTGTGTCTATGTGTAAGTGTGTTTGTGTCTGTGTATGTGTTTATGTATGTGTCTATGTGTATGTGTGTGTGTTGTCTATGTGTTGTCTATGTGTATGTGTCTATGTGTATGTGTGTGTGTTGTCTATGTGTTGTCTATGTGTATGTGTGTATATGTGTATGTGTGTGTGATGTCCATGTGTTGTCTATGTGTATGTGTAGGTTGATGTGTACCTGCGGGGTGAGGGGGCTTTCCCAGTAGTCTTCACAGCAGAGAACTCCATGAGTCCTGAAACATGAGGTCAGAAGATAAGCACAAGAGATGGACCCTCCAGCTGACCTGGACCTTACGAACAAAGTCACTTTAGTTTGTTTGGTCACTTGGAATTCAACACTTTTTTTCACAAATTCCTTTTTTCGTCAGTCTGTGTGAGAGTGACCTACCCAGGTCTAGTATGTACATGTCGTTGTAGCAGACGGGGGTGTCCCAGCCCCCAAACACATAGATCAACCTCTTCTGCATCACACACGCTGAGTGACTGATGGGGAGAGAGGTAGAGAGACAGGGAGGGAGGGAGAGAGAGAGCGACAGAAAGACAAGGCCACAAGGCAAAGAAAAAGAACAGGATTAAAGTCGGTATTTGTGACACAACTTTCCTCATCATTCATTTAAAAACAAACCCTTTTAAGAGGACTAACATGTGGAAAACATTCAACATGGATGATAAATGATAATAAAAATCCATTTGTTTTAGGATTAATTCTGGTTCCGCCCTCAGCTTCCTCTACGACGAACATTTCATGCTGAGACGCCAACACTTGACCCTTCCACCGATCCAACCAACCTGCTCCAACCAACCAGCCTCCAGAGCCTGCCACGGGCCAACACACAGGGGGTGGCATATATCGAATACTGCTGCACCACCTTATCACATCCAATTGATCCTTAATTAGATTCTGCACTAATAGGCCCCCATGAGCAATATGCCCTAGCCCCTAGATCTGCTCCTGGATCGAAATGCATCTCAATTAATTCACTGCGTGTCACAGTGGACAGAACAATCTAAATGGCCCCCGTTACAAGAACGGATACGGCTTGTACCGGCTAATCACTCTCGCACCTTTGTGATGAAACAGGGTTACCCGTTTAAGTTTTGAATTAAGTCCTCATACCCAGAGCGGGGGGAGGGCTTGTCGCCCGTGACGATGGGCTGGTACCAGATGGAGCGGTAGGGGTCGAAGATGTACAGGGAGTCGCTGCAGCCGTCGGGCTGCGGGTGTGGCAGGGGGAACACCCCTCCCAGCACAAATAGTTCGCCCCCGAACATGCTGCAGCTGTGGTAGGCCAGAGGGGGCACCTTACCCTGGGCCTGGTGGGGGGGGGGGGGAGGGAGGAGAGAGAGAATCAGGGTTAATGACCTGGGGGAAAGATGAGCTCATGTTGTTATCATGCTGGTATCCTAGCCTAGGTTACACAATGGGCCGTATTCACATGGCCGCCATCTTGGTTCTAACCTCTGGCCCACTAACCCAGTTGCCCCAAGCCAGGTATTGTTTAAAACCAAGATGGCCGCCGGGTTAAAAAGGGGCCATATATGGCCTATAATGAGGAAGACATCTTAATTATTCCATATTGTTCACTACTTAATCAACCCTTTAGAGTATGAGCAGTCGTATTTGGTAAGTTTGGTTATGATTGGTTGTTCATTGACCCCACAGTCTAATAACACACCTACAAACTGAAATTAATAATTTAACAGAAGAATAAAACAACGATAAACAAAAACAAAAAAAGAATGAACTGTGCAATGGTAACGGGGGCTATTGAACCTGGGACACACACACACACACACACCTCCACCATGGTCCACCTCCAGCTGTGCGTGTCCAGGATGTGGACGTCGTTGAACCACTTCTTGTTCTTGGAGCCGCCGAACACGAAGATGCGTCCTGAGACGGGGTCGTAGACGGAGGTGTGGCCGGTCCGGCCCTCGAAGGTGGGGCCGGTCGCCAGCGTCTCGGCCGCCACCCACGACACATCCTCTGAGGACGGAGAACGGCGCGGAAAGACGCGGATCAAACTGATGTCTTACTATGCAAGCCGTTTTGAATATCTGCCTCTTCTGACATCACAGGTGGGCGTGTCCACCTAGATATGTGACGGATTGATGAGCAACGTTTGCTACAGTCCACTGGGTAGGGTAGATTAATCTATCTAGCACACATCTAGGTGGACAAGAATAATATGTCACATTTAAAGCTGCTGAGGGCACCGTTGGATCGAGGATGATAAGCAGATTTCCTAAATGAAATGGTAGTTTATCGTCCGGGGAACCGAATCATATTGGAGTGACAGCAGATAGTTTGAAAATATAAGAATAAATAGCATTTATTTATTAATAAAAGATTCCCTACTAGTGTTGTCAAAAATATCGATATCGATATTCTCGGTACAATTTTAACGTGACAGCGCCAAAGAGTTATGATTGCGGGATTACAGGGGCTAATACATTTTGGCGCAACAAATTATACTAAACACTACACTATGATACGAATCAACCAATCAAATCACACAACCAGCAGCAACGGTAAAAAAAAAATATGACTTCATAGTTCATTTTTATTAAATATAATATATATATATTTATATAATATATATATTCTTTAATAGGTCCGATGTCTTCATATATATATATTTTCTATTATATTATATAATGCAGCGTTCAATATTATGGTTGCTATCAGCCGCCGCAATATCTTCCCAGCATGCCCCGCGGTAGAGTTAAGTGTTTCATAACGATCGTTTGGCCAACCATAGACATATATAGTGTTCGTTTAGTGTTTAGTCGTTAGTCGTTTAGTGTTAGTGTAGTATATAGGGTATATAGTTTTCTATTATATCTATGGGCAAAACCATTAGTGGTGTTACAATTAGGTTTTTCCCAGCATGCCCCGCGGTTGAGTTAAAGTTCTACGTGCAGGTTAACCGGACGTTTTGAGTAATGGGTAGGCTACATAAAGCCCTCCAAATACGTGTATCATTTATAAAATGTCTCAAATAGTGTTAAAGTCCAGTTTTTGTCGTTTTTGGCTGTAACTGGTGTTTTCAAACGCCATTCGGCGATGACGTGGAAGGTAGCGAACATTTTGCGATGAAAACTATCGAGTTTGAGATGTCAATCATGGGATATTGCCTAATATCCCGAGATAGCGAACCAATCAAATTGCGCCATCTTAGGAGGTTCACGTGTAGCATATACTAACTATATATAATATCTATGCATTTATCTATGCATCTGTATAATCTGTTAAACACTACTAGTCTCTGTGTCTCATTGCGGCTTTGCTCCGTGTCTCCCAACGTGACGTCATGCAATGCATTCTGGGGGAAATGAGAACCGATAGCAAACCGCTAAAATAGTACCTACTTTTTCGTATTACATTCCGTTTAGTGATACCTAATAACATTCAATACAATAAATAACAGTTTAAATTGCACAAATTCTTTGGAAAATATTTCATGAAGATCGTTGGGCAAAACCATGATTGACTTTGTGAGTACGGGGAATATATTCTCCAGCCCGTGCAGCACTCATTTAGGTAAGTAATTGCTAGGTATATTGCGCATCTGGGCTAATTGGTCTGCCGATAAATTATTACTTACTTGTCTTAGTTTAGAGCCTATTTATTTTTCTATTATTCACACACGACACTTATATTTCCACTTAGGTTAATTGACTACGGAGTGTTCAATTTCACCGCTAAATCCCTTCTCTGTTGTTGTTATAGGCCTACGACAAAGTCATTAAGGCAGAATGTATTCCGATCACCTACTGGAAACCCATCACACTCCGAACCAACCCGGGTGCGTTCTAGCCTCCTAACCGTCCCTGGGAGGGGGAACCCTCTTCTGCGATCCTCCTCAAGGTTTCTTCCTACTGGGGAGTTTTTCCTTGCCCTGAAGAGGGCTAGGGTTAGGAGGTCTTGACGTAGGAGGGCTTACCCCGCTACGGGTCTATATAGGCTCGCATGAACTGGTAATTTTTAATAAAGGTTAACATTGTTTTAAAAACAAACAAACTGTTGTCCGACTGAAATTTGTCATTTAAATAAATAAGAGTGTCAACATTTTACTCCAGATATCTAGCTGTTTGTGTCTCATAGCACTACAGGGCTACCAACTAATAACGACCAACTTATCATTATTTCAGGTGGAAATGTAATCTTCCACTTATGCTGTGTTCCAGATTTATCCACTATAACCAAGAAGTATCCACAACATTGATTATTTCACTTGCACCACCATCTTTCTTTTACCACCCAGATGACATATTATAGCCCTTGCAGTTGTGGAGATCAACTGACGTTTACTCCTTGCATCGATAATGCCAACACTACCACTGACCTGTGCAGAGCTTCCACATGGGGTCTTTGCAGAACTGCATGCGCGCCCCCTGTCCTCCAATCACAATGGCTGTCTGGGCGTCGATGGGACACATGGTATGACCCCAGCGACCTGACGGGCTGGCCAGCATTACTGTGGAGGGTGGGGGTCAAGGGTTTTCAAGGTGCCAATTCATACGTGACTGCTCAGAGATGGCTGTAAGAGAGCTCACTGCATGTTCTTCGGATAGACCCACTTGTTGGCTGGGGGGGTGGAGCTGAAGGCGGTGTTCCGCCTTCAGCTCCACCCCCCAGCCAACTAGTGTTTGGAAACTCCAAGAATATCTTTGACTGGACGGAGAGTTCTGGGACTAGTTTACTTTATATGTGATGCAAGGTCTGGATTTTAGTGGTGTCGCGTCGGTGGTTTTCACTCTTAAGAGTTAAAGAAATTAAGATGAAAAGGGGTTGTTGGTTCCCTTCTTTACACGTTGTCATTAGGCGTGTACAGTGGGGAGAGATTTGATAGGTTCAGTAACAGCATGATGCTCCAATAGATGTTTCTACTTCTTCAACCAAAAATACATATACAGGCAATATATTATTCAAAAGGTTCTCCATTAATTTAATCATAAAATTCATGATTTTTTTTCCTAAAGTGATCATGGAAAACTTGGGTGTTTTTCTTTCGGAAAAACTGAACCCTTGCAAACCCGTCCCAATGTAAACACGTCACCCACTGCTCTGCGTGGGAGTCTTGGCCGGTCGGCCTCTCGGCTTGCCAGCTCTGTGTGGGGGCGTTTTACCCACAATGCCCTTCACCTCCGCCGTCCCATTGGCTGTAGAGAGGAAGGAGAGGACAAGTTAACCGAGTATCACGGAAACAATTCCCAGCTTTGATAGAACGGAGGTGTTACATCCCAAACTGTAATATAAACATTGTCAGACATGACACAAAACACGGAACATTAACACGTCATTTCTTGCATTAAAGATCTGTGATTCAGAAAAGTGAGAGCGGAGATATATAAATAAATGAAAGTAAATAAGTAGGTATAATATATAAATATTTCCCCATTGTTAATGAATGTAGTATTTATAGTAGTATATGCATTGTATTCCGCCTTTATTCACATTTTGATGCAAAATGCAATTTTTGGGTTTGATATACATCCTGGCATTGATTTGCTAAATATAAATATGAGACCTGTATATATCGTTGAGATACTTTAATTATTTTATTCGCATCGCCGGGTATGAACCGGGCTTGGCTCTTCAAACGTGAAGTCCGTTATAAAGTAAACATATTTCCATGGCAGTAGAATAAAAATACACACCATTTAATTAAAAAGGTCAACTGAACATGAGAGCAGTCCGGCGGGCTCACCTTCCGTCTTCATCCTGGCGGGGTCGTCTTCCAACAGCCTCGGTCCCGCCCGGCCGTGACCCCTGACCTTTCTGCCGGGGGGAGTCTTCTTCTCAGAGCGGCCATTAGGACACACATTCTCCTCCTCCCCCTCCTGCTGCTGCTGCTCCCCTCTCTTCGCGGCTCTCTCGTCTTGTAGCTCTTCCTCTTCCTCCTCCACAGCGCGTCGTCCCCTCTTCCTCTTGCCCTTCACCTCCCGGGCAGCAGGGGCGGCCGTGGTGCACTGGGGGGGGAACAGCAGTAACAGGGTCGACTTGTTCAACATTAAGGACTGAATGCAATCGTGCAAATTGGAGGTGGAAGGCCGATACACGACATGAGGAGGACTCATGGACGCTCATAAACTATTATTTTTGAGAAGAGTGTTCAGCATGTTTGTTATCCAACCATGAAAATGAGAAGAATAAAGGTGAGCGTTTGTTGGAATTGAGGAACTAGTTCTCTTTTGTCGTTGATCAACTACCGATTGCCGACATTATATATACCAGGGGTCGGCAACCCTAGGCACGCGTGCCACCACTGGCACGGGGCAGCACAATCATGGGCACACTTAAATTATTATTATTATTTTTTTAAACGTTTTTTTTTATTTTTCTTTATTATTAAAAAAATTCACAGCACAATGCGGAAGCATAATCATTATTACCACAGCACTTTATTCTATTTTGGGCATTTCCTCCCAGTGCAAATATGTTTCAATTAGTTACAGAAAGTAGTGTTCTGAAACTGGATCAATTAATCATTTTTAAACCTATGTTGTGAGTAAAAGAAGAAAATATTTTAAATATTGTTGCAAGTGGCCTGTATGCATCACCTTCACATGGTTTTGCAAAGCTGCACATGTCTTAAATATATTGATTTGGATGGTTCCAGCATTCTCATATATTCTCGTTTTTTTAATTTCTCACAGTGCAAATATGTTTGAGTGAGTTTCTGAAAATGGTGTTTAAAGATGGAACATTATAATTTGTAAACCCTTGTTGCAAATATAACAACCAAAAACATACTTAAAATGTTGATGCATGATTGTGGACTATATGGAAATAGTACAATTCCAGGTCTTCTGGAAATGTTTTTGGTCGCTGTGTCATAATTCAGCTTAATTTTATATATATTGTTTCTTACTCATTAACGAGAAAATGTCAAACTGGCAATGCATGTTGAAAAGGTTGCTGACCCCTGATATATACATATGCATACACATTATTAATGTATTATATTGAATTACCTTTGGAGTGTTTTCTTTAATGGCCACAGTGATTTTTGGCTCAGAGATAACTGCTTTCACCTGTAAATACAAAAGGACATTTGATACTGGCCTGAATAAGTCTTCAAAATCCCTCAAAGTTCAAGGTTCAAAGTTGAGACTGATGGCCAACTGGCCACTGACACATTGCTTTAACTGTAAACATCATGTCGCCTTTTCCCTGCAGACTTCAGGTTTAATTATGTATATTCCTTGTGATAAAAGCCATCCAACTGCTTCAAATAAAAGTCATGTTGTTGTCAATCCCTTTCAATACTAACCTAACGTCCTCTGCATCAAAGCTAAATGTTTGGTAATGTTCTCCATACACCAAATGAATGGCTCAAAGCGAAGGGCTTTGTTTATTTTCCCCATCATAAAATGACATAATGTTGAATAAAGTGATGATGGTGCAAGAGGCCTTTCTGTCATCTTAACAAATGAGCTTATGATAAACGTCTCCATATTACATACATTCATATGATGTTATTTCTAAATAACCAGGTGGATAACGTCTTCATCAGATATACATTCATGTTTTATTAAATATGACCAGGTTTTTAACATCATCCCCATATGACATGCATTTATATCGTATTATTAAATATTACCAGGTTTCCTCCCTCCAACGTGATGCTGAGGGTCACCTCGTCTGTCCAGGCCTCCTCCTCCCACTGCTCCCAGGACAGACATCTAGACAACAAAAAACGTCCTTTAACAGTCACAGCGAACTTTATCACAATGTTATGCTATGAAAGTTACACAGATCATAAAAGTTCCCTTTTACGACATGTTAATTACATTCCTACATTAAAGAAAACAAATGGCAACCAAATGTAATTAAAAACAA
Organism: Gadus chalcogrammus; assembly: GCF_026213295.1. Taxonomy (NCBI): domain Eukaryota; kingdom Metazoa; phylum Chordata; class Actinopteri; order Gadiformes; family Gadidae; genus Gadus; species Gadus chalcogrammus. The sequence continues at coordinate 4,118,907 of NC_079428.1, read as the reverse complement.
AAAAAAATCGTACTTGTTATAGGGAGTCAGTTTTCCTATTGTAATTGGCATCCTGTCAGCATCATTAAGTTCTGCATTGACGCAGACCCGCTCCCCCCAGGGTCCATTTGTGAACAGCACCACCTGGCGGGCGCTTGGAGGTACGGCAAGCGACGTTCGACAAGTTCCTTTGGGGCTGAAATTACGCAAGAATATACAGCATAAATATTTATAGAAAAGGCTTGACAAGGGAAGACGAAACACGTCAAAATAAGCTTACACGGAATTCGTTACATTAAATCAAATGCGATAAGAAACAGAGTGAATGCCCTCAAAGCGTGCAACGTTACGGCTGACCGCGCAAATACTAGTTTGTGTGCAAAGACAGCAACGTGTAGCAATATATCCCTTGGCTTAAGTCATCATATCAATACGTGCTTTAATACCAAGAAGAGCATTTGATATACCAGTCGTTGCAGTCTCGTTAGGACGTGCTTTACGAAATAAGTCTTACCAGAGAAGCCTTTGAGGAGGATTGTCGAGTCCTATAACGGCGTAAACTCCGAAGTCGTCCATGATTCGTCGCCCTTCCTGCACAGGCGGTAGAATTCAAACAATATCGCTGAATATTTAAGAACAAATGTCGGTCTCAAATGAGGGTCACAAATACAAATTCGACTCTATATCCAGTCTCTCGCTTTCTTCCAAACATTTCCCGCCACCGATGTACACAAGTTCTAAAACCCCGCGTCAGGGGAAGCATGATACAGAGGAGCGCATGTTTTGTGTAGCGAGTGCTCCCCGAGGAGAGGTTTTGTATTGAGGGAACACCGAAGACGGATACAGGACATGCAGGGAACCAAATCGAGCGCACCTCGATGCACAAGCCAATCAAATACACGCATCGGGGCGCGCATGCGTTTAAGAACAGTACGCATCTTAATGTTATACACGCTTTAGGATTCACGATAATTTGTATATTTACATCTATCAGTTCTATTGTGTTAATGATTTCCGTCTGACGCAGTCAAAAACATTACACCATATTGTTACCTGCAGTCATCTGAATTCTCCAGCACATTTACACAAAATTATTTAACAGTAACATTTGCATAATAGTTGATTAGAATAAATCCCTCAGCTACAAAGCTCATCCTTTTAATGTTGCCAAGATCATCTTTCATGGCCGTTTGTTAAAAAAGTGTTCATGGAAAACATAGCAATGTTATCAGATTTTCTTGAAATTAGATAACATATCGATTTTCCAATAAGGTGTTCTTGTTCGCCAATCAGACGTCCATTAAAACCGCCAAGGAAACATTTCAACAAATAGAAACAGACAGATGCTTTAAGCTGTGGATTTTATTGTTAAGAGTGGTCCAATAAATAGTTTCACACAGCCCGACCAATAAGAAATGCTTCAGAACTACTCAACCAATCAGTGCTTTTCTACATGTTACCAAACCGGTTTCTTATTTGATGCACACCCCTTACTGGAACAAGTTAGGATAAACACAGAGTGTGGGGTCAATTCTGGAGGACAGGAGTGAGTTTGGGCGACAATCACTGCAAGAGAATAGGTGTCATGACAAGTTATGGAGAAAACGTCCAAGCCCAAACATAAAAAACAAGTACAGTGACCGATGACATCTATATCCACGCACACTTCTGCAACACAAACGGCCACGCGCACTGGGGGAAATTGGACCAAAGTAACAAAATGGTTGAAATCCGAACCACCGGTTGGTTATCCTTCTGTAATGGTATTTACTAGTCATAAATGCAACCGCTAGTTTTAAGTTCACCTGTCGCCCCCTTGTGGGAACACTCGGACCTGCAATTATCTTAACCATCACGTGTATGTGATCCCAAAGCTCCGGCTCTTCCTCCTCCTCCTCCTCCTCGTCGTGGTGGTGGTGGTGGTCCCGGCGCCGCCTAGTGGGCGTGGGGCCGGCCGCGGCCCCGCCCCCGGCCGCCCCCCGGGGGTCCGTCCATGCTGCTGCGGGGGTTCTTGATGGTCTCGTCCACGGACAGGATGAGGCACGCGGCCTCGGAGGCGGCGGTGAGGGCGTTGATGCGCACGATGGAGGGCTCCCACACGCACGCCACGTAGTTGTCGGCGATGTCCTCGTTGTTGATGTCCACGCCGAACCACATGCCGCCCTGTGGAGGGGGAGGCGAGAGGGAGGGAGACGGGGACGGGAGAAGACAGCGAGAGGGAAGGAGGGAGGGAGAGAGGAACAGAGGAAGGAAGGCGGCGAGAAGAGACACAGAGACAGGACGGCAGAGTTAAACAGAGTCAAGAGCACCTCTCATCACCTTAAGGCTACCAATACCCCTTCAACCTCCCTTTAAATCATTCTTTGGCTTCAAAGAGCCGTGCAGACGGGCTCAGGGGAGCCAAGAGTTGGCGAGAGACGTGCCATCAGTCTGAACCATAACGGTCTATGATGCGTGTCGGAGTGTGTGTCCGTGTGTGTGTGTGTGTCTGTGTGTGTGTTCCCGCCCACCTGTGCGTGCTTGGCGCGCAGCTTGTTGAGGATGTTGGTGGCGTCGAAGCCGGCGTTGTCGCACAGCTGCCGGGGGATGATCTCCAGGGCCTTGGCGTAGGCGCCGATCAGCAGCTGCTGCTTGCCCGGGATGGTGCGGGAGTAGTCCCGCAGGTACTTGGACAGCTCCATCTCGATGGCGCCGCCGCCCGCCACGATGGAGTCGTTCTGTACGCACACAGAGAGAGGGGGAGGCCGAGGTGAGGTCAGGGAGACGCTCGAGGGATGTCCACAGGTAGGACGGTGGGTACTGGGACTCGAACCCGGAACCTTTCGCCTGGAAGTCGGAACTTTCTCGCCACTAACCTTCCCAAACATACGGTAGAAGCAGCTCAGTGTTTTCTTTATAGCGTATAAATCACTATAACTCATCTTGTGGTCATAGACCCATATTAGGTATATTCTTGCATTACTGCCCTGTACTCCGCGGATCATTTCATTCAACTCATCACTGAACCGATCCCGCCTGCTGACTAAACCCCCGGACCACTGAGCACACTAAAGTACTGTATGCTTCGGCTGGGCGATATTGCAAAAAATATTATCACGATTATTTTTTTGATATTGATCGATATTAATCACGATATATGATTGGATACTGCTGCAGCCTGAAGAAACTAGAGTGTTCATTAGTTAAACCAGACTTTTGTTTATAACCATATTTGTGATAAGGGAAAATCACATTTAAATATAAACATTTAACTTCACAAACGTGTTTTATCTGCTTCCAACAGAACAATATAAGGTAGCTTGCCTTGTAACCTATTGAAAATAATGTCAATAAAAAAAAATATTTTTTTCTTTCTTAATTTTAATATCGAGCATTTATGTCTAATGCGTATCGTCGTGAGTTTTATCGCGATTAATAATCGTAATCTTATTATTGCCCAGCCCTACTGTATGCTAGGCATCACAGTGGACCGAATGCACCCAGAGCCCCCCCTGCTGCGCGTGGCCTCCACCGACCTTGATGGCGCGCCTCACGATCATGATGGCGTCGTGGAGGGAGCGCTCCGTCTCCTCCATGAACTGCTCGGCGCCGCCGCGCAGCAGGATGGTGCACGTCTTGGCCTTGGGGCAGCCCTTGAAGAAGTTATACCTGCACAGGTGAGGAGAGAGACGGGAGGGGGGGGTCACCACCACATGGAGGCTCATGCTCACGCCCTCTCTGGTTCAGGGTTGTTCTAGGTGGAGCATGTGCGTGCGTGTTTGTGGGGGGGGGGGGGGGGTGGTCCTACCTCTCTCCTCCCACCTGGACCTCCTCGAACAGCTCACACTGGCCCAGGACGTTGTCTGTCATGGACCCCACGGAGGTCTGGATGGACCCACCGCAGGCCTGGAGGAAGAGGAAGGGTGAGAACCAGGAGGAAGAGGAGGGTGATGAGAACCCAGGAGGACGAGGAGGGTGATGAGAACCCAGGAGGACGAGGAGGGTGATGAGAACCCAGGAGGAAGAGGAGGGAGGGGTGAGAACCAGGAGGACGAGGAGGGTGATGAGAACCCAGGAGGAAGAGGAGGGAGGGGTGAGAACCAGGAGGAAGTGATGAGAACCCAGGAGGAAGAGGAGGGTGATGAGAACCCAGGAGGAAGAGGAGGAGGGAGGGGTGAGAACAGAGGAGGAAGAGGAGGGTGATGAGAACCCAGAAGGAAGATGAGGGAGGGGTGAGAACCAGGAGGAAGAGGAAGGAGTGATGAGAACCCGGAGGAGGAGGGTGATGACAACCCAGGAGGAAGAGGAGGGTGATGAGAACCCAGGAGGAAGAGGGAGTGATGAGAACAGGTCCGTCCTCACCATCATGGTCCTCTTGAGGTCCTCCTCCTGCACGCGCCCGGCGCAGAACAGGTCTCTGTCGGCGAAGTACTGTGTGGCCACGTCTCCGATGGGCAGCTTGGACAGCACCACCTTGGCCCCGGACTTGCAGATCTTATCCAGCTTGTCGTACAAGATGTTCCACTCGGCGTCCACGATGGCCTGGTATTCCTGGGGGAGGGATGACAAGGAGGGCTCTTAATGGACCGGCACCACTAGCATCCTTCACCTAGCGGCCTGCTATTCCTGGGGGAGACCGATCACACGCTCTTCAGAACCAAGATGGCCGCTGTGAGAATGAGTCCCATGGGGGGGGGGGGGGGGGGTGGCGGGAGAGAGAGAGGTGGGGGCAGCTAAACGAGTGCATTGCTGTTGAAGAAGTGACCCCCCCGGGGAAACATCAACAAAAGACGCTGACTAGACTAGTATGGCAGTGAGTCCTAAACTCCAACCCTCCCTTGAACATCCCTGGTGTCCTGTGACTCATCCTCCCCCCCTCAAAAAGCCCCCGGGCTAGCTTCAGCCGGCTATGTCCGGGTCCTGGCTCACTGTGTGGCCTGGCCCACTGTGGGGGGGGACGACGACGACGACGACGACGTACCTCGACAGAGTTGACGCGGATCTCTGCGTTCTCCTTCTCGGCCTTGAGCTCCAGCTCCACGTTGAGCAGGGCGATCTTGGGGTTGTCGTAGCGCTTGGGCTGCATCTCGAAGCCGGCGTAGGAGAAGGTCTTCTTGAAGGCCACGCCGTCCACCAGCTGGGACTCCTGTAGCACGTCACGGACAACCCACCGTCACAAATCACCTTCTTAAATATCGTAAACGTCTTAGGGATAATCACAGTTAACCGTTGACACTTTTCAGTTGGACATTACATGTTTAAATCGAGTCCCTCGTTCTGTTGTTTCTGCTGCCTTTACACGTGCAATAAATTACAACCAACAAATTCAAGCTAATCACCTATTAGTGTGAGTCACTTATAGGCAGCACTTATGTCTGAGACCACTCCAGGCTATCCTCAATGAGCCTCTGGAGAGCGTCCCGATCTCTGAGTTCATGTTCAGCTTCTCTCTGCGAAATGCTAGGACCGATGAGCCTTCAAGGAGGGACTTTGAGTCCATAACCAATAAGGAGAACTACGGTCTACCCAATTAATAATAATAAAAAAAGAATGGGGTAAAGAGCAGCATTCAAAGCTTTCTTTGAATCCCCGGACGACAGAATAAGGTTCAAGATGACCAGAATGTTGTCGTTACTTCCAACCGACAAGAGTTGTGTAGAGTGCCACTCTGATTGGCTGAGGTTTTTGGACCAATGCAAGGCCGCGACCATATTTGGCAAAACATTTCCGCCCGGCCGTGGCCAGACGGACCCTCATTGTGAGCCGTGAACATAAAGGACGGCTGCACGTGGCGGCTCCTAACGAAACGGGCGTGAGGAAGAGGACAGAGCTGTGCTACGGACCTCCAGAGCGCCTCCCTGAACCTTCTTGATGCCGATCATCTTGAGGGGCAGCAGCTCGTCCAGGGACATGACGGCGTCTACCACCATCTCCGAGAAGAAGCCCTTCTGGCCGGCGATCAGCTTGGAGTTGAGCGCCGTGGAGGCGCACTTCACCAGCAGCTCCCTCATCTCCCTGGTGGACAGAAGGAAACGTTAGTCTCCCAATGGTACTGCACATAAAACGCTCCGACGTTAAAAGCATCAACGTCAGAGCATCCCTGTTGGACATCGCCAGATCTCCTTCCCCTCTTCCGTGAAAGGGTTAATGCTTCATGCAATGAGGGACACACCGGTCCGATGCAGGATAACAGGATCAGGCTGATCTAACAATGTCACTGTGGCAGGAGTCCATGCACAGCTCTGATACTAGTTATTCTTCCTCACCCAACTTTCCTCTCAGTGCTTAATCCTAGCCGCTATTCAGCTGACACTGATTATACTATAGTCCTCGTCTTCGCTAGACTTTACTCAAATAAGGTTATGTGGCACAAAAGGCTGACATCTTGTATTCACTTAAAAATTAGCAAAGTATCAATGGGATATCGGATTGGTTCTCGGAAGGGAACGATACAAAGATGTTGTGAATCGGTAATAAAAGCATGCACCCCTTGGTGCCCGAAGGTTTTCAAACAAACGCATTGCACCAGACGCCCAGTACACAGAGTACATCACAACAACGTTTCAAAATAAAAGCTCTCACTTTTTGTCGCCCTTCTTGACGGGGACGGAGATCTCGTTGATCTTCTTGACGGCGAGGTGCGTGGCGGTGCGGAACGCGCGGATGATGGTCTGAGGGTGGAGGCCCTCCTCCACGTACGGCTTCAGCTGCCTCAGGAACTCGGCGGCCAGCAGGGTGACGGAGGTGGTGCCGTCGCCCACCTGGAGGGTCAAGGTAAGGAAGAGGCCGGGAGGTCAGACGAGGATCATGGCGGCGGAGTCATTTCCTGTTCTGGGCTTCACCGTCACAAGAGTTATCCTAGATTAGGGCTTTGACTTTTGCCCAAAAATCATATTCGAATATTTATTAATAATATTTTGACCATTACATGCCTTCAGTAAGACCTGGATTGGGCTTCGCAAGGTTTGTTTACCGCGTTGCTATGGTTACCGGTCTTGCTGTCTATTAGGGTTCTAATAAATCGCTGTCTAATCAATAGTGCATTCACTGCCTCTTCCGTGGTCACTACAATATTATGAATGGACTAAGTCGGGTTCTATGACGGCTTTCCCTCTTGGCCGTCCCATAACAGGTTTGAATATTAAGGGCTGCCTGATATTCGTTCGAATTTTGATTTATTTTTTGATATTCGAATAACGAAGTTCGGAGTCAAAGCCCTATCCTAGACACGAAGCCTCTGGAACGCTTCAAACAGACCGCGAGATCTCCAAAGAAAGTAAGCATGGGATTGAAGTTCTCTGCACTTCAAATTAAGCTGGATGAAGCCTATTCGTTTTAACATCTTATAATCGTAATATTATTTTACAACACAAATATGGCTGATAGACCGGTGAATTGCCGTGTCAGCTCATCAGGTACAGGGCAGCTGATTCAAATAAAACCCTGAACCATCTCTTTAGCATCTGAGAACCAGAGTCTCTCAGGACGCTGCCACGCCCTGGTCCGAGACCGTGCGCCAGCCCCCCCCCCCCCTCACCTCAGCATCCTGGGAGCGGGCGATGTCCACCAGGGTCTTGGCGGCTGGGTGGACCACGTCCAGGAGCTTCAGGATGGTGGCACCGTCGTTGGAGATGGTGGCCTTACCTTTAGAAATAGTCACAGATCACACACACACTCGTTACCAACACAGACCCTCTCTCCGTGAATCTGCAGTTTGATTAACCCTGCCGCTTGGAGTTTGCCGTGTATAGTAAATATACAAGGCAAGGGATTTTGAAAAACTCCTTCCATATGAATTGCTTTTAATGAACACACCGACTCATTATGCAAATCCAGCAAGTTAAAATATGTCCACTATAAATTATAAAAAAAACATAATAAAGTGGTTAAGTGTTGGGTGATTGTATTTGGTGCAGACGGTTTGGAATTATTATTCTCTGTTAGGGCTTTGACCCCGAACTTCGTTATTCAAATATAATTCGAATATCAAAAAATAAATCAAAATTTGAACGAATATCAGGCAGCCCTTAATATTCGAACCCGTTATGAGCAGGCCAAGAGGGAGAGACGTCGGAGAACCCGACGCAGTCTATTCATAATAATGTAATGACCACGGAAGAGGCAGTGAATGAAGTATTGATTAGACAGCGATTTATTAGAAACCTAATAAACCGTTGGAACAGCAAGACCGGTAACCATAGCAAAAACAAACCAAGCCCAAACCAGGTCTTTCTGAAGGCATTTAATGGTCAAAATATTATTAATAAATATTCGAATATTAACATTGATAAACAAACAAACTTTGAATATGATTTCTGGGCAAAAGTCAAAGCCCTATTCTCTGCTCACCTCTGCCATCGACCATCAGCTTGTCCATCCCCCTGGGTCCCAAGGTGGTCCTCACAGCCTCTGCAATGACCTGTCTCACACCATGGTCACAAGACAGGCGTCAAGGGGCAACAGAAGAATACAATTAAAAACAGAAGTTATTCAAGTGATTTGGTTCAAATAGGGCCTTCATCACGTTACATGCAAAGTTACACAGAACCCTTAAACGATACAATACTGCATAATATGTAAAACTTTGAGAATATGAATAGACTAGGACGACTCTGACCTGGCAGGCATTGATGTTGCTGACGAGCTGGGGGACACCTTGGGAGGTGTCGGTCCCCTCCTTCAACAGGATAACTGGTGTATTATGCTGAGGGAGCAAGGTGGAGTGATGGACAATTAGGGAAAGACAGGATTTATAGTCGATAATTTAAATCCAGGGCGAACAGACGAGACGTCATTCATTGCGGAACTGATGCACACTGGTGCGGCATCGCTTTGTCTTGTACTTGAGGTTATTTCTCCCTAATGCTGACCACGGGTTGACCAAGTTAATCATCATTCCGAGAAGTGGTTACTGTCAAGTAATATATTCCAATTTCAAAACACGTTATTTGGACGGCGGTTATTAACATGACAGCATCATAACCAGCCCCTAGTTTTGTGTTTACATGGAGATCATAGTGGACTGATCGCTACTTCTGCTTTCTGTATTAGACGGAGGTCTCAAACCAGCAATATTTATCGATACGACATTGAAAAAGTTTGTATTTAATCCTCTTAGGAACAATGGTTGCATGCTAGCCGGTCCCTTCATTGTGGACCCAAAAGTATACGCCCATTGACACAGGGGGATGCTACGCAGCTACCTAGCATCAGTGTCCTTTTTCTATCTCATCTATCCAATTTTCACAAAAATATTGACGACAAATGAAGCTCAACAGTTGCCATGAGATAGATATGCAATCCGGTTAAGTACGATGTAGAATTAGGGGCAGGATGCATGCAGATTTTTATTTGGCAAACAGGGCATGAATGCTAAGTCACTCACCATCATCTTTGCAGTTCCTTCGAGAAGCTTTCCCCGGCTTCCAATCCCACAATGCTTTTCGAAAAGAGCTGGGTACCCGCCTTTTCCGGTCGCAAGTGTCTGTCTGCCGGAAGTCGTTTCTTTACCTAAAATAGTCATGTTTATGAAGACATATTGCGCTGTAAGAACAAGACATTGGCATATTTGTGCATATATGTACATATATACAAAAAGTTTATTTCTGTATTTTCCTAATTTCGACAAAAATAACTATACTACTACGGAACCTGGGCGGTCGTACTGTGCTAATATGGTACTCCACCGCCCCCATCTGGGCGTAGAGAGGCACTGCTTCTATTCCCTTGCTATCCTGCACTAAATTATTTTGATGCATTGGCATGGTCGATTTAGTTATCAATATATGTGATTAATCATCTGTGTATCAATCAAGCCCTTTGTCTATGCATCTATCTATTTATCGGGAGTATAGATGTCAATTTATGTGGGCCTCTCTGAGTATCTTTCCAGCTGTCCAACTATTTATTATCTATCTAGTTCTGTTTTACGACCAGCTCAGGAACATGACCAAAAAGGGGAGTTCCAACAGAAACAGCGTTCAACTGATATTTATTGTCATTCTCAAATGTCCTCAAAAGAACCAAAACAAAACCAATAACATTGATGAATGGATGTGGGTCATCAGAGGTGAAGCAATGTGTGTGTGTGTGTGTGTGTGTGTGTGTGTGTGTGTGTGTGTGTGTGTGTGTGTGTGTGTGTGTGTGTGTGTGTGTGTGTGTGTGTGTGTGTGTGTGTGTGTGTGTGTGTGTGTGTGTGTGTGTGTGTGTGTGTGTGTGCGGCGTTGATGGCGTATGCATGTTGAGGTGAAGCCAAACTACCCACAGTCCTGAATGGAGATAACCCAGAACAAACAGTAGCACAACCCAACAGAGGAGCGCCTGAGAGGGAGAATGATAACAAGCAGAACATAGATAGACTTTACCACAGGCGCGCCAAGTAAACTGATGATCCCGCCTCTCTCTGCCTATTGGCCAAGCCATGAGGTCAGGTGGGCAACAGGCAGAGAGGGGAAGAGATTGTCCCATGGTCTGTTCATCTATTTGTCGGCCGAAGTGTCTATTTAGCAACGTTTATTTAGCACTTTGTAAAGGAAAGCTATATTTCAATGTAGAACACATACTTTCAAATTAAAGTCTGATGCTAGAAAGGCTTGCATTGCGGCTTTGCTTGTGGGGGGGTTGTAGACGTGAGAGTAAAGGCCTAAATACTATATAGGGACATGGATATGCTTCCGTGCCTTGTACAAATGGGTTTACCCTGCTAAAATGACTTGGTCAAATGACTTGAATGGATATAATTGAATACAAAAAGATAACGTGCATATGAGAAGTTTGTGTGATGATTATTTCACTAAAAGGATGTAGGCCTAATTGTATATTTATTACATGAATCTGATTTGATGCAATATCAACAAAGTAAAAGTCTAAATTCAAGCAGCCCACCCTTTTGAACAGTGTTTCAACCAATCAGAGGCCCAGAAAAATCTGAATTGGATAAAAAACTAAAATGATCAAAAATCTTTCAGAGGCTCCTTAAGAAAGGTCTCTTGGTTGAGGGACTCTCACCCACTCAAGCAAGGCTTCAAGGAACAATGTTGACCCACTGTTGAGGATGCGGTCATCAACACATTTAAAAAAGCCAGATTCTTTGTTAAGCACAAAGTTGTCTATAGGTTCATTGGTTCAATCTATTGAAACACTGAATCACAATCAATTAGTCTAATTATGAAAAGCTTTTTAATACAATAATACATTGTATTTTGGTGATGCTTACCTTCAAACTATAGCTCAGTGGTTTTCAATCTGTTGGTCAGGACCCATAAGTGGTCCAAGTGGGTCACAGAGCCAACAATAAACATTTATTAAAAAATATAAACCAGATTTTAAAATATATATATGCATGCATGCCTACAAGTCGTGTTCATTTCATTTGATAGGATAATACAAACAACATTTTGCATACAAATATTTCCATTACTAGAAAACAGTAATTTATATTAAAATATACTGAGCCAGCCACTGAGAAGTACAGAAACATTATTATATCAGTTCCAACGAAATAGCTTGTCAGCTGGTGCTTCGGTTCCTTGACCACTAGGTGGCGTCATATTAAAACATTGCTTGGATAAAGAGGAAAGAATATGTGTAAAATTACACATCTGAGAGTGAAATGCTGTTAAACAATCATTTAAAATAGTCAATCGAGAATTATTTGTAGTTTGAGATGAGGTATCGATATAGAAATGCATAAAAATACTTATAATTTAGATGAGGAAGAACTTGTGATTTGGGTTATTATGCGGTGAACCTTACTCTGGACCAACCTTACTGGAAACCTGGAGGCTATTTAAACATGTTTTACATTCATAAAGTGTATGCTTATGCTTTGTTTATTTACAGCTTTTCTTTCTCAAACAAGGAGCTGCCAATTTGCACAGGGGGTCTGTAGACGTCGAATCTACCTAGGTTCAATTGGCTGTTACACACTATTCAAGTTTACTCGTATGTCTACTAGGAGCCTGTGTACAGTCAAGCTTGGAACATATTCAGCATCGGACAGACAAACACAGAGACAACCTATTAAAGAGAGTTCCCTTCAGAAGGTTCTCTTTGTTGCTGAGCCCTCCAAAAGAACACATGTCATTTCTTTGGGGGTCCTAAACACACATCATCTGGCCTGGGAATGGGGCTGGTTATGTAAATTAACTTGACTGTTCTAGGTTTCCACATCAAACGTTTTAATAATGCGCTGTACTCCAAACACATCCTCCTTAAGGGGCAATCGTGTAACGTATTCCCTCTGCCTGGCTTCCTTCCTATTATTCAAACAGCTTCCCCCCTGGCCCCTGGAAAGATGTGATTCACAGACGACCGTATTATAATTCATCTCCCATTCATTTCAACCTAGTGAAAACGGCAATGGGAGTGAAGCTTTCCCCCTCGTTTTTTTTCTATTGTATAACATCCTGCTCACCGAGATGGAGCGGGCATGCTTGTTAGGCTTCCTCAGTCGAGCTCGACGTCAGACGTCGATACCGCTGGAAACGCCGGCCCGCACAAGTGAGCGTATCGCCTCGGACGCTCCAGTCCTCGTTGCTCAGATCCTCCTCTTCCTGTTGCTTCGGAACTCCCCACTTCCCGCCGCTCCTCAGTTGGACAGGAAGTCTATGGAGGCTCTGACGGTGCGGCTCGACATCACGTCCACCGCCGTCACCTTGATCTCCGTGTCCCCGAACTGCATGGTGGCCCGGATCTCCCGCCTCTCCGCCGCCGCCGCCGCCCCTGCCCCAAGCCCCGCCCCCAGCCCCGCCCCCGCCACGGCAGCCCCCGCGGCTCCTGGCGGCGGCGGGGCGGGGGCCTCCGGGAGGTCGAGGGTGATCGTGCCGCACTTCCTCACGCCGGCGTCGGAGATGTAGGTGACGTCGTCGGCGGCGCTGCAGTAGACGTTGATGATGATCTTGCGCTGGCCGGCGCGCGCCGGCGTGTAGCTCCGCCCCACCACCTCGCCCAGCGCCACCGACTGGTCCACCGCCACGAAGCGGTCCAGCACGTCCGTGCACCACTCGCGGCCGTCCTTCACCAGCAGCTTGTGGCGGGGGTGGCGCCCGTCCACGAAGCGGTTCAGCACGCCCACGCCGTAGCTGAGCGGGCAGCGGCGCACGCGCACCTGATGGGGGGGGGGGGGGGGGGGGGGGGTGATGATCCCCTCGGGGTTAATGATGATTCTGAAGTGGCAGTGGCTCCCGGTGCTAACTGCCTATTTTATCGGAAGGTTCCGACATTTCGGATTTTGTGTGGTCTCAGCAATAACACACACATTCGTCAGCTTTGAGGTCAACGTCGTAAAATAAACATTGATGCTACACGTTAAAGGTGACACATTGTACAACCAGGTGTGAGTGTGATTAGCCGTTACAAGGCGCTTAGAAAATCGGCCTCTTCTGACATCACAAGTGGGCGTGTCCAACCAACCTACCCAGTGGACACGCCCACTTGTGACGTCAGAAGGGGCAGATCTTCAAAACTTGATTGTAACATCTAACCACACTCACACCTGGTGGTATAACACGTCACCTTTATTGTACATTTTCTGGAGGGTTCCGACACTACGGTAAGACGGGTCCCTCACCACGGTGGGGTCGAGTCCGAAGAGCACGGCGCCCTTCAGGATGGTCAGGCCCACGTCCTGAGGGATGATGATGCGGCAGGCGCGCCCCAGTGCATTCTGGACCGCCCGCTGCAGCATGGGCGACTCGGCGAACCCCCCGACCAGGAAGAGGAAGCGCACGCCGCGCACTTCGGGCTTCGCTATCAGCTCCTCTATAGGGGGAGGTGGGGGGGGGGGGGGGGAGGTCAAAGGTCAAAGTATGGCCAGTTGGTTCTATTTGGTTTAAATCGTTTTTTATGTACTGTTCAAGTTTCTCCGTCAAACGATAGATCGTTAACAGATGGTTCGTTATATAGATGGATAAATCGACACTCAGACACACAGATTGATAATTATATCTTAAGTTGGTATCACAAGAACAATGTTTGTTTGCGTGTTGGATAACGTGGCAGTCGATGTTACATCTATTAAAGCTTTTGCAGGATAACAAGGGCATGGAGGATGGACTGTTTCGAAGCGAAGGTTGGAACATGTTCAGCTAGACAGGCACCGAGACAACCTATTCAAGGGATTTTCCTTCAGAATATTTTCTTTGTTGCTGAGACCTCCAAAATAACACGTGTAATTTCTTTGGGGGTCGTAAACACAAATGCCGCTTTTCCACTGCATGGTACCAGCTCGACACGACTCGACTCGACTCGACTCAGCTCGCCTTTTTTGCGTTTCCACCGCGATCTAGTACCTCAAGTGGCTGCTTTTTCTAGTACCGCCTCGCTCTAGGTTCCAAGCGGCTGAGCCGATGCTAAAAGGTGACGTCGGCAGACGGCCGGCCACTGATAGGCCAGAGAGTGTGACGAAGTCACGAGAGCGACATGGCAACCATGCTGGTAACGATAGAACAGCCATAGTAGCGCCGCAGCCAACATATTCCACTTCTTCAACATGCCAGCTAATAATACGAACACGAATACCATCGCATCGATGTTCTCCATTGTTGTTATGTGGGTTCTGTCCATGTGTGGGTTACGTAGGTGTTGTTTGCGTCGCGTACAAAAATACGTCACGGCCCTTTCGCGCAGACGACCCCGCCCACGTCCCGGAGGTACTATTTGCGGTGGAAAAGCAACCGCGCTGCTACCGTGTCGAGTCGTGTCGAGTCGTGTCGTGTCGAGTCGAGCTACATGTGCGGTGGAAAAGCGGCAAAAGCGTCTGGTCTGGGAACGGGACTGGTTTGGTGAATCTGCTGGACCGTTCTAGGTTTCTACATCAAACGTTTAATAAAAAGTGGCATGAGGATAAAAAAGAGAAAAAATATGAGCAGTAGAATATATGTGTGCGTGTGTGTGTGCGTGTGTGTGTGCGTGTGTGTGCGTACATGTACGTCTGTGCATCTGTTTCTGTGTTCACGCGTGTGCGTGTGTGTATCTGTGTGTGTGCGTCTGTGTGTGTCTGTGTCTGTGTGTGTGTGTGTGTGTGTGTGTGTGTGTGTGTGTGTGTGTGTGTGTGTGTGTGTGTGTGTGTGTGTGTGTGTGTGTGTGTGTGTGTGTGTGTGTGTGCGTGCGTGCGTGCGTGCGTGCGTGCGTGCGTGCGTGCGTGCGTGCGTGCGTGCGTGCGTGTGTGTGTGTGTGTCTCTCACCGATGTGTCTGACGATCCCGCTGACGGTGGGCTGGAACAGCTCGTTCATGGCCTCCTGGGTCAGCCGCAGCATGCCCTGGGAGGACCACTTCACGATGTTCATGCTGACACACACACACACACACACACACACACACACACACACACACACAAACACAGTGAATTTGAAAAAAGGTCAACCATAGAAAGTTCTCAGACCCACACACACACAACCATACACGCCCACAAACACTCTTAGAACCACACACACAACCACACATGCACACACACCCTCTCCCCCACAGTGATTTTGGAAAAATGACAGAAAACCATAAAAAGTGAGTGTGTGTTGTTAATTTCCAAATGCAGTGAAGGATAAAAAAAACACGCACACACACAAACTCTCAGCCCCCCCCCCCCCCACACACACACACACACACACGCTCACACCCTCAGCCCCCCCCCCACACACACACACTCTCTTAGACCCCCCCCCCACACACACACACACACACACTCTCTTAGACCCCCCCCCCCACACACACACACACACGCTCACACTCTCAGCCCCCCCCCCACACACACACACTCTCTTAGACCCCCCCCCCCACACACACACACACACTCTCTTAGACCCACTTGCTCCTCCTCAGGGCCGCCTCCACGCTGTGGCCGCGCTGCGTCTTGTAGAAGTCCATGAAGGAGAAGGGCAGCGAGACGTTGAGCGCGTTGGGCCGGCCCGGCGCCGCCGAGCGCTTGCGGGACTCGAAGGCGATGGTGAGGTCCACCCAGGCCGCAGGCCGCCGCGCCTTGAAGCTCTGGATGAAGGCCTCGCCGAAGATCTGGCACAGCATGGCCTCGAAGGCCAGGTCCACGCCCACAGAGCCGTACGGGCCGCCTGGGGGGGGGGGGGGGGGGGGGGGGGGGGTGGA
>NC_079428.1:4100391-4102753 GCF_026213295.1 Gadus chalcogrammus | reverse complement strand
GACACCCATGTGCTCAGCCTTGTGCAGCCACAGGATACAGAAGGACCTTCTCGCACACCGGGGGAAAACCACAGCACCATAAACGGGCTGTGGTCTTCCTCGGGGTCGTGCGGAGTTCTGTCGATGTCACCGTATGCAGTACTTAAGAGAGTGGTGTGCATCTCTGGGTTTCCGGCTGAGGAGAAAGAAGACGATGATAGTGAAATAAATGCCTTCAGGTTGTAAACAGTGCGGTTAAGAAAGGTTTGTTTGTGTGTGTGTGTGTGTGTTTGTGTGTGTGTGTGTGTGTGTGTATGGTTGATGTATGAGTGCAGCTGCAGTTTTGAGCTTGAGGGCTTTCTGGTTGGAGAGTGTATGTGTGTGTGTTTGTGTTTGTGGTGTGTGTGTGTGTGTGTTTGTGTGTGTGTCTGTGAGAGAGATCCAGAGAGATCCACTACACCATAAGCGCACAATGTGGGCGACCCATCTTTGTGTGTGTGCGTGTGAAATAAAAAGAGAGTGAGAGATAGAGAGATTGATTTTTGTGCTTCCATCTGTCTGTCAAGCTTACACCCCCTTCCCCTGGTGTGTGTGTGTGTGTGTGTGTGTGTGTGTGTGTGTGTGTGTGTGTGTGTGTGTGTGTGTGTGTGTGTGTGTGTGTATCTGACTAGGCTGTCAAGACACAAAAACATATGTGTACTCATAAACATGTACAGATATATAAATGTATAAATATACAAACCTGGAGCATGATGGTATCTAGGGAGAATTTGTGTTTACGCTCCGAACTGAACGAAACGCCCACACAAACACACAAACACACAAACACACAAACACACAAACATGGCCTCCATAAGCTCAACATGCACTCTCATGACACAGTAAACGTGCACTCTCAGTAATGGTGTTCATCTAGAGAGAGAGAGAGAGAGAGAGAGAGAGAGAGAGAGAGAGAGAGAGAGAGAGAGAGAGAGAGAGAGAGTGAGAGTGAGAGTGAGAGAGAGAGAGAGAGATGTGGGTATGTTTGGTCATTAGGTTACGTATTTAGTCATTAGGTTAACCTGTTATCCATTGATTAATGAGTAAAGGGTAATGAAAAGGTTATGTGTGAAGACGCCTACATGTCACCTCGCTGTATCACTTTGTTTTGCAGCCTCTCGAAGCGCAGCTGTCACCGGCTGTAGCCCGAAGATGATTGACAGATTGCAGCTCTGGCTAATTTCCAGTTTATGTTTTACCTTATAGTAAGAAAATCCAGCTGTTAAATCAATGGCCTTTGTAGCTTGCGCCGCCTCCATTAAAGGAGCGGGATCCATCCACCGATGTGGCAGCTCAACCGGTTGGATGCCGACTGGCTGGGCTGAACTTCCCTTGATAACAACCGGTCTGGTTTATAAACACTCTTTAAATAGTCCGGCTTCTACCTGAGGTCTGCTTTTATTCCCCTTCTTGTCAGACAGGAGTGGAAACAGGAGCCCTTTTATAAACTTTTTAATGGCTAAGGTCACTTTGGAATGGACAGTGTGTGTGTGTGTAGGTGTGTCTGTGTGTGTGTCTTGTGTGCGTGCGAGTGTGCGTGCGTGACTTTGTTTACCATCTGCATCATCCTTTTGTCAGGACAGTGAGTCAGCACAGGGATTCAGCCATGCACTAAATAGTTTATTAAAAGTGTGTGTGTGTGTGTGTGTGTGTTTGTGTGTGTGTGTGTGTGTGTGTGTGTGTGTGTGTGTGTGTGTGTGTGTGTGTGTGTGTGTGTGTGTGTGTGTGTGTGTGTGTGTGTGTGTGTGTGTATAGGTGGGTTTTTGTCCCAGACTGACCTGCTTAATGATTGAGTGTGTGCATCTCATGTCCTTGTTAGGTATAAGGGGTATCTGTGTGATTGTGCACGTACATGCGTGTGCGCACGTGCACTCTCACTGGTTAGGCTTAGAGATATTCTCACCTGGCTTAGGTTACTGTTGACACACACACATGCACACACACACACTCTCTCAACCACACACACACACACACACACACACACACACACACACACACACACACACACACACACACACACACACACACACACACACACACACACACACACACACATATTGTATGTATCATGTGTACGATTATCCTTATAGTATTATAGATGGTTTGAAGCTCTATGCAGGCTTGTGTTACACATCTTCTACTCACAAAACGCACATAACCAGTACACATAACCTGTTCTCCACTATCAAAGGCTCTGGCATTGCTTTGTCTCTGTGTGTGTGTGTGTGTGTGTGTGTGTGTGTGTGTGTGTGTTTGTGTTTGTGTGTTTCTGACCCAGTAGCTGTTTGTTTTGAATGGAGAAAATGGATAAAAGCACCACAGAAGAAAAGAGCATGCTAGAGTC
>NC_079428.1:4092891-4097891 GCF_026213295.1 Gadus chalcogrammus | reverse complement strand
ATGGACCATAATAAAGTCTGCCGCCAGTCAAAGTTTTAACAACAATGGACAACAACACAGAGAACACAGTTCGCACTTAGCTGAGTCTGTTGCTTATTTGGAGCCGATCTCAGATAGAGCCCACTCATACTGCTGGTTTTTTCGAGTACGCAAACAAGCGTAAACATCGCTTGACGCCATGTTTACCGTTTACCGTTTAATAATAAAGGCTTGTCGCCTTTATTATGTCCATGGTCGTCGCGTGGACTTTACGTCATCCAGCCCAGGTTGCGTAGCCGTGTGTGTGCGCGTGTCGGCTCATTAGCATCTATACCGCGGCGGCCCGTACCGCAGCAGCACACCTCTCCCAAGTGGCCGAGTTGGCCCGGCCTGGCCAGACTGGCCACACTCACACTGGCAGGTTTGAGCACGGTCAGGTGTGAAAACGGCCACGGCCAGATGGCCTAGTGTGAGTGCACCCTGAGTTTCACCATCAGTCATTTTACTGGTTGAATGTTGACTGTGATCCCTTTTCCCTTTTTCTCATTCAAAATTTGTGTCATTTTCTTCTAATTGGCTGACATTGGCAAGAACGAAGATGTTAGCATGTCAGCATGTAGGCTTTTGCATGTTAGCGCGCGCGTGTGTGTGTGCGCGTGCCTGTGTGTGTGCGCGTGCCTGTGTGTGTGTGTGTGTGTGTGTGTGTGTGTGTGTGTGTGTGTGTGTGTGTGTGCAGTGGCGGGCCATGCATTTCACACCTAGGCCTTCACTGGTGTCCTACATTAACTAATCCACCTCTTTATGCCATCATTATGACTCCACGGCAATAGAAACCATCAATATTACACAGAAATGCAGCATAACAGGGGGGTTGCATCACAGACAGGTATCTCATGTAGCAAGAAAGAATACTATTACTAAAGCAAGAAACCCAATTAGGACAATTCAACAAGTCTATTTTCACTGTAGCCACGGCTGCCATACATACATCATCTCTCGCAGAGACGACAATATTAACCTAATTAAATGACAAAAATATTAAAACGTTTAATTAAAATGCATTACTACGCAAAGTCCATCCTCCTTTCTTTCCTCGAGAAGAGTTAGATTACACTGCTGTACAGAATATCTGTGAGTTTCGGTTCCAACAATCAGTCCCTTTCTATCGCCATGGAGGCTAATGCTGAAAGTCTAGTCTGTCCAGTCGTGTTTCTGGAGTAAGTTTTAATTCGCTGCAGGGAATCGCGTTATTTATTTATTTATTATTCCCTTTATTTTAGTTTGTGCCGGTAGCTATCGATGCTTTGCTGGCTCTGACTAGTACCTCTCTCTGACCATCCAATCAAAGGATGTGAAAATGCCGACGTCACTCGACGCCTGCTAGATGGCCTCGGTGATGCCAACTCGAAATCTGATTGGTTAAAGCAACAGAGTCATTGCCACTTACTTTAAGCTACAGACGCCAGCACTATCGATTCTGAAGGCGTCAAGGCAGATTTCTTTGACCCTGGCAACACATGATGCCTGAAATATGATTGGATAAAAGCTCTAACATAAACATACACTAGTGGAAGCAGCGCAACCAAGAGAAAAGCTATGAAATGAAGAGAATAGACTGTTGGAAATAATTTAATACATATTCATGGAAATAAATATATTAAAACGTAAGTCAGTGATTCCGATAGTGTTTAGGCCTGCAGAGAAACAGCCCACCACTGTGTGTGTGTGAGTTTGGGTTCTATGTACAGTAAGCTTTATTGGGATGGAATAAAAAAATATTCTCCCAATTTGCGAACCAGACATACTAGCCACAACCAGATGGACGTTAAATGACTCTGGTTGTGGCATGTGTGTGTGTGTGTGTGTGTGTGTGTGTGTGTGTGTGTGTGTGTGTGTGTGTGTGTGTGTGTGTGTGTGTGTGTGTGTGTGTGTGTTGGACAGTAGATCCATTGTTTGCAGCGCACAAGACTTTACGGTGAAAAAGCTCCTCCCTACTCAGATCACACATGTACGCACGCACACACACACACACACACTCACTCCCTCACTCACTCACACACACACACACACACACACCCCGCCACACACACACACACACACACACACTCACACACACACACACACACACACACACACACACACACACACACACACACACACACACACACACACACACACACACACACACACACACACAGCCGTCCTTGTGTGTTCAGACATTGTGATTGGTTAACTTTGATACGTGCGGGGTCTGACTTGGTCCCCGCACTTCTCACTTCTCGCTGGGTCACACAGACATGTAGTTTCACCATCAGACGCTTAACAGGTTGAAGGTTGACTCTTTTCCCTTTTCTAGTAAACGTGTGTCGTGTGATTATAGCTTTTGTTCGCACTTCCTAACAGGTTCAACCCCCGCTGGGCTACCACTGTTCACCATCAGACATTTAGTTTCAACATCAGACATTTTACTAGTTGAAGGTTGACTCTGATCCCTTTTCTAGTAAACGTGTGTTGTGGGATTATAGCTTTTGCACGTAGATTCAAAATTGGTGTCAATTTTTTTTAATTGGCTGACATTGGCAAGAACGAAGATGTTAGCATGTAGGCTTTTGCATGTGAGCGCGCGCACGTGTGTGTGTGTGTGTGTGTGTGTGTGTGTGTGTGTGTGTGTGTGTGTGTGTGTGTGTGTGTGTGTGTGAGTTTGGGTTCTATATACAGTAGGCTTTATTGGGATGGAATAAAAAAATATTCTCCCAATTTGCAACCCAGACATACTAGCCACAACCAGATGGACGTTAAATTACTCTGGTTGTGGTGTGTGTGTGTGTGTGTTTGTTTGTGTGTGTGTGTGTGTGTGTCTCAGTGTGTGTGTGTGTGTGTGTGTGTGTGTCTCTGTCTGTGTGTGTGAATGAGTTTGGAGGGTGTGTTAACTCATAAACATTTATCCCATTTATCCTCGCTATCGTTCTGCTCCATTTAATAAAATGGCGTCGACGTTAAGATCGGCAAAAATCCCACGGTGGTTAAAGTTCACCGGCGCTGCCTCGAGTGTCTCTGCGTGTTGCTCCATCAAGGTGCCCCCATGAAGAGTCTCTGCCCGTGAACAACCTTCCTCTATACGAGCCTTCTCTGTCACGATAGTGAGGGGGGGGGACGGGGGGGACGGGGGGCTGTCAGTCAGAGACAGGCGGTATAAGTGCCCCCTGGCTTGCGACAGACGCTGAGTTAATTATTAACGACATGACCCCAGCGACCCCCCCCGGCCCTCCCTGATGACATCATCAACCAGGGGGGGGGGGGGGGGGGGGGCTGGAAGAGAGGAGGACGCCCCGGACTTAAGGAGACGATGAGTCAGCACTTAAAGTTGTGTGAGAGGGGGAATGAGAGAGAGAGAGGGAGGTGGAGAGAGAATGAGAATGGGAGAGAGAGAGGCACGTGATGAAGGAGTGAACCCTATCCAAATCTTTTCTTTCTATTTCTCTCTTTCCTGTTTACCCTCATTAACCTGCCTCTTCGCTCTGTTAGTCTTCCCTTCATTATCTCTTTCCACCACTCTGGGTGGCCAGGCAGCTCTAATTGACTTATATATTATTGATTGCTCTGGACTTCCTACTCTATTAGCTTCTATTAGGCTCTTGACCATTATTTTGGCTGGAGGCTAAAGCTGTACCACTCTGACGAAGGTCTTTAGAATATTTCTGTGTATTCGCAAAGAGCGAAGAGAGCATGATTGTCTTCAATTAGTCTTTTAGGCCGTCTTAGTCCGAACACAAGGTCCTCTGAATAAGTCATTGCAATCGAGCAAGAAACTGTTACACACCTTTATGTGTGTTTCTGTTTGTAATCTCAGAACTATTGTGCTGTGACTGTGAGCAATAATGTGTCATTCTGTAGTAACACCCCTCTTCAGTCTTGTATGTGTCTGTGTGTGTGTGTGTGTGTGTGTGTGTGTGTGTGTGTGTGTGTGTGTGTGTGTGTGTGTGTGTGTGTGTGTGTGTGTGTGTGTGTGTGTATATATGTGTGTCAATATGTGTGTCAATATGTTAGGAAATCCATATGCTTGGACTTTCCAGTATCACTGAGTGACTGGGAAACTAGGGTTTCATCAATTATTAATCCTATTTGACCACATGCTCAGGGTTATTTCCCCAGTGTGAGAGAGACACACACACACACACACACACACACACACACACACACACACACACACAAACACACATACATGTGCACAGACACACACACACACACACACACACACACACACACACACACACACACACACACACACACACACACACACACACAAACATCAAACACAGGCACCGCCTCTCACTGCCTTATCTCAGCTTGTCGAACCAATATCCGGTGGTCTGACGTCTATCGGGCTGTGATGTCATCAGTGTGAGACGGTGTGGTCAGTTGTTCTGATGGGTGTGTGGCTTCCTGAAACTCACCTGATTAGTTTACCTGCTTTGAGTCACAGTTTCTCTGGACCCCCCCCCCGCCCCCCCCCCCCCCCCCCCCACATGTCATCGGGGTTTTACCATGTTTGTGGTTTTTCCCACTGATGGGTAGAAATGAGGGGCTGTTGTGCTAATGTCACAGGGGGATGTTTCTGGTTTCTGTTTATTTTGACTCAGGGAACAAAAACAAAATTTCCTGTGTTCTGTTCAACAACCGTGTGTGTGTGTGTGTTTGTGTGTGTGTGTGTGTGAGGGTGAATTTACAGGTGTGTGTGTGTGTGTGTGTGTGTGTGTGTGTGTGTGTGTGTGTGTGTGTGTGTGTGTGTGTGTGTGTGTGTGTGTGTGTGTGTGTGTGTGATATTAACCCTCCAGCATATATACCTTTGACATACATACACATACCTTTGACCTCGATTTCATTACTCCAAATCCAAGTGCGTGGTGAGGGTGGGTATAGGAGTAGGCTTACCATTGACCAATACGGTGGGACACACACACACACACACACACACACACACACACACACACACACACACACACACACACACACACACACAC
>NC_079428.1:4060391-4080391 GCF_026213295.1 Gadus chalcogrammus | reverse complement strand
ATATATATATATATATATATATATATATATAATACAATACTCGTAGACCACACTGTATGATTAATGCGTGTGTTGTGGTGCAGATCGGGGCGAGCTCCACCGGGTGGCGGTAGTGGGCCAGAACACCACCTTACTGCAGGAGGTCCCTCTGTTCCCCGCGGACCAGCCCATCAACAACATAGTGCTGCACCAGGTGGAGACACACACACACACACACACACACACACACACACACACACACACACACACACACACACACTAATACACTTACACACACACACACACACACACACACTAATACACTTACACACACACACACACACAAGCAAATGCTTACATAAACACATGCAAACACTCACGCACAAATGCAAATACTTACACACATGCACACACACACACACACGCGTGCTCACACACACACACACACACACACACACACACACACACACACACACACACACACACACACACACACTCAAAGGCGTCTCCTCCATGCGTCTCTAACCCGTGCCCCCCTGTCCCGGTCCAGGGCCAGGCCCTGGTGGGTACCCCCCAGTCCCTGGCGCGGGTCGCGGCCCAGGGCTGCGGGCTGCACCCCAGCTGTGAGGTGTGCGCGCGGGCACGGGGGCTGGGCTGCACCTGGACACCACCCGGCCACGGAGGGCCCCACGACGGGACCTGTGGACCGGCCCCGAGCGGGTGAGGAGAAGGGGGGGAGAGAGAGAGAGAGAGAGAGAGAGAGAGAGAGAGAGAGAGAGAGAGAGAGAGAGAGAGAGAGAGAGAGAGAGAGAGAGAGAGAGAGAGAGAGAGAGAGAGAGAGAGAGAGAGAGAGAGAGAGAGAGAGAGAGAGAGAGAGAGAGAGAGAGAGAGAGAGAGAGAGAGAGGAGGAGTGTCTTGGAGGTGAGGGACTTTTACACTATATTGATATGTCATTGTATGATGTTGAAGCAACCCTGTTGTTCTAATCCCTACGTCTGAGGGTCATTCCATGACGTAGATCTTTATTTCAGATTTTAAGGGCATATGTTCATATCGTATCACAAAGCGATAGCACTGAGTAGCTGCCCCGACCTTAACCAACCAACCAATTTCATACATTTCAACCGGTCTGTCCGTCTGTCCGTCCCCAGGCCCGGGCCAGGGGACATGGTGGAGGAAGCCCTGAAGAAGTGTAACAGCAGAGAGGGTGAGTTCCCGAAAGACAGAACAGCGGCCTATATCGGCACATCAGACCTTGTTATGATCAGTCACCTTTGTATCCTCAATTGACTACAGTATGTTCTGCTTTTTTACTGGAAACGTTCAATGCTGAAAGATTGTCTTTATTAACCCTCCTCTTCTTCCTCCTCCCTCTCCTCTCTATCTCCTCTTCTCCCTCCTTCTCCTCTTGCTACTCCCCTCCCCTTCTCCTCTTCCTCCTCCTCCTCCTCCTCCTCCTCCTCCTCCTTCTCCTCTTCCTCCTCCTCCTCCCTCCTCCTCCTCCTCCTCCCCCCTCCTCCCCCTCCAGGCCGGTGCACTCCGGCAGTGAGGGAGCTGCGCGTCTCCCTGGGCCTGCAACTCCTGCTGCCCTGCGTCCAGGTGTCCCCCCGGCCCTGCTCCTGGACCCACCCCCCCCAGAGACACACCCGGCAGCACCACTCCCACCTGGAGGTGACGGTCAGTGAGGAGAGCCTGGGCACCTACGTCTGCACCTGTCAGGTACGTCAGGAGGAACTCAAAGAAACCATGCGGGGAGCCTCGTCAATACAACGCAATATTAACATTGACGTTCAGGAGACGTTTTTAATCCAAAACAACTTACAATGTGGACGTTTGTCGGAAGAAAGAGAAACAATATATCGCTGCCTTTCGGTAAAGTAAGGATGTTCATAGAAGTGTCAAGCACCAACAATATCTAGGTTAACCCGTTCACCGTATAAAAACAAAAACAAAGAAGACTAGGATAAGATGCTACATAATGCAAAGTACTATTTTTA
This sequence comes from Gadus chalcogrammus, assembly GCF_026213295.1. NCBI lineage: Eukaryota > Metazoa > Chordata > Actinopteri > Gadiformes > Gadidae > Gadus > Gadus chalcogrammus. Next base: position 4,078,415 of record NC_079428.1, on the reverse strand, counting down.
AATTCAAGGACGCACAACATACAATAAGTGCGTACATTAAGTGCCAGGATGTTCAACATACAATAAGTGCGTACATTAAGTGCCAGGACGTACAACACACAATAAGTGCGTAAGATTGGGTTGTGGGGGGGGGGGGGGGGGGGGCTATGCAGAGTCTAGGTGAACTCTGTTGAAACATGTTGTTTTAAACATGGGTCTCACTTCCTCTTCTTCTGCCTCTTGTGGGTCTCAGGAGGCGGGGCCAGATCGGGGAGAGCCCACTTCCTGTCGTCGGGCGGCCTACGATCTGGTGGTGGCGGGGCCGTTCGCCGGGGGTGCGGTGGCCACGGCGGGAAACCGCCACCTGCTGGCCATCTACATCCTGTGCTTCTGCCTGGGCCTCGCCATGGGCACCTTCCTGCTCTACTTCCTGAGCCGGCGCCACCCGCTCGGCCTGCGCCTGGCCAAGCGTTCGCTGTCGTCCGACAAGGGGCGGGACCTGCTGGGCTCCTCGGCCACGCCCCAGTCCCCCGGCAGCGCCAGCCTGCTGTCGGACGCCTTCACGCCGTCTGAGAAACGCAACGGCACGGCCATGACGTCGCTGCACTCCACGCAGGGCAACGGCGGTCCCCACGGCAACCACAGCTACAGCAGCAACCTCATCAGCAACAGCAGCAACGCCAGCAGTAACCCCGGCAACGGCCACGGGGAGCCCGTGTACTCCAACTACGAGCGCAACGCGAGCATACTGCCGGCCGACCGGCTGGACGGACGGACGGGGGAGAGGGGGAGGGAGGGGGGGGAGGATGTGGACGAGGGGCTGGGGGAGGGGCTTGGAGACTCCATGAGAGGTCTGGAGGAGGAGATGGCCAAGTTCCCGCTCTATAAGTCGCCGGCACCACTGGCGAGGTGCGAGGAGAGTTCGATATGAGCCGGGGGGATTCTTGCGTATGGTTACGAAATAAAACATTAGGAGAGGATCCCGGGTTTAATTTATGGATCGGATGCGCCGTGTCGTACCTCCGGACTGAGAGCGGAGCGGGAAGAGGATGCAAACTAGCCGCCGCGGCGCGGTTGTAGGCCTACTGCGCAGCGGCGAGCTATGAAACTAGAGTCTCTATGTGAGAAATGTATGCGGGATTGATTCCAAAGCACGTATATACATGTATGTGTGTGTGTGTGTGTGTGTGTGTGTGTGTGTGTGTGTGTGTGTGTGTGTCTGATCAAATATATTATTACAGCGGAGGGAAGATAGTCAGATGAAGAATAGGACCTTTGAAAAATAATGAAAAGAAGTTATCCAGGACGACACGTGAAGACGTATGTGTAGTGAGGCACTCCAGTGGATATGTGAAAAAAACGTAAATGTAAGATGTCAAAGAAGAAAGCTTTTTATGTTTTTCACCGACGACATTCGCACATGAAACGGACTTGACGTGTTGAATGGGAAGAGAAAAGACAATAATCAAAGAGGAAAATGTCTGCATCTTCACAGGCATGTTCACAAAGAAGCCATATTCCTTACGTGTTGTCTTTGTTGTTGTCGTGTCCCTTTTGTGCCACAAGGGGGCCAAATAAGTAGCACTTTGAACCACTGGACGACACTTCTCCGAGGCTTGTCTGAAACGCATATTTAATTTTTTATTGCTTTGTGATGTTTTTTTCTTGATGTTTCTCACCGACATGAACGCAACTCCGCGACACCTCCCACGATCCCGGGCCCGGCGTCGACTAAAAGGACAAAAGATCGCCCCCTACTGGTGAAACAACGATAATAATAATAATTGTATTTTGTACAATTGACTGCGATGACCCGATAGTGGATCGATTCGAGCTGATTGGAGCCTGCAATGGAGGGTTAGATAGTTCTAATCGCCATGATGTCGCCATCGGGCTCTTCGGAAGCAAATACGATTGCGTGGTCAAGGTTCACGAACGACAGACCAGGAGGGGCCCTTGGGAACTTGATCATGTGTTTGACATTTGGGTGCAAAGGCCCTTGAATGCCTCATGCAACTTGACCCAAATTCACCACCTCATGCTCTGTACAACAAGTGTACTAAACAAATATCTAAAAGATGTCTTCTGTATCGTTTTTGTCATGTTTTTTTTAATAAAACGTTAAAAACTGTTACTGAACACACGGTTGTCCCTACATTGATCTGGTAGCTGATCCAATAATTCAAAGGGAGCCTATACTGCGCTTTGCAATGATCACAAGAACAAGTTGACCTCTGACCTTTGATGAATTATGAGACTGAAATCTTGTAAACGCTAGGTTTTCACAGATATTATCCAAGGGTTTATTCAGGGACATTGAAGATTATTCAACGTCCTGAAGCAATATCATCGCAAACCTTGATCTACGACCATCATAGAGGTTCATCCTTGATCTGTCTTTTGCACTGTAACCTCCAACCATACCATTTAACCTGACTCTGGGGAATGGGAGAGAGCTGTTGGCTAATTGCCCAGAGACCCTGGTTCATGTCCTGCTGATTGACTTTCCTTCAATTTATTTCTAATATCATGTGATTTGTAAAGTCTAGTATAATTTCCGAGCTAATCCTAGCAGGCGTCTTGGTGGTGCCGCGGTTAAGGGGTGTTGGTTATTGGATGATTGTTTGTTGAACATTGATCATTCTCTCAGGGGTGCGGTGGAGAGCACTGTTGGACAACCTCTGTAGACCAGGGCTCCAGTCCAACTGATGAACTCTTACTTCTACATCATGTGAATTGTAGTCAAGTATAACTTCCGAGCAAATCCTAGCCGGCGTCTTGGTGGTGCAGCGGTTAAGGGGGGATGGTGTACACGTCTAAGTTTCCTTAATTAGTACAGTAGTAAGTAAGTAACACATCAATTCACATTACGGCGTCGTGTTTAATAACCCAACCGATATACCGTAACGTTGACACACTGCCACAATGTCTGATGCGCTTCAAGACAATAATCAGTGCAACAACAAAAAAAGTACTTAACTATATTTCGAAAACAGCAACTAAAACAGAGCCGAGCAAGCAACGACGGGCGTTAAACACAACCAACAGTCGAGCCTATATGAATGGCAGAACTCAGAGATGCTTGCTGAGCTTCCGCGCCGTCCTCTCGCTCGCGTCGAACGCCGCCTTGGTGTCCATCAGCTGGTCCAGCTGCCGGCGGACCCGCGCCATGTCCAGTTGCACCGTCTCGGCCTGTTGGCGCAGCGCGGATGACTCCACGCGCAGCTGTGTCGCCGACAGCGCGAGCTGGTTGCTGCGCGTGCGGCACTGGGTCTGCACGCGCTGCGCGTCTTCCAGCATGGACTCCGCGCTGGACGCCACTGACTCACACTGGTCTCGCGACATGGCCTGCGGAGAAAGGGGGCGGGCGGGTGCAGGTTTGCTGACTTTTTTTACGGTGATTCACGGTGAGGTCGGTCGGGTACCTTGGGATTAAAAGGAGGAGGTATCGGGTTCTAGACCTCTTCTGGGGGGCATAGGTAGACTGCACTGCAGACATTGGGTATATTGGGGGAAAATAAATGGCTCTGTGTGGGGTTAGTGTTTAACAGAGGTGAAAAGGCAGGAGCTCACTAGGGTCCAGCTGCAGCCCCGGAGAAACCCTGGATACCAAAGATGAACCATGGAAGTAAGTGTGACTGCCAATATGCTTAATATAGCCTATTGAGTAATATTCATGTAAAAGTTTAGAATTCTTTGCGAACCGACTCGGATCTCGGATCTGACGCCACGCCCACACTTAAAGCATTTTATTATTTCGCTCGGTCGTTCGAGGAAAACATGGACGCCAACCGGAAAGCTGTTGTCGCGGTAGCATTGGCAGAGTAGGCAGAGTTTTGACGTTTCGTCCGTCAATGGGTCCGTCGCCTCTGAGCTTACGAATCCGGAGTGCTCCAACTGCGGTCATGCCAGCCGACTCATCGAGATCGGCGGTCAAGCCAGCCGACCCAGTTTTTGTGCCGTACCTGTATATACTAGCCATTACGGTAATAGCGTCTCAGAACTAGTTTAAATTAAAAGCATTCGTCGGGTACATACAAAAAGATAGTCAATAAAAGCAAATACTTTCAAAGGAAGTGTACGGCCGTTGTGGTATTTACTTTCAAAATAAAAGCCCACCAAACATTCCAATCTGAGACATATTACAAATGATTTTGGATTCGATTTAAAAGAAAATGCCCTGTTATTCCATGCTCATTTCACTTCAGGGTTATAGTTCACAACCCCATAGGGTCACCCAAGAAGTTCCAGAACATTCTGATGTGGAGTTTCAAAATAAAAGCCCACCAAACATTCCAATCTGAGACATATTACAAATGATTTTGGATTCGATTTAAAAGAAAATGCCCTGTTATTCCATGCTCATTTCACTTCAGGGTTATAGTTCACAACCCCATAGGGTCACCCAAGAAGTTTCAGAACATTCTGATGTGGAGTTTCAAAATAAAAGCCAACCAAAGTTTCCAATATGAGACATATTACATATGATTTTGGATTCAATTTAAAAGAAAATGCCCTGTTATTTCAGGCTCATTTCACTTCAGGGTTATATTTCACGACCCCATGGGGTTAGGACACTTTGGTTGGCTTTTATTTTGAAACTCCACATCAATGTTCTGAAACTTATTGTGTGACCCCATGGGGTCTTGAACTATAACCCTGAAGTGAAATGAGCCTTAAATAACAGGGCATTTTCTTTTAAATTGAATCCAAAATCATATGTAATATGTCTCATATTGGAGATTGTGGTTGGCTTTTACTTTGAAACTCCACATCAGAATGTTCTGAAACTTCGTGTGTGACCCCATGGGGTCTTGAACTATAACCCTGAAGTGAAATGAGCCTTAAATAACAGGGCATTTTCTTTTAAATTGAATCCAAAATCATATGTAATATGTCTCATATTGGAGATTGTGGTTGGCTTTTACTTTGAAACTCCACATCAGAATGTTCTGAAACTTCGTGTGTGACCCCATGGGGTCTTGAACTATAACCCTGAAGTGAAATGAGCCTGAAATAACAGGGCATTTTCTTTTAAATTGAATCCAAAATCATATGTAATATGTCTCATATTGGAAACTTTGGTTGGCTTTTACTTTGAAACTCCACATCAGAATGTTCTGAAACCTTTTGCGTGACCCCATGGGGTCTTGAACTATAACCCTGAAGTGAAATGAGCCTGAAATAACAGGGCATTTTCTTTTAAATTGAATCCAAAATCATATGTAATATGTCTCATATTGGAGATTTTGGTTGGCTTTTACTTTGAAACTCCACATCAGAATGTTCTGAAACTTCTTGTGTGACCCCATGGGGTCTTGAACTATAACCCTGAAGTGAAATGAGCCTGAAATAACAGGGTATTTTCTTTTAAATTGAATCCAAAATCATATGTAATATGTCTCATATTGGAAACTTTGGTTGGCTTTTTGAAACTCCACATCAGAATGTTCTGAAACCTTTTGCGTGACCCCATGGGGTCGTGAACTATAACCCTGAAGTGAAATGAGCCTGAAATAACAGGGCATTTTCTTTTAAATTGAATCCAAAATCATATGTAATATGTCTCATATTGGAATGTTTGGTGGGCTTTTATTTTGAAAGTAAATACCACAACGGCCGTACACTTCCTTTGATAGTATTTGCTTTTTTGACTGTCTTTTTGTATGTACCCGACGAATGCTTTTATTTGAAACTAGTTCTGAGACGCTATTACCGTAATGGCTAGTATATACATGTACGGCAAAAAACTGAGTCGGCTGGCTTGACCGCCGATCTTGATGAGTCGGCTGGCTTGACCGCAGTGTGCTACTGGAGAAACGGAGCAATACCCCCGGAAATCGAGGCGGCAGTATAGAGTCAGAAGTCAGACCATTCGCGAAAATAGATAAAATAGTATAATATCTGATATCCATAGTGTATTTAACGTTTTATACTTAAATTATACTATATACCTGACCTAATTGCTTTCTTTTATTTATCCCATATTGTATTCACCGTAGGCAGAAACAAAGTGGAAGTGGTAGTCCACCAGCCGGTGTTCACGATCGAGTTTCAACTGCTACTTTGCAAAGAAAATGTAGCAGAAAAATCTGCAGCCTCATCACACGGGGATGATGTCAAAACTGGTTTTATGGATTCGTTAGAAGAAAACGCTACATGGCAGCATTGATTGATTAAAGCCCAACAGGTGCGCAACCCCAGCGAGGCTGCTCTGTTGCCCCCGGCACGTAGATGCGGCACGGCAGACTCAAAGTAACGAGACCTCATTGAATGAAGCTGAAGTTATTATTTTGCTTTTTTAAATCGAAAATTTGCTCTATGTTTTTACCTGTTTGCGACAAAGGACTGAATCTGTGATTTAATGTGATATAGTTAAATTGAAGAAGATTATCATGTAAGGTATTGTATACCTAATGAGGTAAAACAATGGTGATTTAGCCAATGGCCCACTGTGATGAAAGCCCTTCCATTTGAAGTTTGAAGACATTAGTACAGTGCACCCTCTAGTTATGTATGCGTCTAAACAACTGCATCCAAGGGTAAATGTAGTGTATTAGGGATATTTCCCAGTGTCACTAATATGAAATGGCTGGAGATAAAATATAGGCCTTCCTAGACCTTCAAAGGAATTAAAAGGGATACGCAGAGGTATATGAAAATGTGCCTGTTTTATTGAGACGATTTGTTTAATCCCAAATTCATCATTGTGCGTCAAGAAGGGGAATTCCCCGGGTTAGCTGTGATAATTGATTTTTAGAAACAATGTCGTTCAATGTAATGACACTTATAAGCTTTAAACAATCTCAGTGTCTTGGTGGTGCAAGTGAGAGAGCTGTTTGTTATCTGTTCTGGAGACGTGGGTTCAAGTACCCACTTCTGCACTAACCTTGGAATCCTACTACAATTTTGAAAACATGTAAATGTCTAAAATGTCATTGACCAGTATAACTTTCAACCATGTACTAGTAAGTGTCTCGGTGGCGCATGGTAGAGAGCTGTTGGATATCAGTTCCGGAGACCTGGGTTCAAGTCCCACCTGACACACTCTCACCTGGAACTCCCTGACAAACTCTCACCTGACCTGGGACACACAGACACACTCTCACCTGGAATCCAGGTGGGAGTACAACATTTTCGTTAAAGTAATGGAGCAACGTTTATCAAAACGTCCCCTCCTCCGGGTGTTTGAGCTGTTGAGGATCTGTTCTGGAGTCATCGGTTTGACTCCTACGGTGGGGGGTCTTATGGGAACGACTCTCTGCTGATTGGGTCCATTCTCTCACACATTCATTTCGAATGACTGTCTGTGGGAATGGATGGCTGTGAATGAGTGCACTCATTCACAGTCATCCATTCTCCCAGACAGTCATTCCCACTCACCCATTCATTCCCAATGACTGTCTGTGTGAATCGATGGCTGTGAATTAACTTATTCACAGACACATCCATTCACACAGACAGTCATTCACACTCATCCAATCACCAGAGAGTGATTCTCACAAAACCCCCAATTGCAGGACTCGAACCGGTGTCTCCAGAACAGATCCTCAACAGCTCTATCACCTGCGCCACAGAGACACCGACTTAGAAACAAAGAGAGTTAATTGTTGACCCTACAATACACATGACATTGTTGGAAAAAGTCTACAATCCAAGGTGAGTGTTCCTGCCAGGATTAGAACCCAGGTCATATACACGACTCAAGAACAGAACACATACAGCTCTATCCACTGCCCCACTGAGCAACTGGTTCTGACTTTATCAGAGTTCATAATTGACTTAACAATTCACAAGAAGCAATGTCGTGTGAAATTGAATGACAATTATGACCTCCAACCACTTAAAAGTAAGTGTCTCGGTGGCGCATGTGAGAGAGCTGTTGGTTATCAGTTCTGGAGACCGTGGTTCAAGTCCCACCTGACACACTCCCCCCTGGAACTACCTGACACACTCTCACCTGGGGCTCCCTGACACACTCTCACCTGCAATCCAGGTGAGAGTACAACATTTTTGTTAAAGTATCGGAGAAACTTTCATCAAAACGTCCCCTCCTCCGGGTGTTTGAGCTGTTGAGGATCTGTTCTGGAGTCATCGGTTTGACTCCTACGGTGGGGGGTCTTATGGGAACGACTCTCTGCTGATTGGGTCCATTCTCTCACACATTCATTTCGAATGACTGCCTGTGGGAATGGATGGCTGTGAATGAGTGCACTCATTCACAGTCATCCATTCTCCCAGACAGTCATTCCCACTCAACCATTCATTCCCAATGACTTTCTGTGTGAATCGATGGCTGTGAATTAACTGATTCACAGACACATCCATTCACACAGACAGTCATTCACACTCATCCAATCACCAGAGAGTGATTCTCACAAAACCCCCAATTGCAGGACTCGAACCGGTGTCTCCAGAACAGATCCTCAACAGCTCTATCACCTGCGCCACAGAGACACCGACTTAGAAACAAAGAGAGTTAATTGTTGACCCTACAATACACTTGACATTGATGGAAAAAGTCTCCAATCCAAGGTGAGTGTTCCGGCCAGGATTTGAACCCAGGTCATATACACGACTCAAGGATCGAACACATACAGCTCTATCCACTGCCCCACTGAGCAACTGGTTTAGACTTAATCAGAGTTCATAATTGACTTAAAAATTCACAAGAAGCAATGTCGCGTGAAATTGAATGTCAATAATGTCATTCTTATTAACCGTGCGTACGGGTTAGGGTTGAACCTGAGTCTACAGAGCGTTAACCAACAGCACTGACCGCTGCACCACCAAGACACCCCCAGTGCAAGTTTGGAGGTTATATTTGACTTTACCATTCACATGATGGAGAAATAAGATGCAACCATTATGGTACCTCTTGAACCCTGGTTCTGAGCAGGGCACTTGAACCTACAAAGTGTCTGACAGCTCAACATGAAGGGCTTCTTATTAGCAGTGCGTGCGGGGACTCGAACCTGCACCAGCAGAGTGTTAACCCAAAGCCCTTACCACCACACCACCAAGACACAGATCAAGTAATTTTGGAGGTTATACTTGACTTTACAATTCCCACAGTCTAGAAATAAGATGTATCCATTAAGGTACTTACTCCATCAGGGGAGTTAAACCCTGGGTCTAAGCGGTGAACAGAATCTAGGCTCAGTAAGAAAGGATGAGCAAATTCTTAATCCCTGTGAGCTGGGACTCTAACCTGCGTCTGAGTTTTGATGATTTGACGATTTTGTTGATGGCGGTTAGACTTGACTTTACAACTCACATGATATAGAAAAAACATTAGAGAACATTAGTTGGACTTGAACCCCGGTCTCAGGAGTGTCAGCCAACTGCTCTCTCCACATCCCCATGAAGGTTGGGATCATGCTGTGGTCGAAGGCTATATCAATCAGTTCAATAGAAATATCATTACAGACTTTATAGACTTATTAGACTTACTAGACTTACCCTTTAGTTAATTCACATACATTAAACAGGAATCGAAAAGGAATTGAACCCTGGTCTCCAGACTGCACCATTGTTCAAATCCTGCTGATGTTTGTTTCAAGTAAGATAGAGCAAGGATACTATAACTCTGCAAATCAATAGATTCGGCAGTCGAAAGCAAATGCTAACCCGGGGAATTCCCCTTCTTGACGCACAATGATGAATTTGGGATTAAACAAATCGTCTCAATCTGGGTAAAACAGGCAAATTTTCATATACCTCTGCGTAATCTCTTTAAATTCCTTTGAAGGTCTAGGAAGGCCTATATTTTATCTCCAGCCATTTCATATCAAGTGTCACATGTGTAGCGCTGTGAATGAAATACCGCAGACAATCTAGATCATATATATAAAACAATGACAGAAATCGTATTTGAACTTGTCTTTCATTATAAACAACACATCGCCCAGAAACGGTAGCAATATCAAAGTGGAAAAACATCTTTGATATCACAGGGAAATAGATGTTTTCAATGCATAGTACTGCTTGAGAACTTCCACCTGGATGGGTATGTTTTTGTTTATTTCAAATATGAATATATACCTCAACCCCAATATTAACAAAATATGTATAATTCCTACACTCATTTCTCTTTATTTATACAGGCACGGCAGAAGGTTCCCACACTTCATGGAGGAGGCCAAACAAATGGTGGCTGGACTACTTCTACCAGTCTTCAGACTGAAGCGAAAAAGAGAAGTGAATGACGTTTCCAGTGACAGAATACAAATATTATATTGTATAGGCTTAATATTGATTTGACTGTTTGGTTCTTTTTTTCAGTGAGTTGGAGCTGATGGCAGTCAGCATGAAGAAGCTATATCTTTAAGCTTCTGTCGATTATTTGTTAAATAAATTGTGAGGAAACTTTGGTGTGGTTATTCTTCAATGTATATTTATATCAAATTATGATGGTATACTTTACAAAAAAAATAATTTGATTCAATTAGACGGTTCCTAACGTATCGAAATATATTTTTTATTTCTATGTTATGTTAATTCAAGCGAAAAATAATTTATTTGTCTATAAAAAAATAATCGGAGGTAACTTCCGTCCAGCCACAGTACTTCCGTCCCGCCTGGATGTTCTCTCACGCCAGGGTCTTGTTCTCCGGGGCTGCAGCTGGATACTCTTGGAGCTCACAGGTTTAAACCGGGCCGTCTCGATCTCTTTGGCTTGGGATGGAATTAGTCGGCTTACTGGTGTATTTAGAAACCTCTCTCTCTCTCCCTCTCTCTCTCTCTCTCTCTCTCTCTCTCTCTCTCTCTCTCTCTCTCTCTCTCTCTCTCTCTCTCTCTCTCTCTCTCTCCTCTCTCTCCCTCTCTCTCTCTCTCTCTCTCTCTCTCTCTCTCTCTCTCTCTCTCTCTCTCTCAAAAATCCATCACTCGGAAACTGTACATTTACACCTGTAACTAGGCTGGAACTCGCAGTCATCACTTCATTACTGTAAAGTTACATTAAGTCTTTAGCGCCCAATGGATACATCTTCAAAGAAACACATAGCATCATATATGAGACACTGCTGGTACTGATATACTGGATTGTTGGCGTCTTACCGTGAATTCGCTGTAACGGTCCTTGGAGACTGGTCAGGGGTAGGTCTCTCAGTGCTGTCCGGGGTGTGTAGTTTGAGTCCCGTTAGTCCTGTGTTCAGACGGAAATTAGTGATCAAAGTCTGGTTAAATTGGTTTAAAAACAAAACTGCTCATCATTACAGTTCAAGTTTAAAAGTTCCAGATGAAAGGGTAATTAGTCTACCCATCTCGGTTTACCTCTTTCTCTCTCTTTCTGGCTCTTCTGTGACCGTTTAGGTGCAATCAAAACCAGTTAATCCCAGCAGATTAGAGAGAGCGAACGAGAGAGAGAGAGAGAGAGAGAATACCAGTTACGTCCTCTCTAAACCCATTAGATCTACTTTGATCTCTGAGGGGCGAGCCAGTGTCTACAGACCAAGGTGAAGATCAAGGCTCATGGAAACAAACTGCTTGACTTTAGCGACAGGTCCACTTTTCACAAATATTGTCGGCCAGACTTTTTCTTCCGTCATAGAAGTCACTTTACTGACTGTGTTCCTTTATTTTAAAACATCAAAGAACATGTCACATAAATTATATATAACGACAGGGGTAGGCTATATTCCACGGCCTAACACATCGCTTTTCCCCAGAAAATTTGTATTTGGATGATAGCGTGCCTTTTCATGTGCAGTATGCTTTGTAAACCACTAGAGGGCGACAACGCTTCAATTATAAAGCGCAAACACGTTTTGGAACTTTCTACTTACTTATTTTCCATGCTGTACACTTAATATTATCAATAAATAAAGGTCCTTCTCGATTATTTTAGCATCATATTTTATTACAATTTCACAGTTAACAACTCTTAATATAGAATAGAATAGAACACAAAATACATTTTAAATACAATTGGTCAGAACTTTGCCTGTGCTGGTAGGAGTGGCTAGCAGTACTTTTTTTTATCTTATTTGAAATTAAAGAGATACACGAAATGTCTTCTGTTCTAGAATACCCCAATAGAAGAGAAGCTATTTTTTGGGAACACCTAGAAAATAACCAGTTTCAAAAAGATCACCAGAAACACACATCCATTTTCAGTTACAAAAAAAAGGTAACTGAATATGGGTGAACCGTCCTAGGAGTCAGGCAGAAATACACTTAGGCAAACAATAAAGAAGTCACCATGCGTCCAGACTTTGGTAAGACTTCTTCAGTCATAAAAGTCTCCTGTGGGTGTGTGATGGTTATTCTGGGAGGGTTCGAACAGCGGTTTGTTTTCCCCGGCTGACACCTCTCCGGCCCCGCCCCCAAACCCGCCCCCAAACCCTGCCACCGTCGTGGAGCTACGGTCCAGGCAAATCTGGAAGACCAGCAGGCCGCCGGCAATGATCCAAAGGAAGAAGTTCACCCACACCGCCGTCTGAGAGAGAGAGAGAGAGAGAGAGAGAGAGAGAGAGAGAGAGAGAGAGAGAGAGAGAGAGAGAGAGAGAGAGAGAGAGAGAGAGAGAGAGAGAGAGAGAGAGAGAGAGAGAGAGAGAGAGAGAGAGATGTAGCGACATAGAGAGAGAGATATTGATTAGAGGGAGGGAGAAAAAGAGAGAGAGGTAGAGATATGGTGAAAGAGAGGGAGAGACGTAGAGAGAGAGAGACCGAGATAGATGGTCAGTTTCACTACTTTTTCGTAATGCTCAAGCTGAGGCTTGGTACCTGAAGCTTCGAGCACTGTATTACTTTTAATAATAACTAATAGGATTAACCAATACGACTAATACGATAACTAACACGACACGCTCGATGATCAATCACACCCGTCAGACTTGGAGCCAATCACGTTTGTCATACTTAAACGGCGCTGTGATAGGGAAATGTCTGACCGTGTGGTCGTCACGGACACACTTCCTGTAACCCTGATGATTTCTCAATCCATAACGCGGTTCTGCGGACGATGCTCACACTAAATGTATTCATTTATATTTATTCCGCTCTTCAATTGTATATTTCACTTTTATTTTGTCACTGCAGTGCACTATGCGTCATTCGGCTAATCAAATATTTAGAATCTTGGGTAAATGTTGAAGGAAGATTTATAATTGTCCCAATGGACTACCTTCCTAAAACTACATTATCCAGAATCCTACTGACCTCAGCATTGTGTAGTCTGGTGTAGAACTGGTGTCCGTCAAACGGAGTGGCCCATTTTGCCCCCTGGGCCTGCTCACAGCTGGGGACGACAGGTGCAGACATACATTACTCTCTCTGTGTGTGTGTGTGTGTGTGTGTGTGTGTGTGTGTGTGTGTGTGTGTGTGTGTGTGTGTGTGTGTGTGTGTGTGTGTGTGTGTGTGTGAAACCTTGCAGAGCATGATTCATGACTCAGCAGAACAAATCCACTCATAATCGTCACAAATCTATAATTCATAAAATACTTAAACCAAAACCCCCAATAGTGCTCAGTACAACCCCTGCCTGCTCTAACGTGCGTGAATGTTTATTCAGGGCTGTGGGAATGTACTCCTCCCAGACGAGGTGGCCGAGTGGTTAAGGCGATGGACTGCTAATCCATTGTGCTCTGCACGCGTGGGTTCGAATCCCATCCTCGTCGCATGGGTGGGGGTGTGAAACGCCCTTTTTCAAATAGCACTGGGCACGCAACAATCATGCATTTAACTGCATGTCGCCGGAGTAAATTGAGTTTACCAACCGAGACTCACAGTGAATGTTGCCTCATTGAGTTGTCCGTCAGATTAAGATCACCATTGTCCCACTCTTTCAACAATTTAAAAGCCCAACTATTTCCTGCTCTAACGTTGATGAATGTTTTGAAGGTGCTGTGGATTGAACCACTTCCAGACGAGGTGGCCGAGTGGTTAAGGCGATGGACTGCTAATCCATTGTGCTCTGCACGCGTGGGTTCGAATCCCATCCTCGTCGCATGGGTGGGGGATTAAAGTCCCCCTTTTTAAAAGTGCTGTGCAGGCAAAAAAACTGCACAGACATGCAGGGTATGTCACTGGAGTAAATTGAGTTTACTACCCTCGAGTCACAGTGAATGTTGCCTATTGTGCAGCTGATTAAACCACTGCTGTGTGAGAGTACAAATCACCTTTGTTCCACTCTCTCAACCCTTTAAAATCCCCTTTATTTCTGACTCTGAACGGTTACTAACGGTAAGAAACAACGTCACAGATTGGATTTTGAGTTTATATCTTATTACTACTAACGGAATACGTGCAAAATAGGACAATGGTAAAGTGTTGTAAGAGTGTGGTGAAACTGAGTTCAAAAGTCAACACAGTGTCATATCTAGATGAACCGGTCGTCAGAACTGTGTGTGTGTAAGTGCAAGAATGTGGGGGTGTGTGTGTGTTGGGTTGAATGTGTATGCACTTGTCTGCGGCCGTGTTTGTGTGTTGAATGTGTGTGTACCTGTTTGTGTTGAATGTGTGTGTGTGTCTGTCTGTGCGCGCGTGTGTGTGTGTTGAATGTGTGTGTGTGTGTGTGTTGAATGTGTTTGTGCATTTGTGTTGAATGTGTTTTTGCGTTTGTGTGTTGAATGTGTGTGTGTGTGTGTTGAATGTGTGTGTCTGTGTGTTGAGTGTGTGTGTTGAATGTGTGTGCATGTGTGTGCGTTGAATGTGTGTGTGTGTGCGTTGATTTTGTTTGTGTGTGTGTTGCGTGTGTGTGTGTTTGTGCTGAATGTGTGTGTGCGTTTGTGTGTTGAGTGTTGAATGTGTGTGTGTTTGTGTGTGTATTTACCTGTGTGTATGTGTCTGTGTATCTGTGTGTGTACGATTCTTTGTGTGTACCTGTGTGTATGCGTGTATGACGAGGTGGCCGAGTGGTTAAGGCGATGGACTGCTAATCCATTGTGCTCTGCACGCGTGGGTTCGAATCCCATCCTCGTCGATGGGTGGGGGGCGCAAGTCTCCCTTTTGAATAGTCCGGTGCCAGCAGAAAAATGCACTGACATACACGTTATGTCAACCTGTGTGTGTACGTTTCATTTGCCTGCCTGTGTGAATGTTTACCTGTGTGTCTACCTATGTGTGTGTGTTTGTGTGTATGTTTGTACGCGTACCTGTGTCCGTGTCGTGTGTGTACCCTACCTGGTGATCTTGTCCACAGCCTTCACGATGGAGCTGCAGAGCGAGTCGCGGCCGATCTTCAGAATGCAGCCGGAGATGAGGAGGAAGAAGAGGAAGACCCCACACACACCCAGGGTGAGGGTCGTCCACACACGCGTCCTGGGAGAGAGGCATAATCAAGAAACGTTGCAAGGGAGGGGAGTGAGAGACATAGACAAATAAAGACAGACAGATGGTGATCATATCGCTGCGTTGTCTCCGTGGAGAGAACGCAGCGACACCTCTACCCAAGCCCCCCCCCCCCGGAACCGTCGCATTTACAGCAGAATGAAACCCAATAAACCGCAAAAGTGTGCAGGGTGGAGGGTAAATTGGGGTTCTACCTCAAGCAGGCAATTTACCTAGGGGAGTGTAAATGTGCGTGCCGGGAAAAAGGCGTGCATAAAACAGCATATTTGTAAGCGTAAAAAACGCTCAGTGAGGGAGGACTGTATCTGAGTAGAACAGCTCCAAATAAGAAAACAAGTCAGTAAAGGGTCAATTGTGTTCTCTGTGTTGGTCTCCATTGTTGTTCTACTAAGCTGCGGACGCTTGGTGATGACTTAATACAACGTGATGACGTATATATACAAGAGGCAACCAAACGACGTTTCAGTTGAGATCGCCTAGTGTGAGCACAGGCCAGCGGCACAGCGTGGGGGGGGGGAACATCTTTGCCTAGTGTGAGTGCGCCCAGAGAGACGGACAGAGAGAGAGACCAACACACATAGATAGAGAGAGACCTGCACACATAGACAAAGACCGAGAGACAGACAGAGAGAGAGACAGACAGACAGACCCGCACACATAAACAGAGACCGACAGACACAGACAGGCAGACAGGCAGACAGGCAGACAGGCAGTCAGGCAGAGAGGCAGAGAGAGAGAGAGAGAGAGAGAAACACACACAGACAGAACAAGAGGAGAACATGCCATTTAAGGCAGTGGAATAGCCCAGGCATTCCCAACTCAACCTTGATATAAAACTGGGCGAAAACTAACACACATCCGTTTGTTTATGACATGTAGAGACACGCAGAGACCTTCAACTCCATTGTTCACCGTACTTGACAATGTCCATATTTTTGTTATTAAGTGCAACCGAAAATAGAAGCACACGACTTGGTTTCAACACACACACACACACACACACACACACACACACACACACACACACACACACACACACACACACACACACACACACACACACACACACACACACACACACACACACACACACACACACACACACACAGGGTGTTTTGATATTATGTTAACTGAGGTGGCAATACCAATACACAATGCAGATATATTATATATATATCGTTAAATGCAATAATAATTATGACAATAAATAAAAAAACTGTGACTCAAGGATACATTCCCGATGTATGGGTCAGGCACTAGGAGAGACTCACCTTTGCATGCTTCCATCGATACAGCAGGAGTAGAGCCAGTACAGTGACAGGGTGAAGCAGGTGACCGCGACAATCACAGAAATGGCCGACACAAAGTAGCACAGGGACGCTGGGCTGGACACAGTGGCTGTGATGGTTTGGGTCAGGTTGTTGAAATCCACCGTGCCATACAGCATGCACAGACCGCCGAGATTACCCTGCGAGAGAGGGGGGGACTTTTATTTTGAAGGAAAACTTGTATTTTATCGATAAAGACGCGGTTTCTTTTTTAAAAAGAATTGTTAGTTGCTAAGGAGAAATAATCTTTACATTTGTGGGGTAATATTTGTGTGAATGGCAATAACAAGCCCCAATACTTTTACTATTTAAAAAAAACGAAATACAGGGTAGCCTACTTGGTGGGAATAAACTAACTAAAGAGGGAAATAAAAAAAGACAAAGAAAGAAAGAAAGAAAGAAAGAAAGAAAGAAAGAGAGAAAGAAAGAAAGAAAGAAAGAAAGAAAGAAAGAAAGAAACTAGTGGTCAAGAAAAACGAAACACTTTCCGTTCAGGGGAAACACGTTTGTGATTGTAGTTTGATCTACAACGGAAGTGCGAAGAACTGCAGGACCGTAATGGACCTTAAAAGGCACCCAGTGCAACTTTCGAGGCTTAAAAATAAACATTCAATTTCTAGTCTTTTTTACACGATATGTAATGGTATGGAGTTATTGAAACTTACTACGTGTAAAAAAGACTAGAAATTGAATGTTTATTTTTCATTGAATGTTTACATAAAGTTGCACTGGGTGCCTTTAAGAACAGTAACAGCAGGGGCCTTCGGCAGAGCTCATGATTTCAATAAGGAGGCGGGGGCATAATTGGGCACGAGGACGACAGGTCACATGAGTTGGTCGCCGCGTTGGACTCTTTTTGGTCAACATGTGTGTATCACTTTAATTCACACACGCATTTGATTCCACGTACTACTCAAATGAGTTTCAGTAAATAAAAGACGGATACACACAAAAAAGGAAAACTAAAAAAGTGTGCGGTCTACAGAGCGGGATAAAAAAACGTCTCATTCTATCTCACCTTCACCTTTATTAAACTTGATTACAACATGATCAAAGTAGGCAAGATCATGCGATCATATGCGTTCATATCGAAATCAATCCCCCCAACTCGTGTCTAAGAAGACTTTACAAGGGGTTTCTAGATTAGACAGCCGAACTGTAGCCTATAGGTTGTGACAGTTGGGAGTAAACGTCAACAATCCAGTGAACACGCAATAGCCCAGCCAGTAAGATACGACACGTCAAGTTATGATATTTGTCTTGCACAATAAACTACCTGAGAAGCATGTGGTTCAACAAAAATGGACTTTGGCCCATAACATATCACGACACCACAGTGGATCACCATCCACTGACTTCGCCAATTGGACAAGGAATCTACCCGGAAGAGCATGCAACGTGTGGTTGATCTATTTGCCTTCCCAGA
>NC_079428.1:3987450-4054950 GCF_026213295.1 Gadus chalcogrammus | reverse complement strand
TCCGTTCTGGCTGGCAGGCCGGTGATGTCATCCCAGATGAGGTAGGGGCCTTGATGAGGTCACGTGACTCCATCTAATGGGTGACTCAGCTTCAATGCTCTTACGGTGATGGGGAACGGCGGAGATTCCTGGAACAACATTGTATAACCCACTATTTTATGCATTTTATATTTCACATTCCCTGTGAGCAGTGACGATGCAATGCAATAGTTATGGTGAGTGTTTTAAACGTATTGCACTCGCTTAAACCAAATTCAACGAATGACAAAGGCCTCGATTCAATTAAAATCCATTCTGCACGGTCATGGTGATCGAGAAAGAAAAGCAGATCCAGCGAGATGTGACGCGGGAGCGAGAGCATCAATCCATCACTCCGTCACTCACCCCGACCCAGACCACCCCCCCCCCCCACCCCCCCCAACGCTCGAACCCTTCACCGGAGGAGAATGTTTGATGGTGGCCTCCCAATACCCAGTTGCACATCTGTGAACAAACCGACCGCTCACACTGAACTCCGTCGGGACTCTTCAAGATGTTTTTAGTACATTTGGACACTGGGTTTCTGACCATTATCAATTTAGGCTGTGGAGTGTGTGTGTGGTTGACGGCTGGTTAAAGCAGTCTCACCTGGCCCTGAGTCAGACTGATTGGACTCTGGGGCTGAGTGAGGCTGCACACCTGTTGCGCATTGAGTAATCAAAGTGCACAGGTTCGACCAGCCATCACCACACACACACTGCATGTGTCAGGGACTTCACACGCTACAATAAACCGGATTCCAACTTCACCACCCTGCGTTCTCGTGTCTGGAGGAGCCCAGAAAAAGCCAGCTAGGTGGTGCATAGCATCCTCCTCCATTGCCACATAAGCCATTTTCCTTTTTCTTTAAAACAATTTCATGGTTTAATCTTCGATCCATACAACACAGAGTTAAAAGGTAAGTACCGTTCACTGAACCCATTTCCCTTTCTGAAATATTTCAGACCTCTCTTAAGGAAACTTTTCAATCTTGCACAACAGTGGATTAACCTCCCACACCGGCTCAACTGTACATGACAGTAAGCTGGTGTATTTGTACACCATATACAGTGACGTGCTAACAAACAAGTTTGGCATAGAAACAACCCTCCTTCTCATCGTCCTCTGAAGCTCACATTACCGGGCCATTTATTATTTAACACGCACATTAACACTTTTCGGACGCACAATGGCTCCACTCATTCCAATAGGAGTACAAACGTATCATCTTTCCTTGAGACACAAACTGACTAGCTGCTCTCTGGCGCAGCCATTTTGTCACACTTTGGCCAAACGTAACTAGGAAATAGGACACAAAGTTGCACAACTTTGGTGGAGGGGTCGTTGATGAAGGATGACTCACAGGTTCACAGCTGTCGTCTGTCATGTTTTATTTGGGCTCCTGGAACCTGCTCCAGAAAATAATGATTGGTAGCGGAGAGAGGGAGATGAACAGCCTTGAAGAAGACACAGCAACTCTCTGTGTGTGTGTGTGTGTGTGTGTGTGTGTGTGTGTGTGTGTGTGTGTGTGTGTGTGTGTGTGTGTGTGTGTGTTTGAGGGATTTGGGGATGAGTTACTGTGATCCTGGGGTAGAAGGAAGATTGCGCTGACACCAAATGAAAAATGTCTGAGCAGCAGAGAGTGGGTGTGATGGGGGAGAGGTGGGGGGGGGGGGGCGAGGTGAGGACATAGCCAAAGTCAATAAACAGAGCCAGTGCATTGGGTAATACTGTGTGTGTGTGTGTGTGTGTGTGTGTGTGTCACAGCTTCCACAGAGAGCTGACACAGAGAAACGCCTACCTGCTTTTTAATTACATGTTTCCTAATTAACAGGGGAAAGAGGATGCTCTATGTGGGTGATTAGTATGTGGGTGTCCACCTCTACCATTCTGTCATCTGATCCATACAATCAATAAGATACAATCCCCACCGATCAATACAACGGGACGTAACCCTGCATCACAATTGGGTCTTCACCCAACACGGAGCGATCTCAACCACATGGGATGGAAACAGGCTCCAAGATTCAGTTTAGAACGTTTTCATGTTATCGGACAACTGACTCTGTCATCGAGTCCTTTTAGCTGACGTTTCTATGGGAAACGACTTGCAGTGAATTCAGATACATGCTACTAAGGAGGCGGGAGTGGCGGGACCCGTCCCAGCCTGCAGGTAGACTGAGGACAATCCAGGTTTGAACAGAGAACCCTTTCAGCAGCGCGTCAAACACCACTAAACCACTAAACCATCCTGCCCCCAATTTCCTCCAATAGCCAGCTCCCACAGAGCCTGCCATAAAACACAATGACGCATCCAGTGTGGCCTATACATCACAACACCTGCCAGGCTGCCACCACTTCACCGCTGCACCGAGGCTCGCAAAAGAGCATCCTTCGCTCCTTCCGGGACCTGCTCTGAAACCACAGTTTGCATCTCGACGATGAGGCCAGGATTTTGACAAAGTGATCGCACATTAATCATCTTCACCGTCTAGGAGACGTGGAGCGATTGTCTGTCTTTGTCTCTCGAACCGGCGTCTCTTTTTCACATATTTTTCATATTTTCCCAGTTCTGTGTATGGTCAAGATGAAAGAAGGGTGACGTGTGGGCCTAGAAAGTCGACACGCAACACAGTTTTCCATGCTGAGTAGAAGGCAATAAAAGGTTAATTAAGGTGGTCTGCAAACTTTAAACACACCCCTGTGGTTCATAGTGCGCCCTAACCAATCAAAAGAACGGACCGGGGAGATGCAACCAATGAGAGATCAGCATAATGCGAGAGGGATGGCGGGTCACCATGGCAACCACACGCAGTCCACAGGTGCCCATACTTTCAGAGAAGCATTGAAGCACAGAGCACGGCTGAGGATGGAGAGGGACACACTCAAGGGTTTATGAGGCGAACCCGGCTGTAAATCCACCATGCCTGCGCGCGCATGCGCGCGCGTGTGTGTGTGTGTGTGTGCACGCGTGTTGTTTATCGCACACAAACGCACAAACAAGCGGTTCAACCGGTCCTCTCCCCTGTTACCTAGAGACTTTTGTTGTCATGGCGCCGTGGCCCCGTCCCCAGCTCGTCGCGGTTGGCAGGACGAGACGGGAGAGACAGCTTTCAACAATGATGTAATAGATTTTTGTGCTTGCGCAAAAACAAGGGCACAACACAATGTCAACGTTAAATCACGGCATCCTATGTCTGCTCAGCTGTAGCCTAGGGCGTACAGCCAAAGCAGGCATTCGAAGGGGAACAATGACTAAGATTAAAGACGCGCAGTATTCATTATATGCCCCTCCCCTCTAATCGGGTAGCCGCAGGTAACACGTGTCGATACCATTGTACTGTGCTTCTCATGCAGCACACTTGGGCTGTGCTCCACATCTTAAGGATAAGGCCCCGTCCACACGGGCAAAAACTATCTTTTCACCTCCGTTTCGGGAATATTTCCGCAAAGACGAACTCAATGCGATAACGCATCAAGCTGTGGAACCGCTGTAGTAAATATTCAAGGGGCTGGTTCTCCACAAAAAAAGTGGAGCGCATCCAGCCAGAGCGCTTCCAGCATGCGAGCATCCAGCTTGCGCGCTTTGTAGCTACAAACATTCAGTCGAGGGGGAGATAGCAGTTGTTAGTCTTAATCTTTTAAATTGAGCAGAAATACTTTTTAATGTACAGTTAGTAATTAATTGAAACAAGGGGCTGTATTTAAAGCTATAAAAATAATGCATATCCCCCCAAATTTTTTTTTTTTTAAAAATTCGCCAAAATGTCGGCTCCGTGTGGACGGACCCGTTACGTCCTTGCGGCCACCGCAGGGGCCCAAAGATGTTACCTTGCGTACGCTGTTGGAAGTAGGAAGCATTGATTCAATCAATGCAACATGCAAGAAGCAAAATCAAAATACACTATTGTTCCAGAAGTCAAAATCTGATTTGGAGCCGGTGCATTGATGTCGTGACGTCAATGGTTGAGGCCAGGAGGGAGTGAAAACATTGAAAATAGACTGGAAAAATCCTTTGGCCACCGTCATAATCACTTCTCTGTGTGTGTGTGTGTGTGTGTGTGTGTGTGTGTGTGTGTGTGTGTGTGTGTGTGTGTGTGTGTGTGTGTGTGTGTGTGTGTGTGTGTGTGTGTGTGTGTGTGTGTGTGTGTGTGTGTGTGTGTGTGTGTGTGTGTGTGTGTTAATGATGGGTGAGGAAATGAAGGGGGTTGTTGGAGGGTGGGTGATTGTGTGAAGTTTTATGTTTGGCTGACAGATGAATCATACCCAGAAAAAAAGTGCAAGTTCAAAACATTTATTTGGGTGTTTGCTACATCCTCTCTCTCTCTCGCGGTCGGTGTGTGTGTGTCCAGCCACGCAGACACACACACACACACACACACACACACACACACACACACACACACACACACACACACACACACACACACACACACACACACACACACACACACACACACACTCCTGATGTAATCCCCTGTGGTAAGTGGTGACCTGAAATGGACAGCCATTAGACACACACACACGCCATTGATCTTTGGCTTACGATCTTTGACCTGTTTCCATCTCTCATCTGACTCAGTCTTTCAACTGTGACAGCAACACTTACAGCATTTAGCCCCGTAAGCATTTAGCACATAGTATTTAGCTGCTAACATTTAGAACATATAATCGATCACAAAGTATTTAGAATACAGCACAAAGCATTTAGCATTCAACAAAAACCCTTTAGCATGTTTAATTTATCAGACAGAATCAGATGGCATTTTTGAAAGATCATTTAGCAAGCAGCACAAAGCCCATAGCATGTCATCTATCAAAAAGTATTTAGCATAAAGCACAAAGCATTTAGTATTCAGCCCATAGCCTTTAGCATATATCATTTATCAGACCACATTTAGAAAATTTTGTTTATCATGTGAACATTATGGACAGAATGTAGTATACCGCACAAAGCCTGTAACATGTAACACAATGCATTTAGCATTTGGCAGATAGCATTATTATATATTTTTTTATCACGTTTCATTTCACACACAGCACGTAGCATATGGCATTAGCATTTAACATTTGGCATTGCACGTAGCATTAGATTGTTTAAACAAAGCTATTTGTTGGCAGTAATGATATATTATCTATATCTAATTGTCTATTTTCTATATCTTATAATGGGTAAATGAAATGCCAAACATGATCATACAATGGAAACATGGAAAACATGCATACGTAATACTACCCATTGAGCAACACATCAACAAAACACACGCTCACCTACACAGACACACACTCACACGCACACGTACACACTGACACAAACTCTAAGACAAACCACTTTATATGATTCGACCTTCACGACTCATAAAGCACGACATAACTTTAGACAATGCAGAACGTCTTTTGGAGTCACTGCGTTCTTGCATCGCTGAGAGATCAGTGTGAGAAATACGAAAATGCCACTTGAGATATTGAAGGAGTTACACTCCTATATGAGGAGTAGGTCAAAAACATTAAATAGATTTTGCTATTTTGATTTGAGTGCTGTGCTTTTTGAATTGATAGACGTTTTGAATTGAGACGTTGGAATACATTGCTCATTGATCATATGCCTACATGTATGTAGTTGGACAAGTTAGTCAATTACATTGAAGAAATCCCCTTGCTTATGTCTGATATTGTGGTGTGTATTGGGGGGGGGGGGGTGTATCGTGTTAATATGGGCCTGCTTACCGCTTGTTGTTACTAAGTTAAGAACTGCGCACAAGACCTTCAGCACAAAGTAGTTCCATATCGAGGCAGACCGGCTTTGAATGAATCAGAGCGTTTGTTTGTTTTGGTTTTGCAAAGCACTGAGCGACCACACCTAAACCTATAAAGATTCTTCTGTTGTTCTTGTGTTTACATTTGTCCAAATTGGGACATCGAATGCGCTCCACCAAAATGCGAGAGATTAACATATATATATATTTGGTATTTGCTATAAAATGGTAAATAGCATAATATAGTAACAATAATCACATCGGTGAACGTTCAACTAGATTTTCACTTGTTATTTTGTTCCCATGTTTTAGTTTGTTGTTTTTGTACGGTAGTCTGCATTTCTCTTAAGACTAGGGCGTGTTCAGAGACCTGCATTCGGTTTGTCAAAGTCTGTTGCCAAATAAATATCAGCTTCTCTTATATACTTTTTCACAAGGCAAGAAAAAAAAAATACTCCAAACAAATGAGAATACCAAGATATGACAAAAACATTTATATATTCGTATATTTACCAGTAATTAGGGAGAGTTTACAAGATCTGTATACAAACTCAGACAGAAGAGATATTGTGAAAAGAAAGACCCAAAACCCCAAAAATCATGACATTTGAACAGATGTTCACTCAGTTAATCCTAAATACGACCACAAAAACTAACCAATAAAGCAGTCAGAAACCTAAACTACCTGACCCTGACTGACACTTTCTGACACGGGCCAACAGGTTCCACCCTCCATCATCCTGTGTGACGCAGTGACGCATCAGCGATGAAGAACCCACTCACCCCTATGCTAATGCCATATAATATTGCTTATTACTGCATAACTAATGCTAATGTTAATAAGGTGTGATTATAATTCATCTTTGTTCCCCTCGGTTTCACGGAAAAAGTCTTTGACTCCCTCGATTCCCTTATGGATGAACTCATACGCGTTGTCAAAGACTTCAGTGAACAGGAAAAATTTATCTTTAGTTTCAGAGTACCACTCCGTCAGGTTCTCAAGGTAATTCTTGCTTGCCGCAAACTTGGGCCTTCTGCCTTGATGTAACATGGCCAATGAAGCTTCCAGTTCTCTTTCAATCTCTTTGAATTCTTCAGCGAGGGCGTCCATCCGAGTATTGTAGTGGTCCTGGAAGCACAGAGAACAACAGGTTACAGTTTGTATTTTATGGAAGTTTGTGTTTTATAGTTCATCATCGCATCAGCATTGATGAACCCACTCACTCTAACCCCTATGCCAATGCCATATAATAATGCTTACGAATGCGTCAACTTATGCTAACGTTAATAAGGTGTGATTATAATTCATCTTTGTTCACCTCGTTTTCATGGACAAGGTCTTTGACTTCCTCGATTCCCTTCTGGAAGAACTCATACGCGTTGTCAAAGACTTCAGTGAACAGGAGATATGTATCTTTAGTTTCAGTGTGCCACTCCTTCAGTGTCTCAGAGTTCTTCTTGCTGGCCTCAAAATTTGGCCCACAGCGTTGTTGTAAAATGGCCGACGTAGCGTCCATTTCACTTTCAATCTCTTTGAACCCTTCAGCGACGGCTTCCTTCCGGGTATTGTAGGAGTCCTGGAAGCGCCGAGAACAACGGGTTATTTTATAGCGGCTTAAGCTAAGTTGTTACTTTATTGTGCTGCGTATTGTCATGTCATATGTTTTATCTATATTTGGATGTTCTTTTATTTCCAAAGTTTTACAGTTTGTGTTGTTATTTCTACACCATGTAAGGGATAATGTCCAGTGAGCCGGACATTAATGTGCGATCAACTCTGACAGGACCCCGACACAGAATAAAGTAAAAGATTTTTGTGACCTGAATAAATTAAATCATAAGTTTAGCTTCTTCCTTTTATGTCTGGCCAATGTCAGTTTATTTTGCAACGGAGTGACCGTGCCCAATTTGTGCCGTAGGTCTTACAGCGCCTCAGGAAATGTGACTCACCTTCAGGGAATTGAACTCCAATTCAATAACTTGAATCATCTTCATTCGGACATCCTGAGAGGTGGAGCAGAAGTCATAAGTTAGGTAACTGCTTTGTCTTTCTGCAGTTTCTGATGAAATTTGTTCCCTTGACCAAGTGGTCCAACTGGTATACGCCAGCTATAACCCCTTAAGAGGCATAACAGCGGCCCAAAGAGGTGGAATTGAGGCATGGAAAATAATTTCCATGCGCATTACATGCATTTGTGAAAATGACCCCTTGCTCTACATGTCTTCCAGTGTCCTTAAGCCTTCTTCATCTACGTCAGGAGATGTTTGGCAAATCCTTTGTGTTTTCGACTGAAATTCTTTATTTGAATGATGTATTCGGCCCCAAATTGGGATTCAGATTAAAGGGGACCTATTATACCACCAGTTGCTAGTGTGATGAGCCATTACAAGCCGTTTTGAAAATATGCTGCTTCTGACATCACAGCTGGGCGTGTCTAGACGTATGACGGATAGATGAGCAACGTTTGCTACAGTCCACTGGTTAGGCAGGTAGACTGATCTATCCAGCACACATCTAGGTGGACACGCCCACCTGTGATGTCAGAAGCGGCACATTTTCAAAACGGCTTGTAATGGCTAATCACACACCTGGTGGTATAATATGTCCCCTTTAAGATTTGGATCAAGAAATTGTGATTTTTGTTTTCTTCACACGTGGAAGCTAAGAATATGGAAGAATCAACCATCATATCACATACTTTACTTTTGAATGAAGTTTTAACCGTCTGTTGGCATCGACTTTGCTTAGTTTTAAACGGTGTGCACTGGTAAACCAGCTCTAAGGGCAAGTGTAGCCAGTGGCAATACAATGTAATTCTCATAAATAAAAGCAAAAGGATAGTAAGTGATAGGCTACAAGGAAACAAAGGCGTTCGAACTTGAATCTGATCCTACGAAGTTCTGATTAGTTCTGACTGGTTTTCATCGGATAAAAAACCCCTGCTGTGAAGAACTTTTAGATTCCGAACGCAGTGCACATGAACGGTCACTGTCGGGAACACGCGTAAGCGTCATAACCGACGAGGCGTCTCGTTATCACCAGGCCCATGAACACGCCTTGATCGCTCTTCAGCAGGGCGTGGCCGCAAACCTTTTCACCAAGCAGCTTTAAAATCAAATTAAAATCATATTATTGTATTGGCTTTACTTTTGTATTTAACACGAGTCATTGAAATCGGTGGAGAAATGTAAGCGTTGCTGTATCGTGCTTTTTATCCAGAAGAACTGCAGCTCTTCGCAGAGTAGAAAAAGACCGGACATATTTACCAGTGTGCTGCTCAGTGTTTCCAGTATCGGTGCAAGACACACAAAGATCACCAGGATGGATAAGACAGCGCGGGGCATCCTGAAGAGCACAGAACAACAATGAGTCCTTCCTGGCACAGACACGAATACCATAGTACTAATTCCCTGTCTGGTGGGAGTTCAAATATAAAAATGTATTTAAACAATAAAAGATATGCAATATTAATAACGATAAGAACATTTTAAAAAAGATCCAAAGACCCTAACCCAAAAAAAAAAAAAGATTCATTGAGCCTTTCTGTCATGCTTAAGATAAAGGATAAGAGGATATAAATCAACAAATGTAATGTTTGGTACGAGTGGTAACCATCACTAGAGACACAGGGTCATTATCCCTCCTCACCTGTTGGCTGGAGATGCTCGGATGTCCTTGTGAGGGGAAAAACGGTCTGTCTAGTTACTGGACCAGATGAAATGAGACGGAGAGGTAATAAAGTCTGTCGGCACGAGGACCTTGGATTTATTAAGTAAAGTGGCAACGGTTATACAGAGTCATAAAGCGTGAGAGATCGAATATGTCTAAGTCCCTAATCAGCGCTGATGGTTCGTCCAGAGCTTCGCCTCCGTGGAAGGTCTGCTTCAGAAGAAGATGAAGAGTCCCTGTGTGATACAGTCTTATGCTGTATCCTCCTCTCGATGAGGTGTGTGCGTTTTGAGTTGTGTGTGGTTCTGTGTGTTTTTTGCTTGACCTTGGCTCTCAGGCCCTTGTATATGAATGTGTATCTCTTGTGTTCCTCCTAACGTGGGAGAGCTCCTCGTGTCTCCTGTGTGATAAATTAATGTGGCTCTCCCGTTCTTGAGGATGACTGGTGCATTGTCCACCATTTGCCTGGTTGGGAAATGGGGCCTTCGGCTCCGGCCTTGACCTGACTATATTATCATGTTTGTGTTATGTGTTTGTTGGGTTAGAGCAAGAGTTGACTATATTGTAATGTGCCTGCCATGTGATGTGCTCTTCAGGCTAGGGGGGGAGTTAGCTATATTTGTAATGTACATGTGATGTACTCAGCGGGTTATTTTGCCCAACACGTGAGAGAGAATTCACAATCGACCTGCTTGAAACTGCAGTAAAGTCTTGATGGCCAGAAGGTTGTCAGCGTGGGTTAGGGTTAGAGGAGTAGCTGTTGTTTAGCCCAGCCCTCTGTTCACACAGAGGGCACATCAGCATCTCTTTCATTCTGTGTAGTCCCCTGACGCCCTGGGGTGCTTCGTGTTGCAGGTGGGGCCGGTGGAGCGTTTAACCAAAGATATTTGGTTATTTTTTAAGTAACATGTCATATTTATATTTAATATAGTCGTGGCAATTTCCTTTAACAGATATTGGCGTCTAGGAAAGATGAGATTTCCTAATACAAAAAGCACACAACACTTGTAGAACATAGGTAATGCATGCATACTTTAGACTCCTCTATCAGAATGAGTCCAGAATCAATTACATTGAAGAAATCCCCTTGCTTATGTCTGATATTGTGGTGTGTATTGTGGGGGGGGTGTATCGTGTTAATATGGGCCTGCTTACCGCTTGTTGTTACTAAGTTAAGAACTGCGCACAAGACCTTCAGCACAAAGTAGTTCCATATCGAGGCAGACCGGCTTTGAATGAATCAGAGCGTTTGTTTGTTTTGGTTTTGCAAAGCACTGAGCGACCACACCTAAACCTATAAAGATTCTTCTGTTGTTCTTGTGTTTACATTTGTCCAAATTGGGACATCGAATGCGCTCCACCAAAATGTGAGAGATTAACATATATATATATATATATATATATTTGGTATTTGCTATAAAATGGTAAATAGCATAATATAGTAACAATAATCACATCAGTGAACGTTCAACTAGATTTCCACTTGTTATTTTGTTCCCATGTTTTAGTTTGTTGTGTTTGTACGGGAGTCTGCATTTCTCTTAAGGCTAGGGCGTGTTCAGAGACCTGCATTCGGTTTGTCAGTCTGTTGCCAAATAATTATCAGCTTCTCTTCTATACTTTTTCACAAGGCAAGAAAAAAAAAATACTCCAAACAAATGAGAATACCAAGATATGACAAAAACATTTATCCATTCGTATATTTACCAGTAATTAGGGAGAGTTTACAAGATCTGTATACAAACTCAGACTGAAGAGATATTGTGAAAAGAAAGACCCAAAACCCAAAACATCATGACATTTGAACAGATGTTCACTCAGTTAATCCTAAATACGACCACAAAAACTAACCAATAAAGCAGTCAGAAACCTAAACTACCTGACCCTGACTGACACGGGCCAACAGGTTCCACCCTCCATCATCCTGTGTGACGCAGTGACGCATCAGCGATGAAGAACCCACTCACCCCTATGCTAATGCCATATAATATTGCTTATTACTGCATAACTAATGCTAATGTTAATAAGGTGTGATTATAATTCATCTTTGTTCCCCTCGGTTTCACGGAAAAAGTCTTTGACTCCCTCGATTCCCTTATGGATGAACTCATACGCGTTGTCAAAGACTTCAGTGAACAGGAGAAATGTATCTTTAGTTTCAGAGTACCACTCCCTCAGTGTCTCAAGGTAATTCTTGCTTGCCGCAAACTTGGGCCTTCTGCCTTGATGTAACATGGCCAATGAAGCTTCCAATTCTCTTTCAATCTCTTTGAACTCTTCTGCGAGCTCGTCCATCCGAGTATTGTAGTAGTCCTGGAAGCGGCGAGAACAACAGGTTACACTTTGTATTTTATGGCAGTTTGTATTTTATAGTTCATCATCGCATCAGCATTGATGAAACCACTCACTCTAACCCCTATGCCAATGCCATATAATAATGCTTGCTAATACATTAACTAATGCTAACGTTAATAAGGTGTGATTATAATCATCTTTGTTCACCTCGTTTTCATGGACAAGGTCTTTGACTTCCTCGATTTCCTTCTGGAGGAACACATATGCGTTGTCAAGGACTTCAACGATCAGGAGAAATTTATCTTTAGTTTCAGTGTGCCTCTCCCTCAGTGTCTCAGTGTTCTTCTTAAGTTTTGCAGCCCCGGGCCCACAGCATTGTCTCAATATGGCCGATGAAGCGTCCAATTCACTTTCAATCTCTTTGAACTCTTCAGCGAGGGCCTCCTTCCGGGTATTGTAGTAGTCCTGGAAGCGCAGAGAACAGGTTACAGTTTGTATTTTATAGCGGCTTGAGCTAAGTTGTTAATTTATTGTCCTGCGTATTGTCATGTCATATTATTAATTTATATTTGGATGTTCTTTTATTTCCAAAGTTTTACAGTTTGTGTGTTTTTTTTGGTATCAGTTATTTCTACACCATGTAAGGGATAATGTTCAGTGAGCCGGACATTAATGTGCTATCAACTCTGACAGGGTGATGCAGGACCCCGACACAGAATATACGGGTAAAAGATGTTTGTGACCTGAATAAATTAAATCATAAGTTTAGCTTCTTCATTTTATGTCGGGCCAATGTCACAGTTTACTTTGCAACGGAGTGACCGTGCCCAATTTGTGCCGTAGGTCTTACAGCGCCTTAGGAGATGTGACTCACCTTCAGGGAATTGAACTCCAATTCAATAACTTGAATCTTCTTCATTCGGACATCCTGAGAGGTGGAGCAGAAGTCATAAGTTAGGTAACTGCTTTGTCTTTCTGCAGTTTCTGATGAAATTTGTTCCCTTGACCAAGTGGTCCAACTGGTATACGCCAGCTATAACCCCTTAAGAGGCATAACAGCGGCCCAAAGAGGTGGAATTGAGGCACGGAAAATAATTTCCATGCGCATTGCATGCATTTGTGAGAATGACCCCTTGCTCTACATGTCTTCCAGTGTCCTTAAGCCTTCTTCATCTACGTCAGGAGATGTTTGGCAAATCCTTTGTGTTTTCGACTGAAATTCTTTATTTGAATGATGTATTCGGCCCCAAATTGGGATTCAGATTAAAGGGGACCTATTATACCACCAGTTGCTAGTGTGATGAGCCATTACAAGCCGTTTTGAAAATATTCCGCTTAACTGACATCACAGCTGGGCGTGTCTAGACGTATGACGGATAGATGAGCAACGTTTGCTAGCGGCACATTTTCAAAACGGCTTGTAATGGCTAAACACACACCTGGTGGTATAATATGTCCCCTTTAAGATTTGGATCAAGAAAGTGTGATTTTTGTTTTCTTCACACGTGGAAGCTAAGAATATGGAAGAATCAACCATCATATCACATACTTTACTTTTGAATGAAGTTGCAACCGTCTGTTGGCATCGACTTTGCTTAGTTTTAAACGGTGTGCACTGGTAAACAAGCTCTAGATAAGGGCAAGTGTAGCCAGTGGCAATACAATGTAATTCTCATAAATAAAAGCAAAAGGATAGTAAGTGATAGGCTACAAGGAAACAAAGGCGTTCGAACTTGAATCTGATCCTACGAAGTTCTGATTAGTTCTGACTGGTTTTCATCGGATAAAAAACCCCTGCTGTGAAGAACTTTTAGATTCCGAACGCAGTGCACATGAACGGTCACTGTCGGGAACACGCGTAAGCGTCATAACCGACGAGGCGTCTCGTTATCACCAGGACCATGAACACGCCTAGATCGCTCTTCAGCAGGGCGTGGCTGCTAACCTTTTCACCAAGCAGCTTTAAAATCAAATTAAAATGATATTATTGTATTGGCTTTACTTTTGTATTCAACACGAGTCATTGAAATCGGTGGAGAAATGTAAGCGTTGCTGTATAGTGCTTTTTATCCAGAAGAACTGCAGCTCTTCGCAGAGTAGAAAAAGACCGGACATATTTACCAGTGTGCTGCTCAGTGTTTCCAGTATCGGTGCGAGACACACAAAGATCACCAGGATGGATAAGACAGTGCGGGTCATCCTGAAGAGCCCAGAACAACAATGAGTCCTTCCTGGCACAGACAGGAATACCATAGTACTAATTCCCTGTCTGGTGGGAGTTCAAATATAAAAATTTATTTAAACAATAAAAGATATTCAATATTAATAACGATAAGAACATTTTTAAAAAGATCCAAAGACCCTAACCCTAACCCCCAAAAAAAAAAAAAATTGAGCCTTTCTGTCATGCTTAAGTTTAAAGGACAAGAGGAAATAAAACAACAAATGTAATGTTTGGTACGAGTGGTAACCATCACTAGAGACACAGGGTCAGTATCCGTCCTCACCTGTTGGCTGGAGATGCTCGGATGTCCTTGAGAGAGAATTCACAATCGACCTGCTTGAAACGGCAATAAAGTCTTGATGGCCAGAAGGTTGGCAGTGTGGTTAGGGTTAGGGTTAGAGGAGTAGCTGTTGTTTAGCCCAGCCCTCTGTTCACACAGAGGGCACATCACCATCTCTTTCATTCTGTGTAGTCCCCTGACGCCCTGGGGTGCTTCGTGTTGCAGGTGGGGCCGGTGGAGCGTTTAACCAAAGATATTTGGTTATTTTTTGTCATATATATATATATATATATATATATATATATATATTAGTCGTGGCAAATTCCTTTAGCAGGTATTGGCGTCTAGGAAAGATGAGATTTCTTAATGCGAAAAGCACACAACACTTGTAGAACATATATAACCTAGGTTTAATGCATGCATACTTTAGACTCCTCTATCAGAATGAGTCCAGAATACAGTTTGACAGAGTTATTTATACAGTTTCAGATCCTCCCCACATTGCAGGTGTCAATAATCAAATCAGCTTATGTTTACCCGAGTGTTGCGCTTGTCTGGGGCCAGTACTAGGAAAATAACTAAATATCTACCTAGATTCGAAGGAGAGGTAGCCTTAGAAAAAAGAACAAGTTGAACAAATGACCAGTTTATTGTGGCAGCTCGTACCCGCGAGCTTGCTACCAAATGTTTTCCATTGAGGGGATATTTAAGGGTTGATGAACTCCGGTGATAGGAAAATTCCTTACTACAGAGATTGCAGATAACGGTGTTCCTATCTACAGTTCCGTCTGGGAGTTGTTTAAACATGAATTTTCTGTTCACGGGGCCGAGCAGCGTCTTCTCGTCTGCCTCCATTTTGTTTCAACGCAAATGACGCACCGGGTAAAATGGCACTATAGAAGCGCGATTATTCTGCCGTTAATTTTTTTAACGAGTTATTTTTTCTGTGATTAATTAATCGAAATTAACACTGTAATTTGACAGCGCTAATATATATGGATTTGACTGGGGATGGGATGGGTTAATCACTTGAGGTGGTAAACAGTCTGGTTATGTTTTAAACTGTTTATTCTCTTGCCAAAAGGAGAAGGAAGGACTAGAAGGACTAGGCAACTGATAAATGTAACATTTTATTCGGGGCTAATTAAATAATATCCGGGGCTTTAGCCCCGAATAAAGCAGCCTAGTGACGCCACTGCAATAGTCTCTTCCTGAACCTGGGAATATCTAAAATTGAATGTGAAACATTGTCACACACACAAAGACAAACCACTTCATATGATGTGACCTTCACGACCCATAAAAAGCCGGACATGGGCATGAACGCTATAAAATGTGTTATTTGTGTGTGTCTGTGTGTGAGTCTGCGACCAGGCTCTTCCAGAAGTGCTGGAGGAGGGAGCATGTATCCTTTGCTTAATTTAACTGTAATATGGCCATCGAGCCAGGAGGGGGCGCGATGAGTTTTTTTGGCGGGAGAGACGTGCTGGAAAAAGGAAGAGAGGAAAAAATGAAGTTCGTTGGGGAGAGCACATGTTTTACTCGGGGAGTGAAGTATTGTTGGATGACATATCCGCATAACAAGAGGACAAAGTTCAACACAAACTTGAAAGCTCCACCGGACCGGGTCACATACGACCCGGTCACTTAATTGACAAAAGTAGCTGAACAGTGGCCTGCTAACCAACGCAGCTAGCGACGCTACTGCCCCGGGGTTTCCGAGGGACCGCCGCACAAGATAGCGGGTGTGACCACGCGGGTTTGCTGACCGGGCTCGGGCGAAGGAAATCACGCGACAAGAAGTGAGGAGCGCCTGTGTCCTTTCCACTGCCTTCCTCAGGACTTTCACGGACTTCCACGGACTTTCCCAGTACTCTCACGGACTTCCACGGACCTTCAAAGACGCCCATCGCGTTTCACCTGGACGTGTGAGTAGCCGACGCAGATTTCCCTTTCGTAAACGGTCGTTGCCATCTGAAAGGGTCGATGCCATTCAACGTCGCTCCTGACGTCACGACGTAAGGTCGGTCCTGTTATTATTATGAAAAAATGGCGGCCCTATCTGTGGGCATTGTTACGCCCCTCAACACCCCACTGGCCTTGCAGTGGCAGTGCTCTGGTCTCTGGGTGGGGCAGGGGCACAATCAAGTTAAACGTGCACACTTCAGCCTCAGAAGGGGGGCTTGCTTTCTGTGTTTGTCCCTGTTCTATTCAAATAAGAATATCAAGATATGACAAAAATGTTTTAACCAGTGTTTTAAATGCAACCAGTAATAAAGGAAGGTTTGCGAGATCTGTATACAAAGGCAGACAGAACAGCTATTGTGTAAAGAAAGACCAAAAAACAAAACAAAAAAAAATATCATGACATTTGTACAGATGTTCACTCAGTTAAACCTTGATACAACCACAAAAACTAACCAATAAAGCAGTCAGAAATCTAAACTACACAGGCGACACGGGCCAACTGGTTCCACCCTCCATCATCCTGTGTGTGACGCAGTGACGCATCAGCGATGAAGAACACACCGACGCTAACCCCTATGCTAATGCTATATAATAATGCTCACTAATGCATCAACTAATGCTAATGTTAACGAGTAATAATTATAATACATTTTTGATCACCTCGGGTTCATTAACTAAGTCTTTGAGTCTCATGATTTCCTTCTGGATGTGCTCACAACTGAGGTCACAGACATGAGTGAAGTGCTGCAATTGAGCTTTTCGTTCAGAGTTCGACTCCTTCGCCATCTCAAGTTTGTCCTTTATTGCTGCAAACACGGGCCCCTCGCGTTTTTCTGCTTTGGCCAATGCAGCGTCAAGTGACTGATCGTCCTTTTCCAACATTTTAAAGATTGCCTCCTTCTTAGTATTGCAGTAATCCTGGAAGCGCAGAGAACAGGTTAAGATTTATGTTATATAGCAGCATAAGCTATGTTGTTACTTTATTGTGCTGCTTATTGCCATGTTGTTTTTTTGGTATCAGTTATTTCTGCACCATGTAAGGGATAATGTTCAGCGAACCGGACATTAATATGAGATCAACCCTGATGCTGGACCCCGACAGAATAAAAGTGTAAAAATGTTTGGTACCTCAATACATTTAATCATAATAATTCATAATTTTAGCTTCTTCATTTCTGGCCAATGTCACAGTCTATTCTTCAGCTGAGTCTGATAATTCCAATTCGCCTTCCAGCGCTGTGAAGGACGTGACCCACCTTCAGGGAATTGGCCTTCAATTCCAAAGCTTGAATCTTCTTCTTTATGTCATCCTGAGAGGTGGAGGAGAAGTCAAAAGTTAGGCAACAGCCTTTTTGCAGTTTCTAAAGAGATTTGTTCTGGTATAAGTTGGCTATGACCCCTTAAGAAGCATAACAGCGGCCAAAAGAGGTGGAATTCAGGACTGGAAAAATATTTTTCATGCGCATTGCATGCATTTGTGTAACGAACACCCTCATCTGATTCAGGAAATGTTTTGGCAAATCCATTGTGTTTTTGACTTAAATTCTTTATTTGAATGATGCATTTCAAACAAGAATTGGGAGTAAGATTAAGATTGGGATAAAGAAATTGTGTTTTTTCTGTTCTTTACACATGAAAGTTGATAAGAAAAAAAATAAAATGATGGGTCTGATTGCTCTACAGCTGGGCGGGGCTGCCAACCTTTTCAAATCAAATAAAAATATTATTGTATTGACTTTACTTTTGTATTTAACGCAAAGTAGATCATGAACACGTGTATAAAATCGAGTCATTAAAATCGGTTGAGAAATGTAAACGTTAATGTATAGTGCTTTTTATTCAGAAGAACTGCAGCTCTTTGCAGAGTAGGAAAAGACCGGACATATTTACCTGTGTGCTGTATACCTCCTGCATTGGTGCAAGACACACAAACATCACCAGGATGGACAAGACAGTGCGGGTCATCCTAAATAGACCAGGAGAACAAGAAGTTCTTCCTGTCACAGATAGAAATACCATAGTAATTTTTCCCTGTCTGTTGGGAGTTAAAATATAAAAATGTATATCAACAATAATAACAACTAGAGTTTTCGCGCACGTGTTTACCGCGCTTAACCTCTATAATGTGGAAACCCCAGCCGATAATGTACCGTATTTTCCGGACTATAAGTCGCAGTTTTTTTGTAGTTTGGCTTGCCCTGCGACTTATATTTCGAAGCGACTTATATGCCAAAATTGTGCGTACATAATCTTTGGCCGCAAGATGGCACCGTCATTCATTAGGCCTACAACTGAACGCTGCAAGCCTACTGCACCACCGAATAAATTATATTCTCGTCGTCATCGTCCTCAATGTTCTCCGGTTCAACCAAAGCTACCCCAGCCTTAGCTGCAATGTTGTGCAACATAGCTGTCACACATATCACAGCGCATGACTTGGCCGGCGAAAACTGGAGCCCTCCGCTGGACTTGTGAAGATCGTGCGCTCAGGTTTAGGACCGCGGCGCATACGCGTCCGGTGGAATCCCGGTGTCACTGAATTCGGTATACTCTCAGAACTACGAGTGGGACCGACACACCTATATTGCTATTGCAATTTTATTCAGTCTCTCCAGACTAAACGTTCTTGTTTAAATGTTTAAAAATAAATGCGACTTATACACCGATGCGACGTATATATGTTTTTTTCCTCGTCATGGAGCATTTTTTGACTGATGCGACTAATACTCGGGAGCGACGTATAGTCCGGAAAATACGGTAACAAATTTCTGAGCGCATAATATAAGAATATTTTGCCTATAATGTTACAACGTATAACATTCGTTCACCACAAATGACTCTTAAAAGCAGTGCCATTTATTTTTTAACCATTCAGCGAACAAAAGGCAACAGGCTGATTATCATTTAGGGGGCCACTCAATGACATGCCGAAGCGTCAACACTCCCACTAAAGTGGTGTGAGAAATACAGACTTCTACTCCTCATTCACATATAAGGTACATTTCCTACGGAGAAAATACTACCTCAGGGGTAGCATAATTCAGGAGATTTTCAGGGTACAAATGTCAGGATATGTGGTTCACATATACGGCTCATCAGGAGAACATCGGGACTTACACGTGTGTCTGAAAGCAGCTAGTGTGTGAGCATTTGATTACATTATAAAATTAGTCAATTTATGGTAACGGGTAATTGCTCAATTGAAAGTGTAGTATACTATGCATGCAAATCAATTATTAAATAGCTTTTACTGTTATTCAGGGCTGAAAAGTGCATTGACATTTTAAAATGCAAGGCAACTACTATTGCTTGGTGGAAAAAAATAATCATCATTGAGATTAAACATCTCTTCCAGCGTTCCGGCCAAGACAGGCAGCAGTAGCCTACAGTCACACATAGAATACACACAAAACATAAGAAAAAAACTAAAACAGGCCGCAGGGGGGAAGGGGTACATCAATATCGCAAGACATTTCGGGAGGCTCAAGGAGAAGAGTAATATTACATTTCAGCAACAAAGTGTAGTTTTGTGGTGGACTCTATAGACATAATTCACCATACTGTGTTGTTGACATGTTTCTGTTGCGTTATAGGGACACTGTCTCTTTAAGATCACGTCACTTGTGTGTTGATGTGCAATTCATCATACTGTGTTATTGACATGTTATTGTTGCGTTATAGGGACACTGTCTCTTTAAGATCACTTCACTTGTGTGTTGATATGCCGGTCGGCGCGATGTTTGAATTTAACGGATTTTATGACAAAATGATCGACCTGCTTGGCAGGTGAGGAATTGTCTTGTGCGTGTGTGTACCCGCCTGTGGGTGCGCTTCCTTGTATGTGTCGCTGCCTTTGTCTTGACGTGCGTGTGTGTGTGTGTGTGTGTGTGTGTGTGTGCGCGTTTCTGTGTATGATTCGTTCGATGTGCGTGTGTGCGGTGTGTGTATGCGGTGTGTATGTGCGTGTATGTTCTTACCTGCGCGTGTGTCGATGGCGGAGCCGTTATGTTTAATAATAAAATAACGTCTTACCACGGTGAGTGTTTCGCTGCCTTTTGTCTTGACGTGCGGTGTGTGCGCGTGCGTGCGTGTGTGTGTGCTGCCATGTATGTGTCGCTGCCTTTGTCTTGACGTGCGGTGTGTGCGTTTCCATGTATGTTTGTGCGCATGTCCGTTTGTGTGCGAAGTGTGTATGCGGTGTGTTTGTGCGTGCTTGCAGTGTATGTATACGTTCGCGCGTGCTGTGTGTTGTGTGAACTGCAGACTGCTTGGCACATGCGCACATGAGTAACTTGTGTGAGAGGCCTGCTACTATATTAGCAGGATGATAAAAAATCCTCTGTGTGACGCAGTGACGCATCAGCGATGATGAACCCACCAATTCTAACCGCTAAACAAACGCCATATAATAATGATTATTGCTGCATTAATTAATGTTAATAAATGGATAATTAATTGAACATTCTTAAACAGCTTCGAAGGTTTGATTACAATTCAGTTTTGACACATACATTTCCTTCTTACCAAATCGTGAACAACTCCTCGAGAACAACATAATGGAGGCGTATTTGAGTTGTAAACTCCTTCAGTGTCTGGTAGAGCTCATCCTTCAGGGAACGATCCTTGTTGTAGAGTGCCTGGAATCGCAGAGAACAACAGGTTACAAGTTATATAATACACCAGCATGAGCTATGTTGTTACTTTATTGTGCTATTCTATTATTATTACCAAGTTTTACATATTTTGGTATCAGTTATTTCCACACCATGTAGGTGATAATGTACAGCGAGCCTGACGTTAATGTGAGCTCAACAAACTTTTTTGGGGACTTATCGGGCTGATTGCTCTGGAACTCGGCGGGGCTGATAACCTTTTCACCGAGTGGTTTTAAAATCAAATGAAATCATATCATTGCATATACACTTTTGTATTTAACTACAGGTATATCATAATAACATGAATAAAATGACTCATTATTATCGGTTCAAAAATGTAAACGTTATAGTGCTTTTTATCCCGAAGAACTGCAGCTCATTGCAGAGTAGAAAAAGACAGACATATTTACCTGTGTGCTGTTGACCTCCAGTATCGGTGCAAGACACACAAAGATCCCCAGGATGAACAAGATAGCGCGGGTCATCCTAAAGAGACCAGGAGAAAAATAAGTTCTTCCGAGCCCGGAGAGGAATGCCATTGTAGTTTTCCCTGTCCGATGGGTGTTCAAATATAAAGACTAATATGAATACTCATAACAATAATCAAAAATATATAATATTAACGATGAAAGTAAAGTCTCGATGGCCAGAAGGTTGGCAGGTGTCATCGTAGCCCAGCGATTTGTTCTGGGGACATTCCCATTCTCACTGGTAAACACTTCATCACAAAAACAAAACATTAAATTCTTTCTGTGTACTTCCCGACGGACCAGATTGACGAACCCTCACACCCAGCCAGTGGTGGAGGAAGTTTTCAACCAAAGCTGTTGAGCATGCCGTAGCTGTTGGAAAGGGAGAGGAGTTCTGTTGGTGGCATTCTGCAACCTTACCGCTATTGCTACTAAATTCTGAACACCAGGCTAAGAGACAAATTTTTTTTTTGTGACAGTTGTAAATAAAATATTTTTTATAAGCCTTAAGGATGTTTTGACATTGATTATTGATCAAGTATGCTGAGTTTTGTTAAGTCACGCTCAGACTAGTGTAATTTGCATATTACAATAAAAATAAAATCCCCCTGTGACACTGTCACCTTTTTTCCTCTGAGGAGTTTGCAGGTCTGGCTTGTACAGGAAGCTCCAGACCAGGAAGTTTTTACAGAGACCTGCATTTGGTTATTCAAAGCCTGTTGCCAAATAAATATCAGCTCCTCTCCTTATACTTTTTTACAAGGCAAGAAAAAATTACCCAGAAAGGTGATTGAGTTTAGAGGGAAATAATCGGCCAAATAAGAATACCAAGATATGACAAAAACCTTTGTTTATAAAATGTTTTAACCTCAAATGTGGGCGTGTCCAGCTAGATGTGTGATGGACTCGTAAAGTGAACTTTAATATAATAAAACTATAATAAATAAAAACGCTAATAATGTTGACACATTATGAAATAGTCTAGGCTACTTTTTGTGTAAATCTGAGTCTGGAATCTGCCCTCACCTACGTCAATCAATTAGGCCTACTTGTCATTGCTAACCATTTTAGTTAAGTATTGACCTTTTTATGTTTCGTTGAATGGTACGATCCTCTGTGCGTTCATTTATATTTTTACATGCAAATAATCTGTTCTTTGTAGAGCTTTAGTCGGGCACTTTAAGCAACTCCTATATTGTAGCCTGTATTGTTCTGAAGTACTTTACTATCTGGTGTTTATTTTATTTTTTTTTAATTCATAAAACTAATTCTGTGTGTGTGTTGGTTATGATGGAGCCTTGTTTCATCCTGCAAACTGGTTTAGTCTCTAAAACCACGTCAGTTTCGAGATTAGACTAACACGCACAAAATACGCCCTCTAGTGTCTGAGATCAGGGTAAAACGCAGCTGCAGGTTTAACCACAAGTACATATGACACAGCAATGGAGCTTAAGACGTCACGTCACGTGACTTCTTGAGTTTAAAATTGTGTTCAACTCTAAAAAGTGGCTAAGCTAGCGACAGAGCAATTGCCCCATAAAGACGTCTTTGTGTTTACATTTGTCCAAATTGGGACATTGAATGCGCTCCACCAAAATGTGAGAGCTTAATATATCATTGGTATTTTCTATGAAATGGTAAATAGCATAATATAGTAACAATGATCACATAAATTAATGTTCAACTAGATTTCCACTTGTTGTTTTGTTCGCATGTTTTTGTTTGCTGTGTTTGTACAGGAATCTGTAGTTCTTTAAAGGCTAGGGCGTGTTCACTGAGACCTGCATTTGGGTATTCAAAGCCTGCTGTTGCCAAATAAATGACATAAGGCTTCTCTTCTATAGTTTATCACAAGGCAAGAATAAAACACACCACGGAAAGGTGGTTGAGTTTAGAGGGATATAGTCCAATCAAATAAGAATACCAAGAAATGACAAAAACATTTGTCCATAAAAAGGTATTTTAAATGCAACCTTTAATTAAAGAGAGTTTACAAGATCTGTATACAAAGGCAGACGGAACAGATATTGTGAAAAGATAGAGCAAAAACATCAAGACATTTGCACCGATGTTCTCTCAGTTAAACCTGAATACAACCACAAAAAATCGAATAAAGCAGCCAGGAACCTAAACTATCTCACCCCCCATCTCCCATCGCCATGGTCTCCATGTGTCCCAGAAAGAGGTGTTTTTAGATGAATAAAGAATGCAATGTTGTTGTAGACAATTGGAATCAGCTGCTGTGAAGAATTTGCAGTGTAGTGTTGATCCATCGATCCGTATTTCTATCCATATATTATCCATTATCTATTAATATAGAAACGTAAACCCAAGTACAGACATACACAAACCCACACAAATAACACTTTTCATAGCATTAGGCCAAATTCATGCCCATGCAGATTTCCCTGTCCAGCACTTTATGAGTCGTGAAGGTCAAATCATATGAAGTGGTTTGTCTTTGTGTGTGAGTAAGCGTGTGTGTGTGAGTGCGTGCGCGTGTGTGCGCGTGTGTGTGTTGCTCAATGTGTAGCATTATATATGTTTTCAATGTTTCCTCATTTTTACCATGTTTGGCATTAAATTTTAGATATTCCCATGTTCAGGAAGTGTGTGTGTGTGTGTGTGTGTGTGTGTGTGTGTGTGTGTGTGTGTGTGTGTGTGTGTGTGTGTGTGTGTGTGTGTGTGTGTGTGTGTGTGTGTGTGTGTGTGTGTGTGTGTGTGTGTGTGTGTGTGTGTCCTTCTTTCGTTCCCTCTAACTTTGATATCTTCATTTTGCCACCTATCCCTTATGCTGTTCTTCCGAGGTAGTTTTCCTATTTTCTATTTTTAGCACAGGTGAGGATGGATCTTGGATCTTTCCCGATTATATTCTATGAAATCCTATTAAACGGGACCTACTAGACTACCCAAGTGTCTGTGTCTTCCTCAGATTTACTCTGAGGGTGTTATTAAATGGGAATCGGGAGATCCAAAATAAAAGGCAGACAGAATGTAATTAAGTTTACAATATCTTGTACAAAGGCTGACAGAACAGATATTGTGAAAAGAAAGACCCAAAACCTAAAACATCATGACATTTGTACAGATGTTCACTCAGTTAAACCTTGATACAACCACAAAAACAACGAATAAAGCATTCAGAAACCTGCCTCCATCATCCTGTTTGTGACGTAGTGACGCATCAACGATGATGAACCCACTCACTATAACCCCTATGCTAATACCGTATAATAATGCTCATTACTGCATTAACTAATGCTAAGGTTAAGAAGGTGTGATTATAATTCCTCTTTGATCACCCTGGTTTCACTCAAGAATTTGAGTCCCTCGTTTGCCTTGTGGATGTACTCCCAAAAATGCTTATAGTCTTCAGGGGACTTGAGCCATTTAGCTTTTAGTTCAGGGATAATCTCCATCACTGCCTTAATTTGCTTCGTGGCTACCGCATACTCAGGCCCAAAGAGTTGTATGATGTTCAATACACTGTTCATTAGACTAATTTCCAGGTCTATGAAGCTGTTAGCAACCATCTCCAAATCTTCGTCCTGGAAGTGCAGAGAACAATCGGTGCAAGTTAGTATTATATAGCGGCATAAGCTATGTTGTTACCTTATTGTGCTCCATATCTATGCATTGTTTAGATATTTCTTTACTTCAAGTTTTACAGTTTGTGTTGTTTTTTGTTCTCAGCTATTTCTGCACCATGTAAGAGATAATGTTCGGCGAGCCGGACATTAATGTGAGATAAGCTGACGTAAAAGGGTAAATTCTTTTATATGACCTTAATAAATTAAATCATATAATCATAATTTTAGCTTCTTCATTTTAAGTGAACTGAGTCTGACCGTGACCAATTTATGCCGTAGTTTTGACAGCACCGTGCGAGATGTGACCCACCTTCAAGGAATTGATGTACAATTCGACATCTTCAATCAGCATCTTGAAGTCA
The DNA here is from genome assembly GCF_026213295.1 of Gadus chalcogrammus. Taxonomy (NCBI): domain Eukaryota; kingdom Metazoa; phylum Chordata; class Actinopteri; order Gadiformes; family Gadidae; genus Gadus; species Gadus chalcogrammus. Next base: position 4,029,662 of record NC_079428.1, on the reverse strand, counting down.
TCCTGAGAGTTGAGAAGTCATAAGTTAGTCTATTAGCAGTTTTAAAGACATTTGTTCCCTTGACCAGTCGTCCAACTGGTCCGACCCCTTAAGAAGCATAACAGCAGCTCAAAGAGGTGGAAATGATGCATGGGAAATAATTAAATTAAATCTAATTAAATTATTAAATTAAAGGTGCATAAAAAGATCCCTTTCATGAGCATTGCATGCATTTGTTAAGGGACACCTTGCTACATGTCTTGCAGTGTCGTTATGCTTTCTTCATCTACGTCAGAATATATTTTGGCATACTTTTTGTTTTCTATTTCAATGTTGAGAATTATTTTGCGGACTTATCGGGCTGATTGCTCTGGAACTGGGCAGGGATGATAACCTTTTCAAGGAGTTGTTTTAAAATCAAATTAAATCTTATTATAGCATATACTTTTGCATTTAACCACACGTAAATCATAATAACATGAATAAAATTACTCATTATTATCGGATGAGAAATGTAAACGTTATAGTGCTTTATATCCAGAAAAACTGCAGCTCTTTGTAGAGTAGAAAAAGACCAGACATATTTACCGTTGTGCTGTTGACCTCCAGCATCGGTGCAAGACACACAAACATCATCAGGATGGACAAGACAGCGCGGGTCATCCTAAAGAGACCAGAAGAAAGATCAGTTCTTCCTGGCACGGAGAGAAATGCTATTGTAGTTGTCCCTGTCCAGTGGGTGTTCAAATATAAAGATGAATGTAAATAATAATAATAACGATAAGAATAATATAAAAAATATGGTACGAGTGGTAACCAACACCAGAGACACAGGGTCAGTATCCGTCCTCACCTGTTGGCTGGAGGTGCTCGGATGTCCTTGAGAGAGAATTCACAATCGACCTGCTTGAACTGCAATAAAGTCTAGATTATTGCAGTTCAAGGTTGGTAGGTGTGTAGAGGAGTAGGTGTTGTCTTACCCCAGCCCTTTGTTTTGGGCACATCCCCATTCTCACTGGTGAACACTTAATCTCAAAAACGAAACCTTCAATTCCTTCTGTGTAATTCCCGATGGACAAGACAGACGAATCCTAACGAACCCGAACGCCCAGCCGGAGGCGGAGGGAGCGTTCAACAAAAACTGTTGGGCATGCTTGAGCCCATCTGCAGGTTCACAGAGACCTGCATTCTGTTTGGCAAAGTCTGTTGCCAAATAAATAACGGCTTCTCTTCTATAAAAAAGAAAAAAAAGAAAAAGAGAGGTGGTTGCATGAGTTTAGAGGGAAATAGTTCAATCAAATAAGAATACCAAGATATGACAAAACATTTATTTATGAGTTTACATATCTTATACAAAGGCAGACAGAACAGATATAGTGAAAAGAAAGACCTCAACCAAAAAACCAATAAGCAGTCAGAAACCAAAACTACCTGACCCTGACTGACACTTTCTGCCACGGGCCAACAGGTTCCAGCCTCCATCATCCTGTGTGTGACGCAGTGACGCATCAGCGATGATGAACCCACTCACTCTAACCCCTATCAATGCTTTAAATAAATCTCATCACTGCATTAACTAATGCTAATGTTAATAAGGTGTGATTATAATTCATCTTTGTTCAACTCGGTTTCATGGACTAAGTCTTTGATTCCCTCCATTTTCTTCTGGATGATCTGAAACTTGTGGTCACTGACTTCAGTCATCAGGAGAAATTTAGCATTTAGTTCAGAGTTCGACTCCTTCAGTGTCTCAAGTATCTTCTTGATTGCCGCAAACTCGGGCCCACTGTATTGTTCTAACTTGGCCAAAGTAGAGTGCAGTCGATTTTGCTCATTGATCCTTTCAGCGAGGGCGTCCTTCTCAGTATTGTAGTGGTCCTGGAAGCGCCGAGAACATCAGGTTACAGTTTGTATTTCATAGCATAAGCTACGTTTTTACTGTATTGTGCTGCGTATTTTTGCCATGTCATATTCTTCATTTATATTTGGATATTATTTTATTTCCAAAGTTTGTGTTGTTTTTTGGTATCAGTTATTTCTGTACCATGTAAGGGATAATGTTCAGTGAGCCGGACATTAATGTGAGATAAACTGACGTGAGGTATAGTAAAAGGGTAAATTATTTTATGTGAACTGAATAAATTAAATCATAATAATCCTAATTTTAGCTTCTTCATTATAACAGAACTGAGTCTGACTGTGACCAATTCAGGCCCCGTCCACACGAAGCCGATTTCATGGCGAAACCGCAAAGGTCTTGTACGGTTCGGCCCTCGTCCACACAAAGCCGGCGAATCCGCTGACCGAAACCGCAAACTTCTGAAACCACCCTCGGAGGTGGTTTCAAATCTAACCGGTTTCGTTTTGGATTCGTGTGGACGCCTGAAACCGACTGAAACCGTAAACCATGACGTCATCGCCCCACCCCTCGACCCTCTAGCCAATGACTGTTAAGCCTGCGGAGTCTCAGTACTCACAACAGCAAGGATTTCTGTAGCAGAAGCATAAAGCGCCCCTTATGGGCCTGGAATGTGTACTACAGCGCTTCTACAGATCTACCCGGTTTCGCTTGACTCCGTCTTTACGGAGATACTGCGAAACCGGATAGATCGAAACCGTAACTGTTCGCCTGTTTCGGCTTCGTGTGGACGGGGCCTCAGACTCAGTTGAATTGGTCTACGGCACAAATTGGTCACAGTCAGACTCAGTTCTGTTATAATGAAGAAGCTAAAATTATGATTATTATGATTTAATTTATTCAGCGAGACGTGACCCACCTTGAAGGAATTGAAGTGCAATTCCATGGCTTCATTCTTTTTCTTGAGGTCACCCTGAGAGTTGAGAAGTCATAAGTTAGTCAATAGCACAAATTGGTCACAGTCAGACTCAGTTCTGTTATAATGAAGAAGCTAAAATTATGATTATTATGATTTAATTTATTCAGCGAGACGTGACCCACCTTTAAGGAATTGAAGTGCAATTCCATGGCTTCATTCTTCTTCTTGAGGTCACCCTGAGAGTTGAGAAGTCATAAGTTAGTCAATTTGCAGTTTTAAAGACATTTGTTCCCTTGACCAGTGGTCCAACTGGTATGAATCGGCTATGACCCCTTATGAAGCATAACAGTGGCCCAAAGAAGTCGAATTGATGCATGGGAAATAATTTAATTAAATCTAATTAAATTAAAGGTGCAAAAAAAGATCCCTTTCATGAGCATTGCATGCATTTGTTAAAAACCCCTTGCTACATGTCATGCGTTATGCTTTCTTTATCTACGTCAGAATATGTTTTGACATATCTTTTGTGTTTTGGGCTGGAATCCTTTATATCAATAGCTGCGGTCCATCCCCTGATTTTTGACGAATTCTGAAGTATAGAATCAGTAAACGGTGATGGAAACACCAAACTTTGCATAAAAATCCTCTAATTCGCAAAAAAGTTGATCCGCTCGCTTGAGGTGGTTTTTGAGAAATGCGAAAGAGTGAATGCGCAAAATGGGAGATGGCAACACACTTTTCGAAACAGCTGTGAAGTAGCGAACATTGAACACACGGGACTGACAACATCCTTCCGATTTCCGCATAACGACCGGCCATAGCAACCCTGCCGACATCAACTTGCAGCATAAATATATATGTATTTTTTAGCGTTTGTATACATAGACATCCTATATCATATATATATATATATATATATGATATGGGATGTTTATGTTTGCATATCCTTTAATTATATCGTGCCCATCAATCCCTGATATATGGACACCTACTAAGTAATTCCAGTCAAATTGTCATTGTGGAAAATGCATTAAACTAATCAGTTATATGCTATAGACCTTGGAGTATCTGTGGTATAAAGGCTGGGGCGAATTTCGAATCATAAATAGCCTATGTACAATGTATCCTTTAAATACGTCCATGGAACAGATGGCCAATATGAATAATAGATAGCCTACGTGTGGACCGCTGAAGAGGTAAAACTTTTCCTTGCTCTCATCGAAGAAAAAAACATTGCAGGTATATTAGATGGAAAACAACACAATTCCACTATATTTCAGGACCTAAGAGAGGATGTTATCAAAAGGATACGACAAGCCCTGGAATGTGTGTTTTCCGCTCCAACCACTTGATGGAAACGCACCTAATTCGAATTTCTTTTTTTCGAATGTTCTAAAGATTCGCTTCACCTTTTTAGATGGAAACGTGACTATTGTTGCAGAATTATTTTGCAGACTTATCGGGCTGATCTCTCTGGAACTGGGCGGGGCTGATAACCTTTTCCCAGAGTTGTTTCAAAATCAAATTAAATCTTATTGTTGCATATACTTTTGCATTTAACCACACGTAGGTAAAACACAATTACATCAATGAAATGACTCATTATTATCGGTTGAGAAATGTAAACGTTATAGTGTTTTTCAACCAGAGGAACTGCAGCTCTTTGAAGAGTAGGAAAAGACCAGACATATTTACCTGTGGGCTGTCCTCCATCGTATGTGCAAGACACACAAACATCACCAGGATGGATAAGACAGCGCGGGTCATCCTAAAGAGACCAGGAGAAAGATAAGTTCTTCCGGACATTGAAAGGAATGCCAATGTAGTTGACCCTGTCAAGCGGGTGTTCAATTATAAAGATGAATAGAAATAATAATAACAACGATACGAATAATATAAAAAATATGGTATGAGTGGTAACCAACAGACACAGGGTCAGTATCCGTCCTCACCTGTTGGCTGGAGATGCTCGGATGTCCGGGAGAGAGAATACACAATCAACCTGCTTGAACTAAAATAAAGTCTCGATGGCCAGAAGGTTGGCAGGGGTGTAGAGGAGTAGGTGTTGTCGTAGCCCAGCCCTTTGTTTTGGGCACATCCCAATTCTCACTGGTGAACGCACACCATTAAATTCCTTCTGTTTAATTTCCGACGTTATTTGTGTGCGTCTGTGTGTGAGTCAGTGTCTGTGTGTGTCTCTTCTTGGGTTTATGTCTATGTTAAGTATAGATAATAGATAATATATGGATAGTAAGATGGATCGATGGATCAACACTACACTGCAAACTCGCACATGGAGACCATGGTGTTGAGAGATGTGTGCCTCACCCAACCAGTCTCTGTCCGGTACAATACATTACCACTGTGCACACACACAGGGTGTGTGTGTGTGTGTGTGTGTGTGTGTGTGTGTGTGTGTGTGTGTGTGTGTGTGTGTGTGTGTGTGTGTGTGTGTGTGTGTGTGTGTGTGTGTGTGTGTGTGTGTGTGTGTGTGTGTGTGTGTGTGTGTGTGTGTGTGTGTGTGTGTATACTTAACATAGAAACATAAACCCAAGTACAGGCACACACAGACTCACAAAGATAACACATTTCATAGCATTAGGTTCAATTCATGCCCATGCAGATTTCCCTGTCCAGCACTTTGTGTGTGTGTGTGTGTGTCAGGGATGGAAATTAACGCCCGCCACACGCCATTTGCGGTTGGATTTGTATGGTGGCGGGTGAATTGTGTCACTTCACGCGCCACTGTGTCGGGTAATACTTTCCAGTCCGGTCCGATCAAATTTGCATATTTAATACATTCGTCATATGGCACTGCACAGTTCCACAACCATTACTGTCAACATCCGGCCCCCTTCTTCTTCTACGCCTCTTTTGCTGAACTGCGACTGTCAACATCCGGGATCTCGGATCCCGGGACCGGATCTCGGATCCCGTATCCGGGAACATATAGCAAACATAAATATTTGCTATAAAATGGTAAATAGCATAATATAGTAACAATAATCACATCAGTGAACGTTCAACTAGATTTCCACTTGTTGTTTTGTTCCCATGCTTTTGTTTCTTGTGTTTGTATAGGAATCTGCAGTTCTTTTAAGGCTAGGGCGTGTTCATAGAGACCTGCATTCGGTTATTCAAAGCCTGTTGCCAAATAAATAACAGCTTCTCTTCTATACTTTTTCACAAGCAAAAAAATAATAAATAGTCCAAAGAAATAACAATACCAAGATAAGACAAAACCATTTATTTATAAGTATATTAACCAGTAATTAAGGAGAGTTTACAAGATCTGTATACAAACACAGACGGAACAGGTATTGTGAAAAGAAAGACCCAAACCAAAAACATCATGTCACTTGTACAAGTGTGCACTCAGTTAAACTTAATACAACCACAAAAACAACAAATAAAGCAGTCAGAAACCTAAACTATCTGACCCTGACTGACACTTTCTGACCCGGGCCAGAAGGTTCCAGCTTCCATCATCCTGTGTGATGCAGTGACGCATCAGCGAATAAGAACACACACACTAACCCCAATGCTAATGCCGTATTATAATGTTTACCAACGCATCAACTAATGCTAATGTTAATAAGGTGTGATTATAATTCATCTTTGTTCACCTCGGTTTCATTTAGGACTTTGAATAGCTCCCGGATGGACTCCCAAATGAACTCACTGTTTTCATTGTTCAGGAGCCATTTAGCTTTTAGTTCAGAGCTTGTCTCCTTCGATGCCTCAAATTGCTTCTTGACTGCCGAATACTCAGGCCCAGCATTTTGTAGGACGTCCAACATCCCGTCCAACACACGAATTTGCTCTGTTAATTTGTCAGCTTGGGCGTCAATCTTAAATTTGAATTGTTCCTGGAAGTGCAGAGAACAGGTTACAGTTTGTATTTTATAAAAGCGTAAGGTATGTTGTTACTTTATTGTGCTGCATATTGCCATGTCATATTTTTTATTTATTGTTTAGATATTTTTTTACTTCAAATTTTACAGTTTATGTTGTTTTCTGTTACGTTATTTCTGCACCATGTAAGAGTAATGTGAGATAAACTGACGTGAAGTAGAGTAAAAGGGTAAATGGTTTTATGTGACCTGAACAAATTAAATCATAATTATCCTAATTTTAGCTTCTTCATTTTAAGTGAACTGAGTCTGAACGTGACCAATTTGTGCCGTAGTTCTGACAGTACCGTGAGAGATGTGACCCACCTTCAAGAAATTGATGGACAATTCGACAGCTTCAATCGCATTCTTGTGGTCATCCTGAGAGTTGAGAAGTCATACAGTAAGTTAGACTATTTGCAGTTTTAAAGAGATTTGTTCCCTTGACCAGTGGTCCAACTGGTATGAGTCGGCATTGACCCCTTTAGAAGCATAAAAGCGGCCCAAAGAGGTGGAATTCAGGCATGGGAAATAATTAAATTAAATGTAATTAAATAAAAGGTGCATAAAAACGATCCCTTTCATGCGCATTGCATGCATTTGTTAAACGGCCCCTTGCTACATGTCTTGCAGTGTCGTTACGCTTTCTTCATCGACTTCAGAATATGTTTATTTTTTTGTGTTTTTGGCTGGAATGCTTCATTCAATGTTGCAGAACTATTTTGTGGAGTTATCGGGCTGATTGCTCTGGAACTGGGCAGGGCTGATAACCTTTTCTCAGAGTTGTTTTAAAATCCAATGAAATGGTATTATTATATATACCATTGCATTTAACCACACGTAAATCATAATAACATCAATAAAATGAGTCATTATCGGTTGAGAAATGTTAACGTTATAGTGCTTTTAATCCAGAAAAACTGCAGCTCTTCATAGAGTAGAAAAAGACCAGACATATTTACCGTTGTGCTGTTGACCTCCAGCATCGGTGCAAGAAACACAAACATCACCAGGATGGACAAGGCAGCGCAGGTCATCCTAAAGAGACCAGGAGAACAAGATGTTCTTCCGAGCCCGGAGAGGAATGCCATTGTAGTTTTCCCTGTCCGGTGGGTGTTCAAATATAAAGATTAATATGAATAATAATAACAAAAATATATAATAATAACGATAAGAATGATATTAAAAATATGGTACAACGGGTAACCATGAGACACAGGGTCAGTCCGTCCTCACCTGTTGGCTGGAGATGCTCGGATGTTCGTGAGAGAGAAATCACAATCAACCTGCTTGAACTGCAATAAAGTTTTGATTACCAGAATGTTGGCAGGTACATTATATATACGGGGGGGGGGGGGGGGGTCGACTTATAGTGTTACAATGGGCCTGCTTACCGCTTGTCGTTACTAAGTTACTAAGTACTGCACACAAGACCTTCAGCAGAAAGTAATTCCATATAGAGGCAGTCCGGTTTTTAATGATTGAGAGCTTTTGTTTGTTATGGTTTTGCAAAGCATTGAGCGTCCACACCTGCATATTTACCAGTAATTAAGGAGAGTCAGAACAGATATTGTTGTTAGAAAGACCCAAAACCCAAAACATCATGACATTTGTAAAGATGTTCACTCAGTTAAACTTAATACAACCACAAAAACAACAAATAAAGCAGTCAGAAACCTAAACTATCTGACCCTGACTGACACTTTCTGACCCGGGCCAGCAGGTTCCAGCTTCCATCATCCTGTGTGATGCAGTGACGCATCAGCGAATAAGAACACACACACTTACCCCAATGCTAATGCCGTATTATAATGTTTACCAACGCATCAACTAATGCTAATGTTAATAAGGTGTGATTATAATTCATCTTTGTTCACCTCGGTTTCATTTAGGACTTTGAATAGCTCCCGGATGGACTCCCAAATGAACTCACTGTTTTCATTGTTCAGGAGCCATTTAGCTTTTAGTTCAGAGCTTGTCTCCTTCGATGCCTCAAATTGCTTCTTGACTGCCGAATACTCAGGCCCAGCATTTTGTAGGACGTCCAACATCCCGTCCAACACACGAATTTGCTCTGTTAATTTGTCAGCTTGGGCGTCAATCTTAAATTTGAAGTGTTCCTGGAAGTGCAGAGAACAGGTTACAGTTTGTATTTTATAAAAGCGTAAGGTATGTTGTTACTTTATTGTGCTGCATATTGCCATGTCATATTTTTTATTTATTGTTTAGATATTTTTTTACTTCAAATTTTACAGTTTATGTTGTTTTCTGTTACGTTATTTCTGCACCATGTAAGAGTAATGTGAGATAAACTGACGTGAAGTAGAGTAAAAGGGTAAATGGTTTTATGTGACCTGAACAAATTAAATCATAATTATCCTAATTTTAGCTTCTTCATTTTAAGTGAACTGAGTCTGAACGTGACCAATTTGTGCCGTAGTTCTGACAGTACCGTGCGAGATGTGACCCACCTTCAAGAAATTGATGGACAATTCGACAGCTTCAATCGCATTCTTGTGGTCATCCTGAGAGTTGAGAAGTCATACAGTAAGTTAGACTATTTGCAGTTTTAAAGAGATTTGTTCCCTTGACCAGTGGTCCAACTGGTATGAGTCGGCAATGACCCCTTTAGAAGCATAAAAGCGGCCCAAAGAGGTGGAATTCAGGCATGGGAAATAATTAAATTAAATGTAATTAAATAAAAGGTGCATAAAAACGATCCCTTTCATGCGCATTGCATGCATTTGTTAAACGGCCCCTTGCTACATGTCTTGCAGTGTCGTTACGCTTTCTTCATCGACTTCAGAATATGTTTATTTTTTTGTGTTTTTGGCTGGAATGCTTCATTCAATGTTGCAGAACTATTTTGTGGAGTTATCGGGCTGATTGCTCTGGAACTGGGCAGGGCTGATAACCTTTTCTCAGAGTTGTTTTAAAATCCAATGAAATGGTATTATTATATATACCATTGCATTTAACCACACGTAAATCATAATAACATCAATAAAATGAGTCATTATCGGTTGAGAAATGTTAACGTTATAGTGCTTTTAATCCAGAAAAACTGCAGCTCTTCATAGAGTAGAAAAAGACCAGACATATTTACCGTTGTGCTGTTGACCTCCAGCATCGGTGCAAGAAACACAAACATCACCAGGATGGACAAGGCAGCGCAGGTCATCCTAAAGAGACCAGGAGAACAAGATGTTCTTCCGAGCCCGGAGAGGAATGCCATTGTAGTTTTCCCTGTCCGGTGGGTGTTCAAATATAAAGATTAATATGAATAATAATAACAAAAATATATAATAATAACGATAAGAATGATATTAAAATATGGTACAACGGGTAACCATGAGACACAGGGTCAGTCCGTCCTCACCTGTTGGCTGGAGATGCTCGGATGTTCGTGAGAGAGAAATCACAATCAACCTGCTTGAACTGCAATAAAGTTTTGATTACCAGAATGTTGGCAGGTACATTATATATACGGGGGGGGGGGGGGGGTCGACTTATAGTGTTACAATGGGCCTGCTTACCGCTTGTCGTTACTAAGTTACTAAGTACTGCACACAAGACCTTCAGCAGAAAGTAATTCCATATAGAGGCAGTCCGGTTTTTAATGATTGAGAGCTTTTGTTTGTTATGGTTTTGCAAAGCATTGAGCGTCCACACCTGCATATTTACCAGTAATTAAGGAGAGTCAGAACAGATATTGTTGTTAGAAAGACCCAAAACCCAAAACATCATGACATTTGTACAGATGTTCACTCAGTTAATCCTGAATATAACCACAAAAACAACAAATAAAGCAGCCAGAAACCTAAACTACCTGACCTTGACTGACACTTTCTGACACGGGCCAACAGGTTCCAGCCTCATCATCCTGTGTGTGACGCATCAGCGATGAAGAACTCTCTTACTCTAACCCCTATGCCAATGCCACAATAATGCTCACTAATGCATCAACTAATGCTAATGTTAATAAGTTGTGATTATAATTCATTTTTGATCACCTCGGTTTCATCTTAGTCTTTGATTTCCCTCGATTGCCCTCTGGATGAGCTCCAACTTGTTGTCAGTGACTTCAGTGAACAGGAGTAATGTTTCTTTTAGTTCAGAGTTCGACTCCTTCAGTGTCTCAAGTTTCTTCTTGATTTCTGCAAACTCTGGCCCACTGTATTGTTCTACTATGGCCGATGTAGCGTCCTTTACATGATCGTGTTCTCTGATTCTTTCAGCGAGGGCTTCTCAGTATTGTAGTGGTCCTGGAAACGCCGAGAACAACAGGTTACAGTTTGTATTTTATAGCAGCACAAGCTAAGTTGTTACTTTATTGTGCTGCGTATTGCCATGTCATTTTTTATTTACATTTGGATATTCTTTTATTTCCAAAGTTTTACAGTTTGTGTTTGTTTTGTATCAGTTATTTCTACACAATGTAAGGGATAATGTTCAGTGAGCCAGACATTAAAGGGGAACTGTGCAACTTTTTTGGCTTAATTTACCTTAATGTGAGATCGACTCTGACAGGGTGATGAAGGACCCTGACACACAATAAAAGGGTAAGAAATGTTTGTTACCTGAATAAATTAAATCATAATAAATCATAATTTTAGCTTCTTCATTTTAAGTCTGGCCAATGTCACCGTTTATTTTTCAACCGAGTGACCGTGCCCAATTTGTGCCGTAGGTCTTACAGCGCCGTGCGAGATGTGACCCACCTTCAGGGAATTTACCTTTAATTCCAAAGCTTCAATCTTCTACTTCCAGAAATCCTGAGCGATGGAGGAGAGAACTGCTTTGTTTTTTTTTGCAGTTTCTAAAGAGATTTGTTCCCTTGACCAAGTGGTCAAACTGGTATAAGTCAGTTATGACCCCTTAAGAAGCAAAACAGCGGCCAAAAGAGGCAGAATTGAGGACGGGAAAATAATTTTCATGCGCATTGCATGCATTTGTTAAATTACCCCGAAATCTAATTCAGGAATTTATTTGGCAAATTCTTTGTTTTCGACTTAAATTCTTTATTTGAATGATGTATTCCGGTCAAGAATTTGGAGTAAGATTCAGATTTGGATTAAGAAATTGTGATTTTTGGATTCTTCACACATGAAAGCTAAAAATGAAAATCATATTATTGTATAGGCTTTACTTTTGAATTTCACATGAGTCATTGAAATTTGTTTGGAAATGTAAACGTTACTCTATAGTGCTTTTTATCCAGAAGAATTGCAGCTTGCAGAGTAGAAAAATACCATATATATTTACCATTCTGTTAACCTCCAGCATATGTGCAAACATCACCAGGATGGATAAGACAGTGCAGGTCATCCTAAAGAGACCAGGAGAACAAGAAGTTCTTCCTGGCACGGCCAGGAATACCATTGTACTATTTCCCTGTCTGAAGGGTGTTCAAATATAAAAATGTATATACATAAAAATGACAATGATAAAAAATATTTAATATTAATAACGAAGATAAGAAAAATATTAAAGAGACCCAAAGACCCTAACCCTAACCCCAACAAAGAAATTGTATTGAGCCTTTCTGTGATACTTAAGTTTAAAGGATAAGAGAAAATAAAGTCTTGATGGCCAGAAGGTTGTCAGTGTGGTTAGGGTTAGAGGAGTAGCTGTTGTTTAGCCCAGCCCTCTGTTCACACAGAGGGCACATCACCATCGCTTTCATTCTTTGTAGTCCACTGACGGACTGGGTCACTTCCCAGCGCTCCCTGGTGCAGGTGGAGCCGGTGGCGCGGTTAACCAAAGCTGTTGTTGAGTAACATGTCATCTTTATCTTTATTAATATACTATAGTCTCTTCCTGAACCTGGGAACATCTCAAATTGAATGCCAAACATGGTAAAAATGTGGAAACATTGAAAACATATATAATGCTACACATTGAGCAACACACACACACACGTACGTACGTACGTACGTACGTACGTACGTACACATACATACATACATACATACCGGTACGTACGTACGTACGTACGTACATACATGTATGAAAACATATATAATGCTACACATTGAGCAACCTTACACACACGCACGCGCGCGCGCAAATGCATGCATGCATGCATGCGCAAATGCATGCATGCACGCACACACACACACACACACACACACACAAAGACAAATCACTTCATACGATGTGACCTTCACGACTCATAAAGTGCTGGACAGGGAAATCTGCACGGGCATGAATTGAGCCTAATGCTATGAAATGTGTTATTTTTGTGAATCTGTGTGTGTCTGTACTTGTGTTAAGTGTAGATAATAGATAATATATGGATGGAAATATGGATCGATGGATCAACACTACACTGCAAACTCTTCACAGCAGCTGAATCCAATTGTCTACAACAACGTTGCATACTTTAGTCATCTAAAAACACCTCTTTCTGAGACACATGGAGACCAATGGCCTTGGGAGATGGGTGTGTCTCACCCAACCAGTCTCTGTCGGGTACAATACATTACCACTGTGTGTGTGTGTGTGTGTCTGTGTGTGTGTGTGTGTGTGTCCTTCTTTAGTTCCCTCTAACTTTGATGTCTTCATTTGGCCACCTATCCCTTATGCTGTTCCTCCCAGGTAGTTTCCCTATTTTCTTTTTTCAGCACAGGTTAGGATGGATCTTGGGTCTTTCCCGATTATATTATGTGAAATCCTACTAAACTGGACCTACTAGACTACCTAAGTGTCTGTGTTCCTCAGATTCACTCTGAGGGTTTTATTAAATGGGAGTCGGGAGATCCAAAATAAAAGCCAGACAGAATGCAGCTGAGCAGGCTCTGAATGCTGTGGAGATGTACAGACACAATACGTCTCAGTACGGACTGAGTGGGTCATCCAAAACACACTAAACAGAAATACCTACTCAGAGCCTGTTCTCAAATAAATAACAGCTCCTCTTCTATACTTTTTCACAACGCAAGAAAAAACAACAACACAGAAAGATGGATGAGTTTAGGGGGAAATAGTCCAATCAAATAAGAATACCAAGAAGTGACAAAAACATTTATTTCTTCAAATGTTTTAACTAACCTTTTAAATGCAACCTGTAATTAAGGAGAGTTTACAAAATCTTGTACAAAGGCAGACAGAACAGATATTGTGAAAAGAAAGACCCAAAACCTAAAACATCATGGCATTTGTACAGATGTTCACTCAGTTAAACCTTGATACAACCACAAAAACAACAAATAAAGCAGCCAGAAACCTAAACTATCTGACCCTGACTGACAATTTCTGACACGGGCCAACAGGTTCCAGCCTCCATCATCCTGTGTGACGCATCAGTGAATAAGAACACACTCGCACTAAGCCCTATGCTAATGATACAACCACAAAAACAACAAATAAAGCAGCGAGAAACCTCGCTGCTTTATTCATCAACTAATGCTAAGGTTAAGAAGGTGTGATTATAATTCATCTTTGATCACCATGGTTTCATGCAAGACTTTGAGTCCCTTGATTGCCTTGTGGATGTACTCCCAAAAAAGCTTATAGTCTTCAGGGGACTTGAGCCATTTAGCTCTTAGTTCAGGGATAATCTCCATCATTGCTTCAAATAGCTTCTTGACTGCCGCAAACTCAGGCCCAATGTGTTGTATGTGGTTCAATATATTGTCCGTTATACGAATTTGCTTGTCTATGAGGCTGTTGGCAATCATCTCCAAATCTTCTTCCTGGAAGTGCAGAGAACAACAGGTGGAAGTTTGTATTTTATAGCGGCATAAGCTATGTTGTTACCTTATTGTGCTCCATATTGCAGTGTCATATTTTTTGTGCATTGTTTAGATATTTCTTTACTTCAAGTTTTACAGTTTGTGTTGTTTTTGTTATCAGCTATTTCTGCACAAGAGATAATGTTTTCATGTGACCTTAATAAATTAAATCATATAATCATAATTTTAGCTTCTTCATTTTAAGTGAACTGAGTCTGACCGTGACCAATTTGTGCCGTAGTTCTGACAGCACCGTGCGAGATGTGACCCACCTTCAAGGAATTGATGTACAATTCGACATCTTCAATAAACATCTTGAAGTCATCCTGAGAGTTGAGAAGTCATAAGTTAGTCTATTAGCAGTTTTAAAGACATTTGTTCCCTTGACCAGTCGTCCAACTGGTCTGACCCCTTAAGAAGCATAACAGCAGCTCTAAGAGGTGGAAATGATGAATGGGAAATAATTAAATTAAATCTAATTAAATTATTAAATTAAAGGTGCATAAAAAGATCCCTTTCATGAGCATTGCATGCATTTGTTAAGGGACACCTTGCTACATGTCTTGCAGTGTCGTTATGCTTTCTTCTACGTCTACGTCAGAATATATTTTGGCATGCTTTTTGTTTTTCTGGCTGCAATGCTTTATTTCAATGTTGAGAATTATTTTGCAGACTTATCGGGCTGATTGCTCTGGAACTGGGCAGGGATGATAACCTTTTCAGAGTTATTTTAAAATCAAATTAAATCTTATTATTGTATGTACTTCTGCATTTAACCACACGTAAATCATAACATGAATAAAATTACTCATTATTATCGGATGAGAAATGTAAACGTTAAAGTGCAGAAAAACTGCAGCTCTTTGTAGTGTAGAAAAAGACCGGACACATTTACCTGTGTGCTGTTGACCTCCAGCATCGGTGCAAGACACACAAAGATCACCAGGATGGACAAGACTGCGCGGGTCATCCTAAAGAGACCAGAAGAAAGATAAGTTCTTCCTGACATGGAAAGGAATGCCAATGAAGTTGACCCTGTCAAGTGGGTGTTCCATTCTAAAGATGAATATAAATAATAATAACGATACAAATAATATTAAAAATATGGTAAGGGATAACCATCAGAAACAGGGTCAGTATCCGTCCTCACCTGTTGGCTGGAGATGCTCGGATGTCCGTGAGAGAGAATTCACAATCAACCTGCTTGAACTGCAATAAAGTCTCGATGGCCAGAAGGTTGGCAGGTGTGTAGAGGAGTAGGTGTTGTCGTAGCCCAGCCCTTTGTTTTGGGCACATCCCCATTCTCACTGGTGAACGCACACCATTCAATTCCTTCTGTTTAATTTCCGACGTTATTTGTGTGCGTCTCTGTGTCAGTCTGCGTCTGTGTGTGTCTGTACTTGGGTTTATGTTTCTATGTTAAGTATAGATAATAGTTAATATATGGATAGTAAGATGGCTCGATGGATCAACAGTCTCTGTCCGGTACAATACATTACCACTGTGCACACAGGACGTGTGTGTTTGTGTGTGTGTGTGTGTGTGTGTGTGTGTGTGTGTGTGTGTGTGTGTGTGTGTGTGTGTGTGTGTGTGTGTGTGTGTGTGTGTGTGTGTGTGTGTGTGTGTGTGTGTGTGTGTGTGTGTGTGTGTGTGTGAATCCACCTATCTTTCCCCCTAACTTTGTTATCTTATATTCTATGAAATCTTCGGCTTTGACTTAGGAGGTAGGTTTCATTGTCTGATTTGATTGTCCACTTAAGAAAGTACAGAAGATTGGTGGCAAACTAGAACAAAGGCCGGTAGGTTCTGCTGGTCCTGCAGACAATGAAATATAAGATCCCAATTTCTATAAATGTCTGACACCTTTCACAGCAGAGTTCATAGGATCCTTAGGATGAATTGATGTAATGATTGGTATTGAACCAAGGGCGTAGGTTTGGTCTGAGCTTTGGTGGGGACACTACCCAGACCCCCCACTAAATTAAATAACGTATGATGCACGCCTGACTTTAACTTGGTTTGATGCATTATCTGGTGATGCATATGCAGTAAAAGATTGAGTGTAGCACCATTGTACACATCTGCTTTGTAAGCAAAGACAAAGATTCCGTCCACCGATTAAATAATAAAAAAGATCTGCCTCAAAAGATGTTTTTACACTGGCAAATATGCCCGTCTTATGCGCGGCTTTTTCCGCATAGTCTGCTCGTTTACACTGCCCGAGGTAAAATATCCGGCTTGAGCTAGCACCCCAATTTACCCTCTCGGACCCTACACCCATTGGCGGTTTCATTTGAATGAAAGTGCGAGTAGAAGCTCCGTGGTGGGGGGTAGGGGGGGTGGGCGTTGTCTCTCTAGACAGAGACAAAGCAGCGATATCAACATGAGTAGTTCTAGCTGGAGAAGGGCATGGGTTCATTTTATTGAAGTCTACGCAATACTTTAGTGAGAAAATTGTTCAAGGCACACCACACTGTAGAGATCCCTCATAAAGTGCTGGACAGGGACATGTATGGGCATGAATTGAGCCTAATGCTATAAAATTAGAATTATGCTTTTGTTTGTTTTTATGTGCAACTATATCGCAATTCATGGTTCATGGATGCGATTCCAACATGCAAAATTAAGAACAATCGTAGCCACTTATTTAGCAATAGCCGTTGGGGTCACATGGATGTTGAGGTTAAACAACTGGTCTTGGAAAACGGTTGAACCTTCAACTGTGAGGTTTGGCCACAGAAAACCTTCCTCAAAGTGGATTAAATATGGGAAACTAATGAGTCAAATACTTAAAGAAAGATAGGAATGGTGCCAATCTCATCTGGGAATCCAGAAATGTGTGCACGCTTCCTTACAAATAAAATAGCAAAAGTAAATGGAACTGCTCTGATTATACAGGGAATGGAATAACATAACGTTCATCTGACTGGACCATAGACGGCATTAACAGAAAAAGATAATAAGATAAAACAGGTTACAGATCTCTACAATATATTCAAATGGCAGTAAAATTATCAAGGCATCTGATGCAGAACATGCCATGTCAGGGCAGGTCATGAAACAACGTCCTGCATTGTTTCAGTCTGCGGGCCTTCTCGGGCCTGCTGGAAGCATTTTTGCATTCGTTTTGGAACGTTGACGATATAATTTGAATCCTGCGCTTTGCTTTTTTTTATCAACGCAGCTGGATGAGGACATTCAAGCAAGTTTGCATGGGTTGTCTGTGTGTGAGTCTGTGTCTGTATGTGGGTTTATGTTTCAATGTTAAGTATAGAAAATAGATAATATGTGGATAGAAAGATGGATCAATTGATCAACACAACACTGCAAACTCTTTAAAGCAATTGAATCCAATTGTCTACAACAACGTTGCATACTTTAGCCGTTCTAAAAACACCTCTTTCTGGGACGTATGGAGACGATGGCGTTGGGAGATGTTTGCCTAAACCAACCAGTCTCTGTCAGTACATTGCATTACCACTGTGCACACAGGACGTGTGGGTGTGTGTATCCATCTTTCTTTCCCTCTAACTTTGATGTCTGTTGTCTGTCACGCCTTGACTCAGGGACAGTGACTCAGAGGCAAAACTCAAAAGACGGCAGTATGTTTAAACTAAAAACGCTTTACTAGAAAATTGTACCAAAAACGCTCTCATGGAGGATACAAAACTATAACAAAAGGTGCTCGCTAAGGAGGATACAAAACACAATTAAATGCAGCAGTATCTGCAAGTATCTGGGCACAAAAAACTAGCAAATACTGAGGCACGACAATACCCAGGGGTGTTTGACATTAGACAAAGGGATACAAGGGCTATTTATACATGAGGGAGGGGAACACAGGTGAGACGAATCAGGAACTGGGGAGGCAATCACAGTGGAGGAAGTCAAGTGCCTGAAACGAGGGGGAAAAGGGAACTACAAAATAAAACGGGAAGTTCTGGATCCTTCCCGAATATATTCTATAAAATCTTCGGCTGGGACTCAGGAGGTAGGTCTCATTGTTTGAATTGATTGTCCACATATGTATGTACAGATGACTGGTGGCAAAATAGATCACAGGCCGGTTGGTTCTGCTGGTCCTGCAGACAATCAAATATAAGATCCCACATTTCAAAATATTTCTGACCCTTACTGAAGAGAGTTCATAGGATCCTCAGGCTTTTTTGTTATGAAATGGTATCATGATTGGTATATATGTGGTGACTATTGTGAGGAAATTGTTCAAGGCACACCAAACAGTAGCGATCCTTCATAAAGTGCTGGACAGGGAAATCTGTATGGGCATGAATTGAGCCTAATGCTACAAAATGAGAGTTATGCTTTTGTTTGTTTTTATGTGCATCCATATCAAAATTCATGTTTCATGGATGCAATTCCCTCATACAAAATACCTTCAACTGTGAGGATGGGCCACAGAAAACCTTCCTCAAAGCGGATTAAGTATGAGAAAGGGATTGTACTCCCGGAGCTGAGCTGCCGCCGAGTTCCCTCCGCCGGAGCTGCTTGTCCGCTGGTCCACATAATCTTAGCTATGCTCTGATTGGAGGGGAGTGGGGAAGTGGGAGGTAATACTCAACTGTGCCCCCTTCCTACGTAGGAGGGGGCGCCAAAACGGACTCGCTCGTTTGGTAACTGTAGGTAGGGTACTTTCAGAAATGCATATCTCACTCAAAAAATCATGTACAGACTTATTTCATAGTTTGTATGCGTGTGGGAGCACCAGTGACCCAAAACCACACCCAAAATCCCAGGAAAAGTGTTGTTTTCATAATATGTCCCCTTTAAAGAAAGATAGGAATGGTGTTAATCTCATCTGGGAATCCAGAAATGTGTGTTCACTTCCTTACAAATATAATAGCAAGAGTAAATAGAACTGCTCTGATTATACAGGGAATGGAATAACATAACGTTCATCTGACTGGACCATAGACGGCATTAACAGAAAAAGACATTCGATATCTCCAAACTGGATATAGAACTCTACAATATATTCAAATGGCAGTAAAATTATCAAGGCATCTGATGCAGAACATGCCATGTCAGGGCAGGTCATGAAACAACGTCCTGCATTGTTTCAGTCTGCGTTCTCGGGCCTGCTGGCAGCATTTTTGCATTCTTTTTGGAACGTTGACGATATAATTTGAATCTTGCGCTTTGCTTTTTCTATCAACGTATGCTGGGTGATGACATTCAAGCATTTGCATGGTTGTTTGTGTGCGTCTGTGTGTGATTCTGTGTCTGTATGTGGGTTTGTGTTTCAATGTTAAGTATAGAAAATGGATAATATGTGGATAGAAAGATGGATAAATGGATCAACACAACACTAAAGCAATTTAATCCAATTGTCTACAACAACGTTGCATACTTTAGCCGTCCAAAAAACACCTCTTTCTGGGACGTATGGAGACGATGGCGTTGGGAGATGTTTGCCTAAACCAACCAGTCTCTGTCAGTAAATTACATTACCACTGTGCACACAGGACGTGTGTGTGTGTGTGTGTGTGTGTGTGTGTGTGTGTGTGTGTGTGTGTGTGTGTGTGTGTGTGTGTGTGTGTGTGTGTGTGTGTGTGTGTGTGTGTGTGTGTGTGTGTGTGTGTGTGTGTGTGAATCCACCTTTCTTTCCCTCTAACTTTGATTTATGTTGTCTGTCATGCCTTGACTCAGGGACAGTGACTCAGAGGCAAAACTCAAAAGACGGCAGTATGTTTAAACTAAAAACGCTTTACTAGAAAATTGTACCAAAAACGCTCTCATGGAGGATACAAAACCATAACAAAAGGTGCTCGCTAAGGAGGATACAAAACACAATTAAATGCAGCAGTATCTGCAAGTATCAGGGCACAAAAAACTAGCAAATACTGAGGCTTGACAATACCCAGGGGTATTTGACATTAGACAAAGGGATACAAGGGCTATTTATGCATGAGGGAGGGGAACACAGGTGAGACGAATCAGGAACTGGGGAGGCAATCACAGTGGAGGAAGTCAAGTGCCTGAAACGAGGGGGAAAAGGGAACTACAAAATAAAACGGGAAGTTCTGGATCCTTCCCGAATATATTCTATAAAATCTTCGGCTGGGACTTAGGAGGTAGGTCTCATTGTTTGATTTGATTGTCCACATATGTATGCACAGATGACTGGTGGCAAAATAGATCACAGGCCGGTTGGTTCTGCTGGTCCTGCAGACAATCAAATAAAAGATCCCACATTTCAAAATATTTCTGACCCTTACTGAAGAGAGTTCATAGGATCCTTAGGCTTTTTTGTTATGAATTGGTATCATAATTGGTATATGTGTGGTGACTATTGTGAGGAAATTGTTCAAGGCACACCAAACTGTAGAGATCCTTCATAAAGTGCGGGGAAACTGGGAAAACTGTATGGGCATGAATTTAGCCTAATACTACAAAATGAGAGTTATGCTTTTGTTTGTTTTTATGTGCATCCATATCAAAATTCATGTTTCATGGATGCGATTCCCTCATACAAAATACGCTCAACTGTGAGGATGGGCCACAGAAAACCTTCCTCAAAACGGATTAAGTATGAGAAAGGGATTGTACTCCCGGAGCTGAGCTGCCGCCGAGTTCCCCCCGCCGGAGCTGCTCGTCCACTGGTCCACAAAATCTTAGCTATGCTCTGATTGGAGGGGAGTGGGGAAGTGGGAGGTAATACTCAACTGTGCCCCCTTCCTACGTAGGAGGGGGCGCCAAAACGGACTCGCTCGTTTGGTAACTGTAGGTAGGGTACTTTCAGAAATGCATATCTCACTCAAAAAATCATGTACAGATTTATTTCATAGTTTGTATGCGTGTGGGAGCACCAGAGACCCAAAACAACACCCAAAATCCCAGGAAAAGTGTTGTTTTCATAATATGTCCCCTTTAAAGAAAGATAGGAATGGTGTTAATCTCATCTGGGAATCCAGAAATGTGTGTTCACTTCCTTACAAATATAATAGCAAGAGTAAATATAACTGCTTTGATTATACAGGGAATGGAATAACATAACCCAGTGGAGGAAAACGTTAATCTGACTGGACCATAGATGGCATTAAAGAAAACGACATCAGATATCTCAAAACAGGTTACATATCTCTACAATATATTCAAGTAACAGTGAAATTATCAAGGCATTTGATGCAAAACATGCCATGTCAGGGCAGGTCACGAAACAACGTCCTGCATTGTTTCAGTCTGCGTTCTCGGGCCTGCTTGCAACATTTTTGCATTCATTTTGGAACGCTGACGATATAATTTGAATCTGGCGCTTTACTTTTTCAATCAACGCATGCTGGGTGATGACATTCAAGCAAGTTTGCATGGGTCGTTTGTGTGCGTCTGTGTGAGTCTGCGTCTGTGTGTGTCTGTACTTGGGTTTATGTTTTGTATGTTAAGTATAGATAATAGATAATGTATGGATAGAAAGATGGATAAATGGGATCAACACTACACTGCAAACTCTTAACATCAACTGAATCCAATCGTCTGCAACATCATTGCATACTTTAGTCGTCTACAACACCTCTTTCTGGGTCACATGGAGACCATGGCATTGGGAGATGTGTGCCTCACCCAACCAGTCTCTGTCAGTACATTACATTACCACTGTGCACACAGGACGTGTGTGTAGGTTTCATTGTCTGATTTGATTGTCCACATAAGTATGTACAGATGATTGGTGGCAAACTAGGACACAGGCCGGTTGGTTCTGCTGGTCCTGCAGACAATCAAAGATAAGATCCCGCATTTCTAAACATTTCTGACCCTTTCACAGCCGAGTTGATAGGATACATATAATTTTTTTTTATGAATTCATGTAATTATTGATTGAACATTGAAACCTGTGCAGACCACACTGTAGAGACTACCTAAGTGTCTGTGTGTTCCTCAGATTTACTCTGAGGGTGATATTAAATGGGGGGGAAAAGGCCAGACAGAATGCAACTGAACAGGCTCTGAATGCTGTAGAGATGTACAGACACAATACGTCTCAGTACGGACTGAGTGGGTCATCCAAAACACACTAAACAGAAATACCTACTGGCACCTTACACAATAAAGTCCAGTGCAGGCCACCGTAGTTGTTGGAAAGGGAGTTCAGTTGGTGGCATTCTCCAACCTTACTGCTAGTTGTTACTAAATTCTGAACACCAGCCCTTCAGCACGAAGACATTCCATATCAAGACCATTTACAAACATGTTTACAGGTTTCAAATAATTGAGAGCCTATGTTTGTTTTGGCTTTGCAAATCATTGAGCGTCCACACCTAAACCTTTAAAGACGTTCTTGTGTTTACATTTGTCCAAATTGGGACATTGAATGCGCTCCACCAAAATGCGAGAGCTTGATATATATATATATGAATATATATATATACTTGGTATTTGCTATAAAATTGTAAATGGCATAATATAGTAACAATAATCATCAGTGAACGTTCAACTAGATTTCAACTTGTTGTTTTGTTCCTATGTTTTGTTTGTTGTGTTCGTACAGGAATCTGCACTTATTTTGAGGCCAGGGCGTGTGCACAGAGACCTGCATTTGGTTATTCAAAGCCTGTTGACAAATTAATATCAGCTTCTCTTCTATACTTTTTCACAAGGCAAGAAAAAAAGACATCACAGAAGGGTGGTTGAGTTTAGAGGGAAATAGTCCAATCAAATAACAAGAATACCAAGATATGACAAAAACATTTGTTTATAATGCAACCTGTATAATGCAACCTGTAAAGACCCTAACCTGAATACAACCACAAAGAAACTAATAAAAAAGGTCGGAAACCAAAAGCATCTGACCCCGACTGACACACTGTGACGCAGTGATGCATCAGCGATGATGAACCCACTCACTCTAACCCCTATGCTAATGCCATATAATAATGCTCATTAGGCCTAAAAAAAAAAAAAGTTTGGTTCCTGTTGGTTGTCAGTTGAGGTCATGGGTAGGTAGGGAATTCATTTTATTTTTTTATTTTATTTTTTCCAGTGGCAGCTAATGATAGGTAGGTTGTTTTCATTTAAAAACGAGAAAATTTGCTCATCCTTGTACAGAATGAAGAGGTGCTGTACAAAAACGTAATTATAGTTTGCATCAAAAAAAGCTGCATACTATAATTTATTTTTAAACTCATAAAATAATTTGGGTCGCACATAATTTGACAGGGTCGGTCGGAAACCGGAACCAAACAAAAAAAATGTTTAGGCCTTACATTTTTTTTGCTTCGATCTGTACTCATAACTGAATAACAGGGGCACGTAGATTGATATTAGAGTAGACTCCTCATAGACATCACAAGTAGTCTCTAAAGCAGCTCCGATGGGCATAAGAACTTTCCCGCCAGGTTCCTGGAAGCACAGAGAACAACGGGATACAGTTTGTATTTTATAGCAGCATAAGTTATGTTGTTACTTTATTTTGCTACTTTGTGCCATTTCATATTTTTTATTTTATGTTTAGTTATTTTTTGATTCCCAAAGTTTTGCAGTTTGTGTTGTTTTTTGGTATCAGTAATTTCTGCACCATGTAAGGGATAATGTTCAGCGAGCCGGAAATGAATGTGAGATAAACTGACGTGAAGTAGAATAAAAGGGTAAATTGTTTTATTTGACCTGTATAATTAAATCATAATAATCATCATTTTAGCTTCTTCATTCTGAGTCTGACCAATGTCACAGTTTATTATTCATCTGAGTCTGACTGTGACTAATTTGTGCCGTAGGTCTGACAGCACCTTGCGAGACGTGACAAACCTTAGGGGGATGGCACAATTCCAAAGCTTGATTCCCCTTCTGGAGGTCAGCCTGAGAGGTGGAGGAGAAGTCATAGGTTAAACTACTGTTTTGTTTTATTTGCAGTTTTTGAAGACATTTGTTCCCTTGACCAAGTGGTCCAACTGGTACGAGTCGACCCTTAAGAAGCACAACAGCGGCCCAAAGAAGTGGAAGTGAGGACGGGAAAATAATTTTGGGGAAAAAATGTGATTAAATAAAAGGTGCATAAAAATCACTTTCATGCGCATTGCAAACATATGTTAAAGTGCGTATTGGAAGTTAGATACTGCAGTGAAGAATCATATAGGAAAAAAATTCGAATAAACGATTTTTTAGTTTTTATTAATAAATCTACACTACAAGTGGCATCTTGAGACGTTTTTGTGATACAATTTTACTTCCGCATCTCAAACGCTTGTTTTCGAGCGTGACGTAGGAATTGGTAGACGACGTTCTAATCATCATAGACTACATAGGCAACATAACAACAATGGATAACAGTTTCGGACCACTTCCGTACAATTTTGAGCCAGCTAGCCGTGAGGGAGAACAGCAACCACCTAATAGGGGGAGACACCATGGCAATAGGAGGGAGATAGAGTTGTGGTGTCAGGAGAATCAGTGGAGAATTGGGCAGGTGTCTTGGTGAGTGACTGGCATTAGCTTGAGTTAATATTAGCTAATGACAGCAAATTATGGCCACGTTTCAATATTTAACAGGCATAACTTTACTAGTACTTGATTATATATGAATCTACAGGATGTATAACTCCACACTATCTCTTACATAACTACTACTGGAGGGATGGTGGGAGGGCGGACGGGTGGGCGAGCGAGAGAGTGCGCGATCAAACTGAAAGAAACGAGCGAAGTTAACCTCACATTTCATTTTGATAGGTGCTTGTGTGGGAAATGCCAGCCAATGAGCTCAGCTGAGGAGAGCATGTGTTGCAAGGAGGTGGATCCCTTCTGGGCTCTAGTGGAGACGCTAAACCCCAGACCAGACGTAACATGCCTGACTCTGCATCCAGGCTTTGAGGGATGCTGTCTGAACCCCTTTGTGCTCCAGGTAGCATACTTGGCCTTCAAACAGGAGCATGGCCCTCTGAAGGCCAGCACACACGAGTATGTTCAGTTGTCCACATTCCTTAATAAAATAACTATAAAAGTTTACCAAGTAAATAGAGTTCAAGTCACAGATTCTGGGGTTTTGAAACCTGCTGAACCCCAGAATTTGTGACTTGTTTTATATGTTGAATGGACTTTACCAATTTTATATAACTGAAAACATTAAACATTTAAATACATTAATTGGTAGCAATATCTGAACTCAATAGATTTTTTTTCTATTGTAATTTATCTTATTAATACCATTAACAATATCACCCTTTTTGATGACTAAGTTTAACTGTCAATATTGTTTCCCTATCCTAAAGGCAGTATCGTTACACCGCATACAGGCAGGTTGTCCGCTGGGCCTATGAAATTCTTGGTAGGCACTTCAGGAAGCCCTTACCCGTATGCATTGTGTCTGCCCTCAGACGGCAGTTTCCAGAGAAACATGGGGTTTATAAAGGTTTTGTGTGGCCTCATTTAAAAGACAGTCAATAAAAATAATGTCTTATTTTATAGAAACATTTAATGATTCTTTTCTTTTAATATTTAGTTCTTGCAGTTTAAAAACAAAAGGAACATACTGCAATACAAATTTAAACGTAAAATTAACCACAGCAACAAAACTAAGATACAGGATTAGAACTTTATAAAATATTCCTGTGTAGCATACATAAACTGTAGAACGCACACAGAGCATTATTTCAACCAATGCGTGGGTGTCAAGCAGGACAAGGTGGTAACCGCACGCAAACCTCCAGAAAAAACCTAGGGAAAGAATAGTTTTGTTATTAACTTCATTAATAATAAGATGCAGATAATCAGAATGGGGGAAATAATTTAAGAATCCAGAAGTTCAAGTAAAGAGGGATCTTTCCCTGAATGGATCCATGTGCCAATAGATTCTCTTGGTTGCAAATGCAGATACCACATAACTCCATGGTCCCACATCTATCTCTGAGATTAAATGTGGCTTTACAATATAGTGTACGAAATACCTAACAGTGTTTAACACTAATTTCCTGTGTTAAAAGGTGTGTGTCGTGCAACATACAAGCCAACAGCTTCATCCTTGCTGATCATCTGGAAGGATGGGGAAAGGGGGGCAGGTGCAGAGGAGGACAAGTCAGCTGAGCTCTCTTGTAGACTCCTTGGTGACCTGGAGTAGGCCTCAATCAGAGACTCCATAAGGGCAGATGCATAAGCTGAAGAAAGAAAACAAATGTTTAGATCCCATTCAGGGACTTAATAAAAGTAAGTAATAAAGTAATAAGTAATAAAAAACTAAAACAGCTCACCGTACGATGGCTTCTCCTTGACAGGGCGGACGACCCAGCCTCCTTTGCGGAACCTTGGGTAACAAACTCCATATTGAACCTCGCCGTCATGTGTTCGTGCAACCTCTCGACTTCCATTGTGGTTGTAATGCAGGGCTGCCAAGAGAAGCCTGTAGAAAAAGCAATTCACAAGCTGCTCTTATATCCAAGTACCAATTTAAAATGAATGCAGTTGCAGCCTCACTGTACCATACTCATTTCAATATCACACTATTTACCTGCTGTACATCCCAACGAAGGAGAAGCCAGTGTGCTTAGGTGCAAAGTGGAGGATAAGCGAGTGAAAGGCCTCCAGGGAAAAGGTCTGATGCTGTGGGGACAACTGCCGAACATCCTTCAACAATGCTGTTCTTGTAGTGACACTCTCCAACTTAATAGCTACAGTTGATCCTGCATACCCAGGTGAAAAAGTAGGATACTTTAGTGTATTACAAGTATAATTCAATTATACAAAAGTTAGTATAAGTGTATTTTTACTTTTTGTGCTTAATTTAAAGTATACTTAACATATACTTTTAAAAAGTGTACTTCGCAATAGATGTCATTAAATTCAACTTTAACATACTTAAAAATAAGTATACTAATTCTGCAATACTTAAAGTGGTATTGCTTTGTACTTTTAAAAAGTATACTTTATTTTAAGTTTATTTAAATTGTACCTAAGTGTACTTAGAAAAAGTATACTAAATTGCAAATACTTATAGTGGTAATTTAGTGTACTTATAAAAAGTGTACTTTATTCTAAGTGTATTGTAATTTGTACCTAGTGCGCACAGTGCGCACTGACGTTGTAGGAAAAACCGCTCATGTGGTAGCCTAGTGCCTGATGTTCGGGAAAGCACAAATACCGCTCCAACAAAGTGAACAGCCTCGGAAACTGTCTCTGAATAACGTTTTAACCACAATAAATTTGCTTTTTTAGGAGTTCCATAGTCGTCTCAAAGGAGCATCATCATGGCATCATCATGTCAGCCTGTCAGTGTCAATCACCTAGCCAAATTAAATTGTATTATTTTAAAGTTGTTTTATAACATTTTGAATAGTTTAATTGCTTTATGTTCTAGTCGACGGTTTACGGCTAAACAGGTAACTCTTAATGACGATGATTTCATAAAAGTTTCATAAAATAGGATGCTGTTGCTAGCTACCATTTTAGCATGTTTACAGTATAAACTGATGGATTTTACAAGACAGCAAAGCTGCTTTACAATAAAAGATACTGACCATAAGTCATTATGTTGACTAATGTAGGAAGTTAGTAAACGTCAGAAAACAAAACTTACAGTTCACGTTTCCGAATCGAATCTCTGACCGGTCCGTGATCTTCACTGCCGCCGGTGGCTGAGCCCGAACCTGCGGCTGGAGCGGCATGAATTGAGGGAACCACACCGGCTTTCAGCCTCACTCGTTTCTCGCTCCGAAAACCCATCTTGAACTCCATCATGTCCCCGGAAACATAGTCCTCTGGTCTAAAGTGAGCCGCGCAAATGAACGAGTATTTGGTGACAGAGGCGAAAAAAAAGTCCTTTCTCTTCACCTGTACAAAATGCACCCAGGCTCGAAAGCCTGCTCCATCCTTTCTCCGATCGGGGAAACTGTGAAATCGGAGATGGTCGGACAGGAGGTCGAAGTTGGAACAACCCCCACAGATACAAAACCTCATCTCGTCGATTAGAAAAACCCAAAAACCACAGGGGGGGAAAATACAAGACCGCTCACCGCAGTAACTACGCACAACTACGCATAGAGCTGAGGCAACAACAGCGACCGCGTCTACCAATTCCTACGTAATATGACGCGTTTGACGTATCACATAAAAAAACAACGGTTTTTGAAGCCTTGCTCAAAATGGTCACTTTAAAACTGGAATTTTTGCCGATATACTTTTTTAAACTGATAAAATCCTGCATTTTAATTTCAAAGGGCAATTTTCAGAGAATGTTATGTATAAATATTTTTAAAAACATTAACTTCCAATACGCACTTTAAACAAGCCCTTGTTCTACAACCCCTTGTTCTACATTAATTCTTAATCTACGTCAGGATGTTTTTACATTTTTGGTGTTTTGGGCGGGAATGCTTTATTTCATGATCCAGATTTTTTTTTTTTGACTTATCGGGCTAATTGCTCTTCAAGTGGGCGGGGCTGATAACATTTTCACAGAGTTGGTTTACAATCAAATGAAAAAATAATATTGTATATACTTTTGCATTTAACCACACGTAAATCATAATAACATCAATAAAATGACTCAGTATTATCGCTCGGGAAATGTAAACGTTAGAGTGCTTTTTATCCAGAAGAACTGCAGCTCTTTGCAGAGTAGAAAATACCAGACATATTTACCAGTAATTGAGGTCTGGAGGCCAGCGTATGCGCAAGACGCACAAAAATCATCAGGATGGTCAAGATTGTTCGCCTCATTCTAAAGAGACCAGGAGAAAGATAAGTTATTCCTGGCATGGAAAGGAATGCCAATGCAGTTGTCGTTGTCCAGTGGTTGTTCAAATATAAAGATAAATATAAATAATAATAGCAATAATCAAAAATATATATCAATAATAACGATAAGAAATATGGTTGCAAGCAACCATAACAGGGACCTACTGTTTGACGAGTGGCCTTATGAATACTACATTATGGTAAACATAATTTGATGTCATGCCTCGCCTCACAGAATGGTTTGTTGAGGTTGGACTTTAACCAGTGACCCCATGGTCATGAGTCCGACGCAATACCACTACACTACATGGACATTTGGACTACCAAGGGCAGATAGACTTTATTTTGAGGAGTAGAAGTCTACCGTACTTGAAAGTATGTCGAGCTTGTTTGGTATGGATATATGGCATTGGTATGCCTTAAAAACTGGTTTACTGGAATTTAACATATCAAAACAATCACCAATCATGTTTCTAAAGCATACTGTGTCAAAACCCACTGTCAAACAGACGGTTGCGAAATGACATGTGTACCGCCTAAAGGCCCAGACTGTGTTGTATAGAGGCCGCGGTTCAGAGAGGACAACTTGCAACAAGCTGTTAACATATGCCTGTATTTGCCTTTAAAATGTATACAACTGCCTTCTTTTGCCTTATTTGTATGAATTCTACACCATATAGTCCCACAGTCATCTGGTACATCTGTGCCGAGTTTACAGCTTTTACCATCCCTGGCAACAAATCAGTTTGAGTGTTGGCCTTTGGTCAAATTGTGGTCATTGCACAATATCCAAATGGGATGACCGTATGGGTTGCGATTTCAACGTTTTTTATGATGTAAAATGGTGCATGTATAACAAGTTTCATTCATATTGAACCTTCCTAGTGGTAATGGCAGCCTATTGAAATGCTGTACCCCCAGGCCTTGTTATAGCTCAACCTATATATTATTCTGGCCCATCTTTTGATTCCCTTACTCATTTTACGGGTTCTATAAGCCTGCCAATTTTAACTTTTGGAGCAAAACAGTTGGTTTAAAAAGATAAATAATAGGTAACGAATAAAATGGGGTTCCTACGTTTTTCGCAGAAGCCCTAATAAACATTCTAATGAAAACAAAAGGGTTACTACTTTTAGGACCCCTGATAATATAAAAAATATGGTACGATTGGTAACCATAAGACACAGGGTCAGTATCCGCCCTCACCTGTTGGCTGGAAATGCTCGGATATCCGCGAGAGAGAATTCACAATCAACCTGCTTGAACTGCAATAAAGTCTCGATGGCCAGAAGGTTGGCAGGTGTGTAGAGGATTAGGTGTCATCGTAGCCCAGCCCTTTGTTCTGGCGGGCACATCCCCATTCTCACTGGTGAACACTTCATTACAAAAACGAAACATTAAATTCCTTCTGTGTACTTCCTGACGGACCGGATCGACAAACCCCAAGGAACCCTAACGCCCAGCCGGAGGCGGAGGGAGCGTTCAACCAAAGCTGTTGATCATGCTTGAGCCATGACATAGAGAGAGGACTAGAGAGGCAATGTAAAAAGCATCAAACAGATGGGAGAGAACAGCAGGACCTACAAGGGCCTCTGAGTGGCCCTTTAATCGTCCACCTTTACTCTCCTTTACCCTCTCTCCCCCCCCCCCATCTACCCTCCTCTCATTTCTCTCCTCTCCTCTCCTCTCCTCTCCTCTCCCCTCCTCTCACCAAATAATGTTGGACTTTGTTCCGTTACCGTGGCGCTGAGTGAATACATTACCGGGTCTTCCGGTTCATAAGTCATTCCCTCTCTCTCTCCACGCTGAGAGTAGCGGGAAGGCTGGGAACAGAATGGAGTAGAGGGAAGGGGACGGACAGAAGGTAAATACAGAGAGAGAGAAGGAAGTTAGTTAAAGTCAAAAAACAAACAAAGAACCTGGAGTAGCATCATCAATGAGAGGAGGGGACCGAAGTGAGACGTTGGACCCGGCTGTCAGTCGAAGCCGACGGCAACAGCTCCATGAAGGAGGGCACTATCGGAGCAGTGAACTGGGACGACGAGACCATCGCAGTGGGACCAGAGAACCAGTGAAAGGGAGGGGGACTAGTACCTGACTCAATGAAGGGGGACCACGGGGCCGGAGAAGGGGGCACCCAGTGCACCGTGCTGTGGACTGAGGGCCAGGGGGAGAAGGAGAAGGGCCAGGCCGGGGGCCCGCGGGCCGGGCTGCGGCCCCACGCGCTGTGGCGTCTGCTGGACTGCAGCGGGGACATGGTGGGCCTGGACACGTACGTACGAGGTGTGGACCCCCCGGCTGTAGCGTAGCGTTGACCCTCTCTGAGGTGTTCTCTCTCTCTTGAACAGTCTAACGATATTGTTGGTGTTTCTTTGGTGTTTGGCGGGGTGTGTGATGACCTTGTCATTCAAAGCTCTGTAGGAGTCGCAGTGTGTTGTCAGTCCAAAATAAAAGTATGATAAGAAAAAGGGACTTGGTTACCGACAGTTTTCCTGCATATCTTATGTTACTTTTGAGTGAACTACGTAGATCTGTGGTTCTCAGTTTGTGTATTTTTTTGGTCAGAGCGGCCGTTTGCCCTGCAGCTGGTGGTGTGGTTCCTCCGGGGGGTCTCCAGGGTCATCCTGGCCAACAACCCGCTGAGCGGAGCTCTCATCCTGGCCGCGCTCCTCTGGGCTTCCCCCTGGCAGGGCCTCCTGGGAGCAGTGGGTGTGCTGGCCTCCATGCTCACAGCTGTCCTCATAGGACAAGACGGGTGAGCACGCACAAACACACACACACAGATGACATTTCTTTCATAAAAAGCTTAAAATAAGGCATTTAATCTCTGAATCACATACGACAAATTATGAGGAATCAAGCAACCCTAGGAAATCGTTTTTGTTCATTTTCATGCCGAAAGTTGAAATGGGTCGGCCATGCATTGGACCAGCAGTTTAGGAACCAATTCATAGGAAACCACATGGCCTGCCATATGTCCTTGCAACCCCCCCCCCCCTCCACACCGCCATTAGGTCAAGAGGACAAAGTGACAAAGTCTGGCGTTTGAGCAGAAGATAGACCAGTTTGTTGGTCTTGGCTTAGACTGTTTAACGTCACGTAAAAGCGTAACTACCAATTCTCCTCCGAGGTCAAAGAAGGAATGATTGTGCACACGGACGATCATTAACGCTCCCAGAGAGGGTGAACCTGCGCTAGCCTTCACGCTACAAAGTTCAGTTGCGTCGTAAACATATATTGGAATGGTTGAAAGCGGTTGATTTGAGTTCGGGGTGACAGATGGTAGCCCTCTGTCAGTAGTTCTGTCTCACAGAACGTGTAAGAAACCGACCCCAATACCCATGCTGGTGATATCTTGTCCTTCGGCTCACAAGAGACACACAGTATCAAACTACCTTAACACTTTGTATTTTTGTAACCAGTTTTTGTGACACATTCACAGTGTGAAGTGAACAACAAAAATGCCCTGGTGGCATTTGGCCTGATATTTGAGTCCGATATATTTTAGGCAGCCAAACCTTTTCCTGCCCCAGAAAAATGACACAGAGACAGATCTTTCCGCAGTGTCCCTGCTACACACCACCTAGGTGGCTCTGCTGGTCTCCTCCAACGCCCAGGACTCTGGGGGAGGGGGGGGGTTTAAACCGTTGGTTTTGCGGAGTTTGGAGAACTATGCCACACAGAGCAGTGGATCCATGCTGCCATATAACCTGTGTGCATTGCACAACAGGCGTACTGCCCAGTGTTTCCGCTAGAAGAAATTGGTGCCGGTCATGTGACCGGGAAGGTTTCATTTTACCGGTCAAATTGGAAAAAAATTGGTCGGATATTGTCTGTGTATATTGCACTTAAAAAAATTGATAGGCAGGCTATATAAAGAAGAAGAAGAAGTGTGTGATCAGATTTTGATTCGCCATGGTTGTTAAATACCGGTATTCCGCAAAGCTTGCCGCCGGCTTTCGCTAGCTTGCCGCCGTTTAGTTCATAAACCTACGGTAGTCTATAGCGATCAATTTGAGCGAGTGGACGAAATGTAACAACTTATTTATTTTATCACATAGGCTACGCTACAATGAAAACCCTCATTGTTTTACATGAATTGGCTAAACAAATGACCACTGTAGCATATTTAAACACAATTCAAATGAACACATTCAAAAGTATCTCTGCTCAATTTAAAAGGTTGAATCTCCCCGCTCATGCTGTATGCGCGCAGGTTGATGCGCCCCACTTTTTTCTGTGGAGAACCAGCGCCTTGAATATTCCTCATAAAGCGAAACCGGTTCGTCTTCGCCCGTTACGGCTCCGTGTGGACGGGGCCTTATTTCCAATCGGTCATATTGACCGGAGACATTTAGAATTTTCGGTCCTCCTCATTTTTTTCTGGACAAAGACCGGTAATTACCGGACAACGGGAACTCTGGTACTGCCTCACCATCAGTCTGACTGGTGCCAGGTGAGGCTGCTTAAACCAGCCATCAACCACACCCACAGGTCTCCAGATCGATTGTTGCACTCTGCGCTTTCTTTCACGGTTCCTACAAACTGTCGCAGTGGACGGCGCCTCACACACCAGCTCACGATGTACTTGATTCACTCTCGGCAGAGGCTCATCCCTCTATCAGACTTGTATCTAAAATCTCGAAATGACCATTTACGATCTGCAGATGTGATTCCATAGACAAAGTGATGGGTTACCGAACGCTCTCTCGTGTTTGTTTAACTTGTCAGCCATGCATGGCTGGACTAGTGTGCGTGCACAGTTGTGTGCAGCTGTGCGTTCACATTTCCAGGGGTTGGATAATGCAAGGCTTTAAAAAAAAAATGAGTTCTTAATTTCTTAATTGTGTGTGTGTGTGTGTGTGTGTGTGTGTGTGTGTGTGTGTGTGTGTGTGTGTGTGTGTGTGTGTGTGTGTGTGTGTGTGTGTGTGTGTGTGTGTGTGTGTGTGTGTGTGTGTGTAGCGCGGAGGTGACCGCTGGTCTCCATGGTTATAACGGCATGCTGGTGTCCCTGTTGATGGGCGTGTTCAGCTCGGCCGGGGACTGGTACTGGTGGCTGCTCCTGCCTGCGTGCCTGGGAGCAGCAGCATGGTGAGACACACACACACACACACACACACACACACACACACACACACACACACACACACACACAAACAGACACACACACAAATAAACACACACGCATAGAGACACACACGCACGGAAACACACACGCACACACACATGCCCACACGCACAGAGACAGGTACGCACGCATGCACACACAAACAAACACACACGCATAGAGACACACGCACGCACACACAAACGCATAGAGACACGCACGCACGGAATCAGACACACACACACACACACACACACACACACACACACACACACACACACACACACACACACACACACACACACACACACACACACACACACACACACACAGACAGGCTCTTTGCCTTCTGTTGCTCTTGTACTTCTCTCTCCCTCCCTGCTGTCTTCCTCTGACTGGTCACTTGTTTTCCCAGCAGTGTCCCGGAGTCGAAGCCATGCCTGAGAATAAAGGCATCACTAACTCTGGTGTCTGCTGAGTGGAAACACGTGTGTTTATAATAGGGATTATTATTCATCTTCAACCTAATTTCGCCTTTTGTGTCTTTATCTGACGCGGGTTTGATCAACAGAGCTCCTTCCTACCACCTCCTTAAAGGACTGTACGTCACCCTCCACCAAAACAGGTTAGACAGATGAAACACAATGAAGGGTTATTATTGCGGTTATGATTGACTCGAGCGATAAGGCGATAAGGGTGTGTGTCATCGACATCACAGTGGAGCTGCTGGTCGCTTCAAAACACACGCTAACTGACACACACTGCACTGGCTAGAAATGGCTGATCCCATCAGTCAGGTTTATTTATTTGTTTGTTTAGAAGGGACAATGAAGGGACATATGAGGTAGATCAGCTATTGATCATTGCAGTTTTGATTGTTTTTAATCCATCTCTTTAAGTTTAAATTAAAGATAGCTGGTGCTTTCGCAGAGATCAAGAGGAAGGCAGTTCCAACATTTGAGGCTTGTACTGAGGTCCCTGGTTCGTGCTGTGTACGGCTCTGGCCCATCCTACATCCAGGACACTCCATCAGCCTCTACGCTCCACCCTCAAACGGCCTGCTTCTCCCTCCCTACCCGGGTGTAGTAGTGATGGAGGAGCAGGTTTCGTCGTGCATCAGCCCCGCACAATCTTGGTTGTTTTCTCTCCTGGCTCCACCGTGGTGGGGCGAGCTCCCCACTGACGTCAGGACGGCTGAATGTATACGCATCTCTCCCCGCAGGCTGAAGACTCATCCCTTCAGACTGCGGCCTCAACCATAAACAAATAAGACAAGAATAACATTTTCTATCTTCTATTGTGTTTTCTGAAAGTGTAGCACCTGGAGCAGTTTGATTATTTGTATGTACTCCCACTCAAATTCACTTAATTGTGAAAAAGTGTTGGATACGCACACACACACACACACACACACACACACACACACTCCCCTGCTTCTTATTCTCCTACCCTAACCTTCCTAGCCCCCCTCTTCCTTTCTCCTTAATTAGAGCTGAGATATGCAAGATCTTTTTGCGTTGGAAATGTTATATTATACAAGTAGTTCTGTTTAAACGCCTTAATTGACCAAAGTTAAATTCCCTGTTTCTGTACTGTACTAGTATCTGATCAATCCTAGTCTAGAATCAGATAATTCCTATTCTAGAATCAGAGAAATCCCCTTCTAGGAGTTCTACCTCGTGGCCCATCGGAAACATGCTTGCCAGGGCTTCAGAGAGATCAGGGGGAGGGAGGAGGGTAACTGGAAATAGGAAGTCTTGCATGTTTTAGCTCTGATACCACTGCTGTTATTGGTCCGTCTGTCCTTGTAGCACCTTCCTGTACAGCGGTCTGTCCCCGGTGTTGGACCGCTGGGACCTGCCCGTGGCCGTGTTCCCGTTCAACATCGTCATCGTCCTCTACCTGCTGGTTACCAGGCCGGACAACCCTTACTTCCCGCACTACCCTTCCCTGCCAGTGGGGGCGCTGCAGGCCAACGCCACAGAGCTCAACACAGCGCAGGTGAGGAAGACTAGTTTCATGAGTGGGAGCGAATCAGCGTCAAGCCCCCGGGAACAGTAGCTGTGTTCGAAATCGTTCCCTATACACTCACTCACTATTCCCTATATAGTGTTCATGATACAGTGCACTATATAGGGAACGAACAAACGAGAATTCGGACACTACGATGAACATTTCTAAACGTCATGTGCGTCAGTAAATGCGCCGGGTATTTGTGTGACGCAGACAGATGCTTCTAGCCTGGCACCGCCCACCTACCTACTTCCGCTCAATTTTAATTTCACTTCTCTACAAATGAAATGAAGTACGATGGTCTGGTAGGACCAGGCTAACTCCAAACTCGTTGCTGATCGATAAGTAACCATTTATTTGTATATAAAATTAATGATAGCATTGTTCGTAAATAGTTGGATGGAATCTGTTTCTTAAGCAATAACATTGAACTGTATTGTTTTCTAGGCCTACAAACATTTACTATGTTGTTGGTATTATATGTTATATGGAGCAATCTTTCATATTTCTGAAGTTAACTTATACTTCCATGGTCGCTAAACAATGCGACTGCGATCGCTAAGACCTCTCGCTTATGATGCTACAATGCTAAAAAACAAGAATATGTCTGCATCCGGTAAGTCATGAACTAGGGCGTGGCTAGGCACCCATGATGCGGACGCATATCTCTCCTTGGTGTTGCCCTGCGCCATTGAGCATTTGCGAATGAATGGGCGCCATTTTGGAATCCGGTGTCCATTCTATAATATGTCCATGGTCAGTGTGCTAGCACGATGGCTCAAATCCTCAGACCGCCAACGCTCTCAGACTTTGCATGTTGAATCGGACCAGACACCGTCTGCGCGGTTCCAAATACCTCCGACACCGCTGAACCCACTGAACAGATTTGTTCCCGAACTCTTCTCCTCAATCGTTTCAGATGGCCAACGTTTGGGCCAGTGCTTAGCAGCCTTTAGTCCAGCCTAACCCTCCCGAGCAACACAGAGTGGCCCATTAACGGGCCAACACACATCTCTCTCTCCCCCCTCTCCCTCTCTCTCCCCCTCTTCCTCTCTCCCCCTCTCCCTCCCTCCGGAGACGAAGGGTGACGTGTGGCCTATTTATATGTCATGTCTTCACTCTGTTGCGGAGAGCTCACGAGCTGCCCTGCCACTTCCCCGGCACGGTAACGTCTTGTGTTAATCGTGTTCACGCCGCGGCGCCTCCACCTATCTCACACACACCCAGACACATATTTCATAAGATAGGCCCCGTGTGACTCGTGAATATCTGCGCCAGGTCGCTGCGCTCCTCATGTCGTCATGGAAACACCTGACTGGTATAGCGATAGTGCACTCTCGCCTTCCCTGGTTAATGCTTTCACGAAGGCTCAATCAATTATTATTCATGTTGTTATGTATCAATAATGAATATCGACGGTGATCTTGACCTTTCTCTGAGGATATGAGTTTAGCAGGTTGGTTGGTGTCGTATTTCTTGCTTCTCTGGTACGCAGCGGGGCTGCAGACACTTCTAGGCGCTCTACTTCGGCCACCCGCGACGCTGTCCTTTCCTGACACCGTACTATCACAAAGGAATAATGTGCACCGGTGCTTAGATTGCCATGCCCACTTATTCCCTCGGCTCCTCTCACTCCCTGCTGCATCGTCACAAATGTTTGTTTGTGTTGTATTTTGCCACGACGTTTTTCTGAGTTGTGACTAATTATTACAAAGTGTTTTCTCTGACTTGTTTGTGTTTTTTTGTCTCTTCTTCTGTGTGTGTGTCTGTGTGTGTGCACGTCCGTGCGTGTCTGTGTGCGCGTGTGCATGTGCGTCTACGTTTGCGTGTGTGTTTGCATGTGTCTGCGTTTGTGCGTGTCTGACCCTAAGTTGCTCCAGGGAATCTTCCTGGGCGTGGGGCAGATCTTCGCCTGCGACTCCCTGGGGCCCTCCCTGCTCATCCTGGGGGCCACGCTGCTCTACTCGCCCCTCCAGGCCCTGCACGCCGTCCTGGGCTCCGCAGCGGGGACGCTGGCCGGTCAGTCTGAGCCAGTGGGACACACGTCAAGTACTCTGTATGCTCCAGCACGCTAGGACTAGCTCGCTAGTGGTAGCTTAGCGTGGTCGATGTGCAGGACTCAGCCAAATACTCGGTATGCAACAGCATGCTAGTGCTAGCTCGCTAGTAGTAGCCTAGCGTGGTTTACGTGCATGCAGGGCTCAGCCATGTACTCTGTATCCAACATCACACTAGTACTAGCTCGCTAGTGGTAGCTTAGCGTGGTGTACTTGCAGGGCTCAGCCAAGTATTCTGTACGCAACAGCACTTGAGTATGGGAGGATTTTGTGAGAAGCGGGATTATAAAGTACAAAAGAAGTGGGTGATTGCAATGAGTTAAATATGGATTGAGTGAAAGGAGAGAAAGCAAGTCTCTATTGCATTCTGCTAATAGATGACGTGTGTGTGTGTGTGTGTGTGTGTGTGTGTGTGTGTGTGTGTGTGTGTGTGTGTGTGTGTGTGTGTGTGTGTGTGTGTGTGTGTGTGTGTTGCTGTTATGACTCATACGATGGGGAAAAGCAGAGGCGTAGGAGTGAATTTAGAAAGCTCCTAGAAATTGACAACAAACTCCACGCATACTCTCTCTCACACACAAACATCCTTTGACACGTATACATAGACATTTACACACACACACACACACACACACACACACACACACACACACACACACACACACACACACACACACACACACACACACACACACACACACACACAAACACGTGCACCAACACATGCACCTGGACAAACACATGCTTGCAAAACATGGATAGACACCTGCACAAATGATGGATTGTATAAACACACATGCGGACACACACACACACACACACACAGACACACACACACAAAGAGTTCTTTGAAAGAATTGTGAGGGAGGCGAGGAAGTGCCGACATCAAAGAGATGCAAGTGGGCGGAGACTGTGTGCAGGGAGCGCAGAAGGCAGATGTCAGCCGGGGAAACGTCAATAGAACGCGTGCTCCGTCTCTCCCCCTGATGATGGCGTCTCCGTCACATTCGCTTCTTCTGAGGGGAGGCCGTATGCCCGCCGCAAAACGTTTCCTTCTCTCCGACGAAGATGAAAACCCACTAAAATGAAGATACTCAAGCTCTGCGTTAAATGAGCAGGGCGTTCCCTAGCGAGGACGTGGTGCTCCCGGTAGAGCTCGAGTTTCGACCCAACGACCCGCAACTGAGGGGGGGGGGGGGGGGGGGGGCTGTAAGGACCTCTCCTCAGTTGCAGGTCCTTGGGGTCGAAACTCGAGCAGCGAGCTTCGACCAGTGTGGACCCCCTGGTGACTCTGGCCTGACTCATGAACATGGCGATGGGCGAGTGCCATGTACATTTGTGCGATGTATGCTGCACGGGCTGTACTGGCGAAGCCAGGCCGATGGGTGACTCAGAACTGGATGGCAGCCATACTCACATCAGCAGTCAGCTTGTACTGTACTGTTACCGTGACTTAACAATAGTGCATCCATTTGTCGTCAGACTGGTAAAAGTGCGTCAGTTTAATGACTCTGTATTAATACCTTGGCTGTAGGGAATGTTAAGAAACGTTTCAGTTCACTCCATATTTGATCATGTCCAGTCAGATGGCAAGACATGCAGACGTATGGACAGACATGCAGACACACAAGAGAGCACTAATGATGATAACAGCTTTCATTTTGTGAAAGTGAAGGGCAAAGAGGAAAACTTAAGAGGCCATCTTGTGCTTGGATGGGGAGAGCTGTCTGACAAATCCTATTAGCGTTCACAGCCTCACACTTTGTGTGAGACACACACACACACGCAGGCACACACATGCACTCCCTCAACACTCACTCACTCACCCACAGAAATGCACACACACACAGGCACACACACACACACCCACACACACAGGCACACGCACACACATGCACTCCCCCACCGCTAACTCACTGACTCACCCCCCCACCACACACACACACATAGCATGAAGCATGCATAGGCACACACACACACACACACACACACAGACACAGACACAGACACACACACACACACACACACACACACACACACACGGGAACACTTTATCTCTGCAGTTGAGGAAAGCTTAGGATACTACATCCTGTGCAGTGACAATTATCTGAACGAGCTCAGACACACTCACACTCTCAGACATGTTCACAGGCACAAACACACACACCAACACAGGCACGCACACACAAACACACACCAACACAGGCATGCACCCACAAACACACACCAACACACAAACACACTTCTGGGAAACGCTTAGCGTACCGAATCCTGTTTGGAGACACGTGCACAACACAAACCCGCACCCAGACACACACACACACACACACAGGCGCACTGACGTACACACACACACACACACAAACACACTCCAACGCAGGCACGCACACACAAACACACACCAACGCAGGCACGCACAGACAAACACACAAACACACACATCTGAGAAACGCTTAGCGAATCCTGTTTGGAGACACGTGCACAACACAAACACGCATCCAGAGACACCCACACACACAGGCGCACTGACACGCACACACACGTACAAACACACACAAACACAACACACACCGACACGACACACACACACTACGCGACACACGCACACGCATACACAGAGAACAATCCGGTAAAATCCTTAGTGCTCTCTTGAGTCTTGGGGATGTGATACCATTAGTCTGTAATGACACTCCTCTGGTGGGGGAGGAGACGAGGGGAGGAGACGAGGGGAGGAGACGAGGGGAGGAGACGAGGGGAGGAGGCGAGGAGACGAGGCGAGGAGACGAGGGGAGGAGACGAGGGGAGGAGGCGAGGAGACGAGAGGGAGGGAGGGAGGAGGTGATAGAGAGAGAGAGAGAAGTGAGAGGAGAGGAGGGGAGATGGAGAGAGAGAGGAAAGAGATGAGAGTGGGTGAGGAGAGGACAGCGGAGGGAGGGGAGAGAGGGGGAGGAGAGGACAGCGTGGAGGGGAGAGAGGGTGAGGAGAGGACAGCGGGGGGAGGGGAGAGGGTGAGGAGAGGACAGCGTGGGGGGGAGGGTGGGGGAGATGGAGCGGCAGGAGATGGGGAGAGGAAGAGGAGGTGGAGATAGGAGGATGGAAGGAGGGGAGAGAGCAGAGAGAGGGAATGGGGAGA
Source organism: Gadus chalcogrammus (assembly GCF_026213295.1). NCBI lineage: Eukaryota > Metazoa > Chordata > Actinopteri > Gadiformes > Gadidae > Gadus > Gadus chalcogrammus. The sequence continues at coordinate 3,988,297 of NC_079428.1, read as the reverse complement.
CGAGGGGGGGAGAGACATCCACCAAAGGCGGAGGGGAACAAAGTATCCCTTCTGGATGTTTCTCATCAGACGAACTCCCGGTGATCGGCTCTTTGCCTGTTCATTCAGATTTATTATGATTACACTTGTTGGCCGTAAACAACCATCTGTGGTTTTATCAGTTTTTTGTCGATGTTAACCACATCCCAGACGGAAGGGGAGAGCAGAGGGAGGGGTCGGCTGCACTGTTCTGATCCACAGACGTGTCGGTCCTGGTTTTATTTGCATAAAGAAACAAAGAGTGAGCCACACCCGAGACAGAAAAGGGAAGGAGAGGAGAGAAGGGGGGAGAGGGGGAGGAGGATAGGAGTGGCCAAGAGCAGAATAGAGGGAGGTGTTCTGCACTCCTGGTGGAGGAGAAGGGAGAGAAGGGAGAGAAGGCAGACGGGGTGAGGCAGGGAGACAGAGAAGAGCAGTTAGAGGATAATGACGTACCAGACACAGGAAGTCATGGCTGCTCTGGCTTTCTGCCTGCTCACCGGCCTCATGGAAACCGAGGATCCATTACAATCCTTCCTGTAATTCACTGATTCATTTACAAGTTTGTGAGGGAACTTGAAACAGTAGAGAACCGTAAATACTCCATTCACCGCTGCACGGCCCTCACTCCGTGAATGGAGGGACTTGGAATGCCTGGCACCAATCCTGAAGTCATGTGACTTTGTTTCTGTACCTCACACCCTCCACTCCTTCCCCAGAGATCACATGTCCTCCCTGGGTCAAGGTCGAGACCCCGACCTGCATCAGGGTTCCCGTCACGGTCGCCCTCGCTATTGATTTGCTGCGGTTCTCAAACTGTGGGTCGGGT
>NC_079428.1:3954950-3984950 GCF_026213295.1 Gadus chalcogrammus | reverse complement strand
GTGTGTGTGTGTGTGTGTGTGTGTGTGTGTGTGTGTGTGTGTGAAAACTGACAAGATATCTTTCTGAACATAAATCCTTTAAAGTGGTCAAGCTGGTGTCATGGAGTCTGTTTGGATGGATCGTGGGTGTGTGAGATTATTTTATAGTAATGACATGTCATGTCATTAATATTTATTACAATGTGTTTAGTTTTTTCTAAACGTTTTGGATACACAACACAGACATCTTCAGTTCCGTTTCTCGTTTCATTTCACAATATTCAGATATTCTTATGAATATTCATGTCTTCTTATGAATATTCACATAAAATGTATATTGCTGTGACTTCTTCTTTCACAGTGCTTTCTGTTTCCCATTTTGTTACCGTCATTTTTGTTTGTTTTCATTTTAGCACATTTCCCCTATTCCTAAAATAACTACTTCAATTATAAAACAAATCTACTGCCATAATCACTGTCTACATATCAATGGGTGGACAAACATCCTGGTTTTGTAACAAAGACTAGAACATGCATTTGCCTCTAGGGTTGTGTTTGGTTTTTTCCTAACAACAACAACATCAACAGACAGACAGACAGCGGCCAGAAGGGACATATTCGTCATTAATTATCAACTATTAATTAAGTGGCTTTCTGTCCAAGATTGATCTAGCAATGGCAATTCTTAAAAGGAAATCAGTACAAATACAATCGATTACACAATTAATCATTTTTTTTCATTGGTGAATTACAAAAAATGAACATTCTTTAGTTTAGTTTCACTTTCAGTTCAGCTCATCTGATCAATGACAGCTTGTGCTTATTTTTTTGATCAAGTGTGTTTGTGTATGTGTGTATATGCGCGTCTTTGTGTGTGTGTGTGTGTGTGTGTGTGTGTGACAGACACACAGACAAGGCTTTAGTGCTGTTGGCCTACACACTGCATGTGTTGCAAAGGCATCTTTATAAAATGCTGATTTTAGGATTATGTGTGTACATGGCTCATGTCTCATGTCTCATTATTGCCCGCATGTCATAACAATCTTAAGTACATATTTTGGCTCTTCTTCAATCCATTGAATGACACCAGTAAGCCTCTGATGGCCATCTCCCCTACACTTTCTTTTATAGTCGACACGGCGAGTCGATCTGTCCTCACTAGGTCATGAAGCTTAACATTTTTGGTGGTCTTCAATGCACTGAAAATACGTGTCAACGAATCCAATGGCATACTTGGCTTCCATCATGGTGAAAGGGCCCCGAGATGTGACTGACTAGTCCCTTTGGTGTGTCTGAAATAATGCACTTACCTAAGCCCTCATTGCCCTTGCGGTGGTGCGCATATAAATAATAAATGGGAATAGTTTAATATGAATGACAAATAACAATGCTAACATTGTTTCTTTTGCTTTCTTTGTTTAGCATTGGCCTTCTTTTTTTCCTGTCTCTCACCTAAGCATGATGGCCAATTTGACCGTGATGGTGAAACGCACCGGTCGCCTACCTGACGACAACAGAGTATACACAAGATATCAAGTGCCCCGCAACGAAAGCAAAACTTGAATGTCACAAACGTGGGGCACTACATCAAATAATTTTGAACCGAATGCAGGACAGGCCAGCCACTCAGGACACGCCCCTTTTCTTGTCGTCCATGCATGTAAACTGGTGGTTCAAAGGTCACCGAATGTAAACACCGAATTACTGTCTAGCACTACAACGTCTGAGCCAACCACAACCCATGCAGTAATTGATGTCTCAACAGCTCAAGTTTAACTCACTCGAGTCCTGCATGATGATTAACACAGTCCCCACAAAGAAAGAGTATCCCTTAAAGTGTGTGTGCGGGTATCTGTGTGAGACATTTCTGTATTCATGCATACTTGAGTGTGTCCTTATTTCAATGTATGTTTTTAGTGCGATTTTTGTGTGTGTGTGTGTGTGTGTGTGGCAGTGTGGCAGTGTGTGTGTGTGTTACTGTGCGTGTGTGTGTGTGTGTGTGATTGTGGCAGTGTGTGTGCGTGTTACTGTGCGTGTGTGTGTGTTACAGGAGCCTTCCCAGGACCACGCCCTCTCGGCTGCGGGCCTCTCCGCGGAGGATCTCCAGGAAGCCCAGCTTGGTGAGGAACTCCATCCGCTGGCGGTCGGTGGGCTGGACCTCACAGAACACCCCCTGGGAACCTACACGCACACACACCAAAACACACACACACACACATCAAAACAAACACACACACACCAAAACAAACACAACAACCAAACAAACACACACAGATGCATACCAAAACTCACACCAAAACACACCAAAACAAACACAACGTCTGAGGGAAGTTTAGTGTCTCCTCATCTCAGGGCTGAGGTTACTCGAGTCACACTGTTAAAAAAGTACACACACCTGACACACACCTGACACACACACCTGAAACACACACCTGACACACACCTGACACACACACCTGAAAAACACACCTGACACACACACACCTGACACTCACCTGAAACACACACACACCTGACACACCTGACACTCACCCGACACACACCTGACACACACACAGCTGTCACACACACACCTGACACACACACACCTAACACACACCTGTCACACACACACCTGTCACACACACACCTGACACACACACACCTGACACACACCTGTCACACACACACCGGACACACACACACCTGACACACACACACCTGACACACACAAACCTGTCTCACACACACACCTGTCTCACACACACGTTGGGGGCCTCACCGTTGGCCTTGAGGGCGGCCAGCAGGGCGGTGAGCAGGGTGCGGCTCACGCTGGCGTCCACCAGCTGGGGCAGGGCGTCCAGACGCAGCTGGGAGGGGAAGTGGTGGAGCAGGGAGTCCGGGTACTCCCCCTGGTCCTCCTCCATCAGCAGGAGCAGGTCCTGGGGGAGGGGGGGGGGGGGGGGGGGGGGGGAGGGAGGGAGGGGGGGAGGAGGAGAGAGGGAGGGATGGAGGGAGTGGGGGAGATGGAGGGAGGGAGGGGGGGAGGAGGAGAGAGGGAGGGATGGAGGGAGTGGGGGAGATGGAGGGAGGGTGAGGGGAGAAGGGGAGAGAATGGGGGAGGAGAGAGGGAGAAGGGATTTAGAGGAAGGGGAAGAGGGGGAAGAAGACAGGGGGTTGGGGGGGTGAGGGATGGAGAGGGGGTGAGGGGGGACGGAGGGAGTTAGGTGAGGGAAGGGGGGGGAGATTAAGAGGTCAGGTGAGTTTGGGTCAGAGTTCAGAGACATCATCATATTTTTTTAATTGAATTGAACTAATACAATTTATTTCAGACATATCAAAAATAAAAAAAGCATATTACATAATATATTCAATTGATGCCTGAAAAGGAGTAGGAAGAAGTATAAAACGTGTTTAATCCTACCCCCATTTCCAAAGCTCAATAATTAATATCTGTCATACTATGTTTTCCATCAACAGCGTGTCATTGCCTACAGTATATTCCTCCATTCCCCCCCCCGACCCCCGACCCCGGCCCACCTGTGTGTGCGCGGGCAGCGCAGACGGCCCGGTCCGGGGGCCCGGGTACTTGTCCCTCATGGCGGGCATCCAGGTGGCGTGGCAGCGCTTGATGAAGGCGCGCACGTCCTGCACGCCCGTCACGCAGCCGCACACGCCCAGCTCGTCCTCCAGCACGAAGCTGTACTCCGGGCACAGGGCCAGGCAGGCCCCCAGGCACCTGGGGGGGGGGGGGGGGGGGGGCACAGGTAAGTTGAGTTAAATTCAGTTTTCACACTGTTTTCCCTAACTGCCCCTCCGTGGCAATTGTTGGTGTGTGCCTTTTCTTTGACCCCCTTGGGGAGGGTCAAGGGTCAAAGGCTCCAACTCGGAAAGCACGGGTACTTCTCCCTCTGATACCGACGTGAGGGTTTCCATCTATAAGTGACGAACATATGGTTAACCAACGCTGTCGTTTTATTGGGGAGCAGAGATGTTCTCAGCATCCTGACAACACTGGATAATAAGCCCTTGCCTTTGGCCCATGCTTTGGACTTCTCCTTGGCAAGCTAAATAAAGAGACGCAGGGCGAATTATCCTAATTGTTATAAGTTTGGATGACTCTTTTTTTCTTCAACAGTTTTGACGATTGACGTTATCCAAAATTCCCTCCACAGTCTATTTCAGGGTAAGAGCTGGTCCCCGCCCACGATCACATTTCTTTAAATGAGTTCTCGCCGACTTCTGGTACACTGTTTGTTGTAAGGGCTTGGGCTGCGGGTCACATCGCCAGGTCACCTCGCCGTGACTGCCGCCATTTTGGAAGCATAGGAGCATTGGAATGTCAGTAATTGGCTTTTTGGTCATTGTTTAGTAATTAATTTGGGGTTGTTCTGGCAGTGTTTCACATGTCAGACAGGACGATATTTCGTCACTAGGTTACGGTATATTAAGGTTTATTTACTTTCAACCACACATAGACACACACACACACACACACACACACACACAGACCTGTCGCCGGTGACATCAGGGTGGGTTGAGTTGGAGTCTTTACCCCCCTGGGCTCTGAGGTGCAGCTGTCGCACCATACGGTACAACTCCACCTAACACACACACACACACACACACACACACACACACACACACACACACACACACACACACACACACAATGAAGTGTGACGTTAAACTGCAGTCAAGGAAACAGATCGACCCAAACAATCAAAGTTATAGTGCATTATGGGTAAGAACAATAATGAATTTGAATGTGTGTGTATGAGTTTGTGCAGAGAGGGAGAGAGAGAGAGAGAGAGAGAGAGAGGGGGGGCGAGAGACCTTGTCCTTGCTGTGGTAGGGCCTGACGTTGTAGAGGCGAGAGGTGGGGAAGAGAGGAGGAGGGTGAGTGAACAGCTCAGTGCTGCTTCCTATTGGAAGGAGCATCTACACACACACACACAGATACAGGCACGCACACACACACACACAGATACAGGCACGCGCGCGCACACACACACACACACACACACACACACACACACACACACACACACACACACACACACACACACACACACACACAGATACAGGCACAGATACAGGCATACACAAACACACACACACACACACACACACACACACACACACACACACACACACACACACACACACACACACACACACACACAGATACAGGCACAGATACAGGCATACACAAACACACACACACGCACAGGCACACACAGATACAGGCCCGTATGCACACACACACACACACACACACACACACACACACACACACACACACACACACACACACACACACACACACACACACACACACACACACACACACACACACACAGAGTCAACGGTTGTCACAGTTCTGTTTGAAGTTGTAGCGGAAAATTAGAATAGATTGAGAGGAACCACACACACACACACACACACAAACCTGCACTTCCCCCGAGACCCCGCCCTTGAACACCCACGGTTCCGAATCCACTCCAAGTAGCTCCGCCCCCGTCGTCGTCCCACACCCTATCAGAGACGAGAGACAGGTCAGGTGACGTGGCTCCACAGAGGAGAGGTGGAGCCTTATAGAGTACCCCTATCTAAGAAAAACATACACAGAAACTCATTCATCCTATTGTCATAAACAGCTTAAATAAACCATGAACAATGGACAAATTATCTTTAGCTTTTATCTTTTATCTTGTTTATTTTTACAGTTTTTAATATTTATACTTGTTTTAAGATCTATACACACTATGTCTGCTCTCAGAAATCAATGTTGTATGACTGCTTATCAGTACCTTGTCCTGTTTGTATGTCGAGCCACGTCAAAGAGGATTTTCTGTTACGACAGACAATAAAGTTTTCTGAATGTGAATCTGAAGCTGATGTCTACTCACAGTGGAAGCAGTTCTTCCAGGAGCCCAGAGTGGAGCTGTCCCCCAGAACCCGGCCGTCTGGAGGGAGACGAGGTCAACGCCAGGTCAGAACACAGTCGCCGTTTAACAAACCTCTCAATATCTGAAGATAGATGGCTATCTGTCTGTCTGTAGGAATGTTTAATATATATTACTAAAAATGACAATAAAAGAGCCCCAAATTATCTAAAAATATAAATATATTTATATGTATAAAATTGATATATTTATTAGAATACAGGCAGGGATGTGTTTAATCCTATTATACATAATTATGTACATCCCTCTTCTCATCCTTCCATCCTGTCTAACAATCCATCCATCAATCTGTCCCTCTGTCCGTCCATCTACCTGTCTGTCCATCCTTCCATCCAGCCTGAAGTCCTCGCTGGATCACACCACACACAACACGCATCACATCCTGTCTCACCACACACAACACGCATCACATCCTGTCTCACCACACACAACACGCATCACATCCTGTCTCCCCACACACAACACGCATCACATCCTGTCTCACCACACACAACACGCATCACATCCTGTCTCACCACACACAACACGCATCACATCCTGTCTCACCACACACAACACGCATCACATCCTGTCTCACCACACACAACACGCATCACATCCTGTCTCACCACACACAACACGCATCACATCCTGTCCCTCCCCTCACCACACATATCACGCATCACATCCTGTCCCGCCTCAAGCATCACATCCTGTCCCGCCCCTCACCACACACAACACGCATCACTTCCTGTCCCGCCTCACGCATCACATCCTGTCCCGCCTCAGGCATCACATCCTGTCCCGCCCCTCACCCAGCCAGCAGACGAAGGCCTTGGCCACCAGCGCCGTGTTCCTCAGGTCCCAGACGTAGGGGTAGAGGTCGTACAGCACCGCGCGGTTGACCCCGCCCACCACGCTGCAGTGGAGCTCGGCGATGTCCTCGCAGAGCGCCATCAGCCTGGACGCCCGGCCACGCCACTCCTCCACCTGCAGAAACCCCCCCCCCGGAGGTCGTTAGGGGTAACCGTAGTAACCCATCGGGACATGATGGGATGGTGAGGACTCTCTGTACTCCTGGGGTCTTAGCTCAGGAGGTAGAGCAGGTTGAATCGTAACCAGAAGGTTGCTAGTTCAATCCCCGGCTCCTCCTAGCGGAGTGTGGAGGGTTCCGGGCTCCTGACGTCAGGGTTACCCCTTGCATGGTCGACACCGCCGTGAATGTGTGTGTTAAGCTTTGGATAAAAAATGTCGGCTAAATGTACTACTTGCTCCTGCTTTGATCTTTATAACGGATGATGATTCATTCATCTAGAGGACGGCTTTATCCGAAGCGACCTTCAAAGAGACTTAAGATCTTATCTCTCTGAAGTGCTCTTTACGTTTTCAACGTCATTTGACAGATACTACTGCAAAGCAATTTGCAGTGAATTCAGGTGCATGTCATGAATGAGTAGGTGAGGCTTTTTGACGACACTAAATTATATGAATGGAATCTAAACTACTATATTCTAATATAATTTAATCCAGTAAATTGCATTGAGTTAGTGCGATTATAGTGTGAGATTGTAGACTAACCATATCTTATCTAATATATAAACTAATATAACATAATCACCTCTAATTAACAATTTAAATAACCTAATATTATACAACTTAATTTAACATATACAACACAAAAAAATGGGTTTAAAATGTAATGTAATGTAACCTACTCTAATCCCCTCTCTCGCCCCCCCCCCCCCCCCCTACCTTCTGCTGGGCGGTCTTCTTCCCGTTGAGGCTGACCAGGTGACAGTTGGACTTCAGCCAGGTGAGGTCCTGCAGCAGCCGCTGGGCGGCCGGCCCGTGCTCGTGGGGCAGGTAGTGGAGACCCACCAGCAGCCGGACCTGGGCCTCGCTTAGCAGGCCCTTCCCGCCGCAGGGCACCCGGCCCTGGGCCTTGTGCTTGAGGCCCTCCCCCGGGGGCCTCTTCGCCTCCCCCTCGCTCCCGTTGTCTCCCCCCTTGGCGGGGGAGGTGGGGGGGGAGCCGGAGCTCAGCGGGAACATGGGGAGGGGCTTGGCCGTGGCGGGGGGGCGGTCGGCCCGGTCGGGGGTCTTGGCGCGGGAGGTGGGGGTGGTGCTCTGACGGCCTGTGGGGGACGGGGGACGGACGGGGTTAGGGAGGGGCTACACCTTTCGCTGGGAGCAGTGGTATCTCTGCTTCACTGACTTATAGGAACGCATTGTTTTACAAACGCGGATTTTACAAATCTGTTGGATCCCTTCAGGGATCCCACTTGAATCAACAGATTTGTAAAATCAGCGTTTGTAAAACAATGCGTTCCTATAAGTGTTTGGGTGAATCATCATTAAGTTCTGCGTTCTATGTCTTGCTTTGTGGGTCTTTGTTACCGTCGTGAGCACACTGAAACAAATCCCTAGCGACTTGTGCAGAGTTGTACGGCACTAAAGTATTGAATCTTGAATCTTGAAAATCTACAGCCAAGAGTTTTGCCTGTAAAACGTACGTCCTCGGTTACACTCGAGGTAAACGTCGGGTCAGTAATGCTCAAAGCTGCTACTTTGTGAATTAAAAAAATACAATCATTCGGATTTTAATTGGATTTCTACTGAAGCCGTCTTTGAGCGTTTGACGCCGGCGATGACGTCAGCGGTGGCCTCACCTGGCTGCAGGGGCTGGTTGAGCTCGTCCATCCAATCACGGAGCGCCTCGGACAGAGCGCTGTCGGGACAGTATTCAGGCTCGTCTGTAGGGCGCACACACACACACACACACACACACACACACGTGCACGCGCATACACACATGCACACACACACACGTACACACACATAAATATAAATTTAACTTTTTTTGTAAAATATATATTTGGGACGTGTGAGAGAGTTTTAAATGACCTCCCACAGACAAAAAGTGGCAGAGCTGTTGCTAAGCAACGCTGTCTATTAAATAATCGACCAAGAAGTGGTCCCCAGGGGCTGAGAGAATCGTGCCGTTTCCTTTCCAAATTAAAACCTCACCTGTTTAGCCTTTCACACATCCTCTCATCCACATCCTCTCATCCACATCCTCTCAGCCACATCCTCTCATCCACATCCTCTGATCCACATCCTCTCATCCACATCCTCATCCACATCCTCTCATCCACATCCTCTCATCCACATCCTCTCATCCACATCCTCTCATCCACATCCTCTCATCCACATCCACATCCTCTCACCCACATCCTCTCATCCACATCCTCTCATCCACATCCTCTCATCCACATCCTCTCATCCACATCCCCCACCATGCACCTGTTTCCTCTCGCCCTCCCCCTATTTCTCCCCAGCCGCCTCACATTAGCTTCTCAGTCTCTCTCTCTCTCACCCTTTCTCCCTTTTTCTTTCTACATCTTTCTCCCCCCTCCCCTATTCCAACCCCCTCCCTCTCCCCTCCCCTTCCTCCCCCCCAGCCTCCCTCTACCCCCCCATTCCTCCCCCCTCCCCCCCTCCCTCTCTCCCCCCATCCACTCCCCCGCCTTCCCCCCTCCCCCCCTCCCATACGTCTCCCTCCACTCCCTCCACTCCCTCCACTCCCTCCACTCCCCCCCCTTCCCCCCTCTCTCCCTCCCACCACTCCCCCCCCCCCCTCCCGTACCGTCTCCCCCCTCTCCCCCGGGGGGGGTCCGGTGCCATGTCCCCAGGGTGTGCAGGGGGATGTAGTTGGCCTCGAACTCGCAGTTGGGGTTCAGCAGGAGGCCCCTGAGGCGGCGGCGGAGCTGCGGCTCCCGGCCCTTGAAGGGCCCGAGGAAGAGGCGCCGCGAGTCGTAGTCGTTGGCGTGCAGGTTGTCCCAGATGAGCGGCGGGCGCTGAAGAACAGAGCCCACCTCCTCCAGACAGTCCACCGACAGGGTCCGGGAGATCACCTTACTGCCTGGAGGGTCATGTACATTAATGCATACATTAATATCACTGCACATGCACCTGGAGGTCACCTTACTGCCTGGTTGGTCATGTACATTAATGCATACATTAATATTACACCTGGAGATCACCTTACTGCCTGGAGGGTCATGTACATTAATACATACATTAATATCACACCTGGAGATCACCTTACTGCCTGGAGGGTCATGTACATTAATACATACATTAATATCACACCTGGAGGTCACCTTACTGCCTGGAGGGTCATGTACATTAATGCATACATTAATATTATACCTGGAGATCACCTTACTGCCTGGAGGGTCATGTACATTAATACATACATTAATATCACACCTGGAGATCACCTTACTGCCTGGAGGGTCATGTACATTAATACATACATTAATATCACACCTGGAGGTCACCTTACTGCCTGGAGGGTCATGTACATTAATGCATACATTAATATTACACCTGGAGATCACCTTACTGCCTGGTTGGTCATGTACATTAATGCATACATTAATATCACACCTGGAGGTCACCTTACTGCCTGGAGGGTCATGTACATTAATGCATACATTAATATTATACCTGGAGATCACCTTACTGCCTGGAGGGTCATGTACATTAATACATACATTAATATTACACCTGGAGATCACCTTACTGCCTGGTTGGTCATGTACATTAATACATACATTAATATTACACCTGGAGATCACCTTACTGCCTGGTTGGTCATGTACATTAATACATACATTAATATTACACCTGGAGATCGCCTTACTGCCTGGTTGGTCATGTACATCAATACATACATTAATATTACACCTGGAGGTCACCTTACTGCCTGGTTGGTCATGTACATTAATACATACATTAATATCACACCTGGAGATCGCCTTACTGCCTGGTTGGTCATGTACATTAATACATACATTAATATCACACCTGGAGATCACCTTACTGCCTGGATGGTCATGTACATTAATACATACATTAATATCACACCTGGAGATCGCCTTACTGCCTGGATGGTCATGTACATTAATACATACATTAATATCACACCTGGAGATCGCCTTACTGCCTGGTTGGTCATGTACATTAATACATACATTAATATCACACCTGGAGATCACCTTACTGCCTGGTTGGTCATGTACATTAATACATACATTAATATTACACCTGGAGATCACCTTACTGCCTGGATGGTCATGTACATTAATGCATACATTAATATTACACCTGGAGATCACCTTACTGCCTGGAGGGTCATGTACATTAATACATACATTAATATTACACCTGGAGATCGCCTTACTGCCTGGTTGGTCATGTACATTAATACATACATTAATATCACACCTGGAGATCGCCTTACTGCCTGGTTGGTCATGTACATTAATACATACATTAATATTACACCTGGAGATCGCCTTACTGCCTGGTTGGTCATGTACATTAATACATGCATTAATATTACACCTGGAGATCGCCTTACTGCCTGGAGGGTCATGTACATTAATACATACATTAATATTACACCTGGAGATCGCCTTACTGCCTGGAGGGTCATGTACATTAATACATGCATTAATATTACACCTGGAGATCGCCTTACTGCCTGGTTGGTCATGTACATTAAGACATGCATTAATATTACACCTGGAGATCGCCTTACTGCCTGGTTGGTCATGTACATTAATACATACATTAATATTACACCTGGAGATCACCTTACTGCCTGGAGGGTCATGTACATTAATACATACATTAATATTACACCTGGAGATCGCCTTATTGCCTGGATGGTCATGTACATTAATGCATACATTAATATTACTGGACATGCACCTGGACTTCACCTTAATGTCTGGATGGATCATGTTAATATACATTCATATACATTAATGTACATTAATATTATTACTTATAGCACAAATCTGGAGATCACCTTCCTGCCTGTATTTATGATGTTCATATACATTAATATATACATTAATATTACTATATATATACTAAACACCTGGACATAAACTCACTGCCTGTATGTATCATGTTAATAAACATTCATAAACAATACTATTACTACATATACCAGACACCTAGATTTCACCTTACGCTTTGTTTTATATACATTAATATATCTATCTATCTATCTATCTAACACTATCTGGCAGAGCTACTTTCCACGATCTGGAAGATTCTATGATCTCTTCGTGGCTTGTTAAATAATTCATGACGTATGCTTGTACATAATTCATTGTGCCTCGTTATGTAACACAAAACCGTGGTACGCAATTAGTCATCGTAATGGGTTGTGTGTGTGTGCGTCCGTGCTTGTGTGTCATATGACTAATTACGATTGCATCCAATTATGGAGCAATATTAACGGTATACAATCAGTAAGCATAATTGGTATGTGTGGGATCGCATGCAAATGTGTGTCGGGGTGCGTGTGTGTAGGTGCACAGCATATGTGCGCGTGTGTGTTTGTTGTTTGTGTGTGGGTGCATGTCTGTGTCGGACTGCATGCGTGCGTGTGCCTGGGTTTAAGTGCATACGTGCGTGTGTTTGCGTATGTGGGGTTGCATGCGTATGTGTGTGTTTGTGTGTGTGTGTGTGTGTGTGTCAGTGATCGTGTGTATGTCCGTATGTATGATGGTGATTGATGATTGTTGTGTGCATACTATGCTTGATTGTGTGATCACGTGTGTGTGTGTGTGTGTGTGTGTGTGTGTGTGTTTGTGTGTGGGCGTCAGTGGCTGTGTCTCACCGGTCCATATGACTGAGATGTTGGGCTGCAGGTCGGCCCCCAGGGTCTGCAGGTAGGAGGACTTGGACACACATGGGGAGCAGAGGGACCCGCAGTACTCTGGGGGGGGGGGGGGGGGCGAGGTGGCGGTGGGGGGAGGCGGGGTAGAGGAGAGAGGAGTTAAAAGAGGCTCGCCGACAAGATTATGTTATGTTAGCTATTAGAAATAAAATACACAGCCCCTGGTTTAACTCATATTTATGGAGCGTATTTATGATCTATGATATGTGTAGTATTACGTAATAATATATAATATTATATTACATTACAGCAACATTTATGGAGCATGTTTTGTTAAGCGTTCATCGTTATCCAGTACATGAAGTCCCGAAAATGATTTCATAACTACTTTTATTATTTGTTGTCTCATTCTTCTGTTTCAGTTTGAGATTCCTACCTGTGGGGCAGAACAGGAAGACGGACGGCTCCCCCAGGAAGCGGTAGATCTCATTGGCTACGGACACCTGAGCGTGGGCGAACGAGGAGAAGGCCTCGCTGTCGGCCTGACACATGGAGTGGTCGATGTCGTCGAACAGGATGGCAAACGCCTCGCAACCCAGGTCTGACACCTGGAGAGAGGGGGGCGGGGAGAGGGTGAGACACAGAGGGAGAGGGAGGGAGAGAGGGAGAGGGAGAGAGAGAGAGAGAGAGAGAGAGAGAGAGAGAGACAGAGACAGAGACAGAGAGAGAGAGTGAAAGGGTACTATGGAGTGTGCGTCAGTGAATGTGTACATGTTGTGCCTTTGTGTGTGTTTCTGTGTATGCTTGTGTGTGTGTTTGCTTTTGTGTGCATGTGTGGGTGTCGGTCAATGTGTAAATGTTTGTGCCCTTTGTGTTTGTTTCTGTGCATGCTTGTTTGTGTGTGTGTGTGTGTGTGTGTGTGTGTGTGTGTGTGTGCGTGTGCGTGTGTGTGTGCTCCACCTGCTTGAGCTTGCGCTTCAGCAGGGTGAGGTCGCAGGCGGAGGAGAAGACGATGTCCTGGCCGGGGGAAAGGGCGTAGACGAAGGTCACGCCCCGCGACCGCGCCTCAGTCACCAGGGTCCTCAGCTGACCTGGAGGGGGGGGGGGGGGGGGGGGGGGAGAGAGGAGGAGGTGAGGAGGAGGAGGAGGAGGAGGAGGGAGGGGAGAGGAAAGAGAGGAGGTTAGGAGGAGGAGGAGGAGGAGGGAGGGGAGAGGAAAGAGAGGAGGTTAGGAGGAGGAGGGAGGGGAGAGGAGGAGGAGGGAGGGGAGAGGAGAGAGGAGGTGAGGAGGGGGGGGAGGAGGAGGAGGGAGGGGCGGGAGGAGGAGGGTGAGAGGAGAGAGGTGAGGAGGAGGGGAGTTGAAAAGGAGAGAAGATGGGAGTGCAGGCGGGGCGAGGGTGAGGGGAGGAGGAGGTGGGAGTGGAGAGGGGAGGAAACAGGAGGGGAGGGCTGGAGGAGGGGGCGAGGAGAGGAGAGGAGCTGGGCAGATAGACGGGCAGAGAGGTGGACGGACAGATAGATACATCTTTACCCTCTTCCTCTGGGGAGTACACCTCCCTCCATAACAGTCTGTGTTTGAGGTCGTCTTTAGGGCCGTACAGGTAGGTGTTCAAACCCCAGTGCTGCATCCTACCAGAGAGAGGGGGAGACGGGGAGAGAGGGAGGGAGAGAGGGAGAGAGAAGTGGAGAGAGGGAGAGAGGAATTTTCATTTGAAATCCCCATCCTCGAGGGACACTCTGGAGGATAGGATATTCTGCCAGCATGTGAGTCTACTGTAGTGTTCCTATGCAGAGCCAGCTTTGCAGTACAACTGACTAGATGTGTCCGTCCAGTCTGTTGTACTGCAGACAGCCTTAATGACTTCACTGCGGAGCTTTAGTGTAGTAGGCCTATGTATTTATGTTTTTCTTGTAAAGTTCAAAAGCTTTATTTGTCCCACAGGTTGCCACATTAGAAAATTGTCTTTGAATGAAGGCAGTCTGTTCTCTAAGTGTGTGTATGTGGTGCTTGTGCAAGAAGTATGTTGTGTGTGTGTGTGTTATATCCAAAGGACATTTTTGAGTTCCATTTATTCATCGTTCATTTCAGTACTATATGGGTGGTTTGTAGTTTAAGATAAGTATTTGATTTACGTAGCTTTCATTTTTTGTATTACATCGTGCTTTGATCAAGTATTTTTTGTTTCATTATCCTTTCCTTTTACACGTTCAGCTGCTCTGCTCTTAGTTGGCACTAGGGGGCGCTGTTTCAACACTGCACACACTTTGCATGCAGTTTGAGCGTTTTTTCTCATCTAAAAAAAGCCAGTCCTAATATAGACAAGTAAAGAAAACAAACAGTAGAGGAGATGGCCAGAGGAAGGGAAGTGAACGACAGATGGGAGGAAGAAGTGAAAAATGAATCCCATTGTATTGATCCCTCAACTTCAATGGCCGCCTCTGTTACAGGAAATGACCTCATCAATAATAGAAACACAACACAGCACTAACAGTGAAACATGATTCAGGCGCACTCATGCACATTATAAATATACAATATAAACAACATGTAAGCATATGTAAACCTAAACACACACACACACACACACACACACACACAGGTTTCTCTGTGTTGTGAAATGGATGAGTGCTTGACGTCGTGGTGCCTCCTCCTACATATCCTGGACAGATGGTTTGAGGTCGCCCCCACAAAGCTGCCTGCCACCTACCTCTCCCCAACACAACAAAAAATGCACACACACACACACACACACACACACACCAACATACACAGACTCATGATCACACACATTCATACACACATGCATACACACGGTCATATACACGTGCACACACGATCGTGCACCCACACACACATGATCGTACACACACACACACACACACGCGATCATACACGCACACACAATCATATACACCTGCACACACGATCGTACACCCACACACACATGATCGCACACACACACACACACACACACACACACACACACACAAGATCGTACACACACACACACATGATCGTACACACAAACACACACACAAGATCGCACATACATCATACACACACACAATCATACACACAAAAACTCACACACACAAAAAGTATCACACACACCCAGAGTCACACACAATCATGAACACGTCGTACACACACAATCATACACAACCGTACAAACAGTCACACACGCAACCACACACACCGACACACGGTGATATACACACAGACTAACACGCACACACACACAAAAACTATTACAAATCATACAAATACACAAACACACACACTTCAACCAGCAAGCTGTTCCCGAAAGCATGTCATGCGATGACTGTACAAATGCCAACTGCTGCCCCCACATCGTGATCCAAAGCGGTCCTAAACTCGTATTTAACTCAAGCTTCAGCCTACACACTCACTTCAAGCTGTTTTTACTTATCTTACCTCCACAGATGTGAAGGCAACGTAAAGTTAACGCGGCTGATTTATAACGAGCATTGGCCGAGCCACGTTAAATGTTGGATGTAGCCAGGGTAAACAGCCCCGGCATCCTGGGTAGACATTAGTCAGGGTGCATTCTGGGTAAACAAGTGATGATCAATGACATGGGTCCCAGCAGGGGGGGGGGTCCGTCTGCTGCTAATTACTGAGAGTCATCTCATCATCCGTGACTAAGCTGAGCTGATTGTGACCGGTGTTACATCACACGTCACCCAGGAACCAACCAGAACCACAGGCCGGCCCCCATTGACCAATCACACCATAAAAGTTTCTGGATAACATAAATTTGTTCAAAAAGATTTGAAAAAGTAAAGTGTGTTACGCAGAGCTATAATAAGACACGACAGCTGCAGCAAAATTGCATGCGTGTGCAGCCAGTCAACTCTAGTGCAGAACTGAACCTCTTTATTATACCATACTGCATCAATAATTCATATTCATATCATCACAATCATTTCCAATAGTCTATATTCTGGAGAATACAGTCTAATCTCATTCCAAACTTGTAATAATTAGACTTCGGAATTTCTGAGGCAGCCCATTGATTGGTTGCTGTCACCCGTGGGGACTGTGTGGCTATGCCTTGCAGGATAAATCCTATTCAAGCCACTGCGACATGAAGCGAGGAAGAGGACCGGTGGTTTGAATTCAGCTGGGGGCTGGAGCTCAGTGGAGGAGTGGTTCTGACCCAGACGTATCGGGAGACTACAGTCTATACTGCTGGACATATTACTCCCAGTGTGAGACAACAACGCTGACACAAACAGACGCTGACAAAGTGAGGTCGCGTCAGACACCATGTAGGTCACACACACACACACACACACACACACAGCAGAGAAGACTCCCTTGCCTAGACGTGTGGGTTATCGATTTTAGAGACCATGCTCACCATTGGAAGAGAACTCTCCTCTGGTCCATAGACCACGGCCTCCCGTAGAACCCTGTGGGACAGAGACACAGTACATGGTCAGCACCCTCAGTCCACCACACGGACAGACACTCAGCTGTCCTGCGCTGGAACGAAAGCAGCTCTACTTTATTCACTTCCATCGCATCTTCTATTTATAGACTCAGCTACATCTCGAGGGCCCCTCCTTCTTCTTACTGTTTTCTTAATAGAGCGGCAGTATAGTGTGTGTGTTTGTGCGTATGTATGTGTGTGTGTGTGTTTGTGAGAGGGTGTGCGAGAGTATGCATCCGAATGTGTGTGTGTACGTGTGTGCATATGGTTTAAATAAAGGCTGCAGCTGGGTGTGTGTTTGTTGCTGCATAGATATATATATATGTAAGTAGGTCAAAGCAAAGTGGGTTTTATACTTTATATGCTTCAAGTAGCGATTGAGTAATCCCCTCGTGAGCCCTGCAGCAGTGTGTGTTGGCATGCCTGCTAATGTGGACAGTATTGTGTTATTGTGTGTGTGTGTGCGTGCTCTTCCTGCACAGTGTGCCCAAATACGATTTAACTTGAAAGCAATACAGGTACAAAGAAATACAAACGTGTTTGTGTGTGTGTGTGTGTGTGTGTGTGTGTGTGAGACAGCAAATTGTTATTGGTAGTGATTCATATTTTATTCATCCTCATGAGGCATCAAACATGTTGTTTACCTTCATCACCAACCAGATCCTCAGACAACTAACAGTACCACTGGTAGATAACCACTAGTAACACTTTACAGAGTGAATGGCTAATTAAAGAAAAAAAATGATGTAAGCAGAAAGCCTTTTTGTAATGATCAACCGATGCTTAGGCCATAGTTCCCATCATATATGATAACAATACATTATAATAAAATAATTCTTCATCATCCCCCCCATCACCCACACACCAGTCACCAAAGCAGTGTTTTAATAAGCCCCCTTTTCTGATTCAGATGGCTCTGGGTGCGTTCCGTCAGGTCTACTGTACGTTACAAACCAGACCGATCCCGCGTTAACATCGTCTCAAAGATGTTCAATATTAAATCCGATCTCAAATACGGACACATACAAACACACGTCTCCTCGTGCGCCTGCATTACAGAAACCAGTGAAATAATTTTCGCCAAATATGTGGGTCAAACGTTCGGTCTACGGGCTTAATAAAAAAAAACATCTTCCCCCAAGAGGAGGAAAAAAGCACATGATCTCGGAGGCAGGGGGAAGGTACCCGGGCACTCTTACCTTCCACCACACCACAAAGAAACTGGCTTCTTTCCTCCATCTCTGCTAATTACAGCTGACTCCACTTGCTCCGTTTACGCTTCGCCTTACGAGCAGGGCACGATAACAACACGCTAGATGACGCCGGGCACGGCGTTCATGGTCCTCGTCGGTCTATCCTCTCCTCCTCTCCTCTTTCCTTCTCCTCCTCCACCGCCGTACGTGGTCCTCCTCTCCCCTGTGGTCGAGGCTGCGCAGGCGCACCCGCGTCCCACGCTTGCTCTGATGTCCACATGCAAAGGTGCGTGTGGAAGACGCACTGGAGAAATGAGGGGTTGATATCTCGGGTTTTATCCGTTATCAAACCCTGAAGTTAGACTTGTGTCACTAGTAGGCCTACAGTGATGTAGGAATGCAGCAAAATGAATGCAGTGTACATTATTATGTGGTAGCATGGCATCTCGACATCCAAATTATACCGTTACTAAATATTATTACTTTATATATTTTGCCATTATATAACTATTGAATACATTTACATTCCTTTGAATAATTGTCAGCAAGAGAGTACGATAGGCTATATATACCAGTGACTGTTATTACATTGAGTATTTTTTATAGTTTAAACTATTTTTTATAGTTTATTATATATATAATGTTCTTAAATAGACTGCCGTAAAGATTTGATTGAAGACCATGTATTGAGAAGTTGAGGACTGCATCCAGGGGTCAGAGAGTTCATTGTGATTCTACAAATAGTCCGCCGTAATTACGCCCGTAGACGCGCAGAGCAAATGAAAGGCGGCTGAAAAGACCGATTAGATTCAACCGATCGTGAACTGATAGGAGGTATTAAGTTGAAGTGGAAATAATACATCTCATCACGTCAATATATGCATCCATTGCCCATATTGATGGTATAGACGAAGAATATCTAGTGATTTACCTTAACATAATCTATCGTAAACAACACAGTACTTCCGCGGTGGGAGTTGAGTTGTTTAGCGTTCTCTTGGCAACACCTCTGTTCAGTCTGAGGTCATCAACGACGGTGAGCTATGGGTCTTGTTTTGTATTAAATCTGTAATATTATTATTACCATTACAACGGCTAGGTGTTTTTGTCCAGCGTACTTTCACGTGTGGTGTGGTTGTGTATTTTCATGTAACATGCACTGATTTGAAAGCGCTCCAGCAGTCAGCAAAACTGCATAGCCCGTAGTTTAGTTTAACAGTGTGTGCGCATGTGTGTATGAATATGTACCAGATGGCCCCTAAGAAAAAGAAATCTGGAAAAAAGTCGGCCCCTAAAAAGGTTGGAGAGGGAATGAACGCTGAACAAGACCGTGCCAGAGAAGCTCTGCTGCATATCGAGTAAGCCATCTGTCTATGATGAATATAATGTTATATTATCCGTTGTGTGTCCATTGTATTTTCCTTTGTTGAAGCAACATTTTTCAGTTTTTGTGTATCACCTACAGGTATGAAAAACTGAGGGATATGTGGAACAACTTGAAGAACAGAAAAGAATGGCTGTATCCTTCATTATTCAACGGATCCATAGTGTACCACAGTGTATATTAATAACTATTTACATCATAGATTGCTTTGGAATTCTGGGAAATTATTTGATTCAACATGCGTACATAAGTGATAACTTAACCTTAAATTCCAGGATTTGTGAAAATCAGTCTTTACAAAGAGAAGTGGATCAGACTCGTCTGGAGAGTGTCAGTAACATTTACACACTGAAGACTTAGTTACACACTGAAGACTTAGTTACACACTGAAGACTTAGTTACACACTGAAGACTAAGTTACACACTGAAGACTTAGTTACACTCTGAAGACTGAGTAACTTACTGAAGACTAACTTAAATACTGAAGACTTATTTACACAGTGAAGACTTAGTTACACAATAAGACTTAATTACACACTGAAGACTAAGTAACTTACTTAGGTCTAAGTTACACACTGAGGCTAATTTAAATAATGAATACTAAGTTACACACTGAAGACTAACTAACACACTGAAGACTTAGTTACACACTGAAGACTTAGTTACACACTTAAGACTTAGTTACACAATGAAGACTAAGGAACTTACTTAGGTCTAAGTTACACACTGAATACTAAGTTATACACTGAAGACTTAGTTACACACTGAATACTAAGTTACACACTGAAGACTTAGTTACACACTGAAGACTTAGTTACACACTGAATACTAAGTTACACACTGAAGACTTAGTTACACACGAAGACTAAGTTACACAATGAAGACTTAAACCTCTCTCTCCCCGTCTATCCGTACACCTCTCTCACTCTTCCCCAACCAGCAAGAGTACATTGCCTACCAATCCAAGAGACACCAGAGGCTTCAGAGTTTGATGGGCAGCTCCACTGACCACCCGGGTCACATGGACCTGAAGCGACAGGGGGAGGAGCTCCAGGGACGGACCAATGGTAAGGGAAAACTAATCAAATGGGCCAATCGGAGAGGTAATGTGAATGCATACAACAAAAACGCATTAATGAGCTGAGCCGTCAATTTATTGGTACATTCATTTTATGACATAATGCTATTAAAATGGAAAACCCGATATACTTTCCCGTACATGTACCTCGTCTTCCCATTTCCGCTGTTGTAGAGCTGATGAAGCAGTTAACGGAGAAGGAGACAGAGCTGGTTCGTCTCGACGCAGAGCTCCGTGATCTCAGTCAGTACAAGGTATAGCAACCACCCCTCCCACGTCTCAAGAACAGTTTGAGTCTTGTGCAGTCTGTGCTTGGTGTGTTTTAATGGGTCAATTAGTATGATACATATGGGTCCTGCACTTTTACCCCATACAGTTATCAACTTTTGTTCATTTGTTCAAAGCCAAATAGGCTTTTGATGAGTCACACATTAATGCTGATGTAATCTGAACGTGTGTGTGTTTGTGTATATGTTGGTTTTTATATATACTCCTGTGTGTGTGTTATTATTTTCTCATTGTGTTTTATTTTATTTTTCCTGTGTGTGTGGCTGCGTGTGTATATGTCTGTATATATATTTTTATATACACCTTCCCTTGTGTGTGTGTGTGTGTGTGTGTGCGTGCCTGCACTCACGTGCACACTTTGTGCGTGTGTGTGTGTGCACGGGTTACATGTGCGTGTCCCCACCAGGGGGCGGAGCAGCAGTGTGTGTCCCGCCTGGGGGAGCTGAGGGAGGAGCGACCGGGCCTGCAGCGCCACCACCGGGACGTCCTGCGCGGGCTGCAGGCCCACCTGCTGTCGGAGAGGGAGCGGTCCGAGGGGCGGGCCAGGCAGGCCTTCCACACCGCCGTGCTCACAGCCAGCAGGGTGAGGCACCATGACCGCCGCGGTCGGGCCCCGCCCCACTCTGGAGAGGCATGGGGGGGCTATACAGGCATATTTTAAAATTCCATAAACAAAATTATATTATTTTCAGAAAAATTACAGTTACATCAAGGGCATTTAGACGCTTTTATCCAAAGCAACTTAAAATAAGTACATTTGTCAGAAGAAGAGAAACAACAATATATCACTGTCGTTACAGTAAGGATGTTCATAGACCCAAGTGCCACGCACCCATAAATGTAAGGTTAACCTTACATTCCCCGTGGACAACAAAGATATCTATGATAATAATTATTCAACCATATTCTGGTTCAACATGTTATTCTAAGTGCACTTTTAAATAATTCTCTCCGTCTCTGTCTCTCTCTGTCTCTCCCCCTCTCTCTCTCTCCCCCTCTCTCTCTCTCCCCCTCTCTCTCACTCTCTCTCTCTCTCTCTCTCTCTCTCTCTCTCTCTCTCTCTCCCCCTCTCTCTCCCCCTCTCTCTCTCTCTCTCTCTCTCTCTCTCTCTCTCTCTCTCTCTCTCCAGGAGGTGCTGCTCTCCCAGCAGTCTCATAATAAACAGGTTCTGGAGGAGAACGAGAGGCTGATTGCGGAGCTGCAACAGCTCATCGAGAAGGCCCGCCTCCTGAGAGACAGACAGGTCCCCAGCCCTCCGAGCCTTTCCTCTCCTGCTTTAGTATACCCGGCCCTAGTCTACCCTACTGTAGCCTAGTTCACCCTAACTCTTCTCTAGTCTACCCTAACCTGACCTCCTCTAGTCTACCCTTACCTTACCTACTCTAACCTAACCAAAACCTACCCTAGTGTACCCTAACCTTCTGTAGTCTACCCTAACCTACTGCAGTGTACCCTACCCTACCCTAACCTTCTCTAGTCTACCCTAACCTAACCTACTGCAGTTTCCCCTACCCTACCCTAACCTTCTCTAGCCTACCCTACCCTAACCTACTGCAGTGTACCCTACCCTAACCTTCTCTAGCCTACCCTAACCTAACCTACTGCAGTTTCCCCTACCTTATTCTTCTCTAGCTTACCCTAACCTACTTGCTTGCCCTACCCCAGCCCCGTTGTTCTCTACTGTGCCTCCCCTGCACTACACTGGACGTCTATCTCCTCAACATCTTTAATGGAGTTGTCTCTACCCAGTCCCGGTCTGACCTCTGACCTCTATCCCCCCCATCCAGGGTCACCTCCGGACCACCAGAGACCCCCTCCTCCTTGAGAGAGAGTACACCAGCGCGCTGATGAGGCGACGCGACCCTTGACCTGCAGACTGCAGGGACGGAACAGTCGTGATATTCCTCACGATTTTTCTATTAGGAAATAGAATGGATAGATTTTTATAGACTGAGTTTTTCATGTTCATTGTATGCTATATGTGGGCCTTATCGTCCTGCAAATTTTTACTCTTCAATGATTTTTTTTTTCTAACATTCCATTTCATTCTCTTAACTCATCATGTTTACAGATTTTTATAAGGAAGCAGAAAAATTAATCAGAGGACGGGGAAGTAGAGAAAATTTTGA
Organism: Gadus chalcogrammus; assembly: GCF_026213295.1. Classification (NCBI taxonomy): domain Eukaryota; kingdom Metazoa; phylum Chordata; class Actinopteri; order Gadiformes; family Gadidae; genus Gadus; species Gadus chalcogrammus. The sequence goes on along the minus strand of NC_079428.1, from coordinate 3,961,816 downwards.
ATAAAACGCTGATGAACTGAGATGTTTTCGATCAAGTCCTACATTTAAGTAGCCTGGCAAGCCAGACCCATATCAGAAAGATTAAATTTGCTGTCGCTAGGGGCGACTAGATTTCTAGGCTAACATTTAAGCACCGCGGATAGCGACTCCAAACACATGCATGTAGTCGCCAGATAGTGTCGCTATTTGACATGATACCTAGGATGTTTATGAACCGAGGCGCTTTTGGCTTCAACAGAGGTAATCATCGTTTTGTTGATCATTTAACCTGAATAATGATATGGGGCCAATTGGTCTGTCAGTTAGCATTGCTGCGCTTTAAACCGTACTCCTTAAAACTTAGGTTTTGGAGTTTAACACGCAGCTGCGCACGAGGTTAAACGTGATTGCTGTGCGACGACTCATACTGGATCAGCTGATTCCTAGCTGACTCGGTTTAAACTGCTTGGAAACCGGAAGTACTCTGATTTCTACGCCAGCAGATGCAGTCTTAACTTAATGGTGGATGCATTTTGTGCTATAATTACCAACAAAAACTTAATGGGAATGTAAAGTAACCTTTAATATAATAAAACTATAATAAATAAAAACGCTAATAATGTTGACATATATTAGGAAATAGTCTACTCTAGGCTACTTTTTGTCTAAATCTGAGTCTAGAATATACCCTACCCCGAATCTAAATGCCCTAAATGTACCCTCACCTACGTCAATCAATTACAACATAAGAAAAAAAGAAAATGAAAAAGAATATATATCTAAAAAATATTATATATATATATATATATATATATAGATATATAGATATATAGATATATAGATATATATTATATATAGATATAGATAAAATAATCTCCCCAAAAGTACTATAAAATAATAAATTCGGAGCTTTATTTCATTTTTTGTCGACCCTGGCTTGCCTCTTCCGGCTGAGTTCGTCTGGAGGGGCAATGCGCATGCTCAGTGTTTCTCTGTTGAAGCCATGAACATAATAAAGGTTGAAGCGGACGGAGATTATTTTACTTCCTGGTGGGGCCTTCTCCTTCTCTTCTTCGCGTGTATCTTGTTTGTGCTGACTCAATCCCCTGAAGAACGGTATGAATAGAGAGTCAGGAGGGGGGTCTATTTGAGATTGTAGGATAATTGCTTTCTTTTATTTATCCCATATTGTATAAGAAACAGTGGAAGTGGTAGTCCACAAGCCGGTGATCACCAGAGTTTCAACTGCTACTTTGCAAAGAAAATGTTGCAGAAAAATCTGCAGCCTCATCACAGGGGGATGATGTCAAAACTAGTTTCATAGATTTGTTAGAAGAAAACGCTCCATGGCAGCATTGATTGCTTAATGCCCAACAGGTGCGCAACCCGGCCCATAGCCCCAGCGAGTCTGCTCGGTTGCGCACGGCACGCAAATGCGGCACACGGCGGACTCAATTTAACGAGCCCTCATTGAATGAAGCTGAAGTTATTATTTTGCTTTTTAAAATCGAAAATTTGCTTTGTTTTCACCTGTTAGCGACAAAGGACTGAATCTGTGATTTAATGTGATATAGTTAAATTGAAGAAGATTGTCATGTAAGTTATTGTGTACCTAATGAGGTAAAACAATGGTGATTTAGCCAATGGCCCACTGATGAAAGCCCTTCCATTTGAAGTTTGAAGACCTGCTGAATAAAGTGCTTGGGACCCAGCTTCAAGTCCTGCTTATGACTTGTTTTTCAACCACAGTCATGTCGAATATAATGTCAAATATTCTTCTGGCAATCTCCAGCGCTGTGGCGAGCTCCTGGTCATCAGCCTGAGGTCCTGGGTTTGAGTCACTTAACAATGTACTAATTAAGCCTCAATGCCTTGATGGGCGATTGGTCTTGGTTGGGGGGGGGGGCTCTTAAATAATTTATTAGGAGGTTTTTTAGAGCATCCTCCAGTTTATCAAAAACATCTGGAGATCAGTCAGTTTATGAACGTTAATCTATTGAATCGAGTCCCAGAGCAAGCATTAGTACCGGGCACCCTCTAGTTATGTATGCGTCTAAACAACTGCATCCAAGGGTAAATGTAGTGTATTAGGGATATTTCCAAGTGTCACTAATATGAAATGGCTGGAGATAAAATATAGGCCTTCCTAGACCTTCAAAGGAATTTAAAGGGATACGCAGAGGTATATGAAAATGTTCCTGTTTTGCCCAGATTGAGACGATTTGTTTAATCACAAATTCATCATTGTGTGTCAAGAATGGGAATTCCCCGGGTTAGCCGTGAAATTTGATTTTAGAAACAATGTCGTTCAATGTAATCTTACTTATAGGCTTTAACCAATCCCAGTGTCTTGGTGGTGCAAGTGAGAGAGCTGTTTGTTATCTGTTCTGGAGACGTGGGTTCAAGTACCCACTTCTGCACTAACCTTGGAATCCTACTATGTTTTTGAAAACATGTAAATGTCTAAAATGTCATTGACAACTATAACTTTCGACCATGTACTAGTAAGTGTCTCGGTGGCGCATGTGAGAGAGCTGTTGGATATCAGTTCTGGAGACCGGGGTTCAAGTCCCACCTGACACACTCACCCCTGGAACTACCTGACACACTCTCACCTGGGTCCCCCTGACACACTCTCACCTGCAATCCAGGTGGGAGTACAACATTTTTGTTAAAGTATCAGAGAAACTTTCATCAAAACGTCCCCTCCTCCGGGTGTTTGAGCTGTTGAGGATCTGTTCTGGAGTCATCGGTTTGACTCCTACGGTGGGGGGTCTTATGGGAACGACTCTCTGCTGATTGGGTCCATTCTCTCACACATTCATTTCGAATGACTGTCTGTGAGAATGGATGGCTGTGAATGAGTGCACTCATTCACAGTCATCCATTCTCACAGACAGTCATTCCCACTCACCCATTCATTCACAATGACTGTCTGTGTGAATCGATGGCTGCGAATTAATTGATTCACAGACACATCCATTCACACAGACAGTCATTCACACTCATCCAATCACCAGAGAGTGATTCTCACAAAACCCCCAATTGCAGGACTCGAACCGGTGTCTCCAGAACAGATCCTCAACAGCTCTATCACCTGCGCCACAGAGACACCGACTTAGAAATGGAGAAAGTTCATTGTTGACCCTACAATACACATGACATTGTTGGAAAAAGTCTCCAATCCAAGGTGAGTGTTCCTGACAGGATTTGAACCCAGGTCATATACACGACTCAAGAACAGAACCCATACAGCTCTATCCACTGCCCCACTGAGCCAGACTAAAACAGAGTTCATAATTGACTTAACAATTCACAAGAAGCAATGTCGCGTGAAATTGAATATCAATAATATCAGACTTATTAGCCGTGAGTGCAGGGACTCTGACCTGAGTCTACAGAGCATTAACCAACAGCCCTGACCGCTGTACCACCAAGACGCTACCCAGCGCATGTTTGGAGGTTATACTTGACTTTACTATTCACATTACAGAGAAATAAGATGTATCCATTAAGGTACCTCTTGAACCCTGGTTCTGAGCAGCGAACATAAACCAAAGTGCCTGAAAGCTCATCATGAAGGTCAGCTTCTTATTAGCCGTGCGTGCGGGGACTCAAACCAGCACCTGCAGAGTGTTAACCCACAGCCCTGACCGCCACACCACCAAGACACACATCAAGATGTTTTGGAGGTTATACTTGACCTTACAATTCACACAGTCTAGAAATAAGAGGTGTCCATTAAGCTACTTATTCCATCAGGGGACTTTAAGCCTGGGTCTAAGCGGTGAACAGAATCTAGGCTCAGCAAGAAAGGATGAGCAAACTCTTAATCCCCGTGAGCTGGGACTCAAACCTGTGTCTGAGTTTTGATGATTTTGTTGATGGCGGTTAGACTTGACTTTACAACACACATGATACAGAAATAAACATTAGAGATCATTAGTTGGACTAGAACCCCGGTCTCAAGAGTGTCAGCCAACTGCTCTCTCCACATCCCCATGGAGGTTAGGATCATATTGAGGTCGGAGGCTATGTCAATCAGTTCAATAGAAATATCATTACAAACTTTATAGACTTATAAAGTTTGTAATGATACAAACTTTATAAGTTTGTATCATCCACAAGCCGGATGATCCACAAGCCGGTGTTAACGAGAGTTTCAACTGCTACTTTGCAAAGAAAATGTTGCAGAAAAATCTGCAGCCTCATCACAGGGGGATGATGTCAAAACTGGTTTTATGGATTCGTTGGAAGAAAACGCTACATGGCAGCATTGATTGCTTAATGCCCAACAGGTGCGCAACCCGGCCCATAGCCCCAGCGAGTCTGCTCGGTTGCACACGGCACGCAAATGCGGCACACGGCGGACTCAATGTAACAAGCCCTCATTGAATGAAGCTGAAGTTATTATTTTGCTTTTTAAAATCGAAAATTTGCTTTATGTTTTCACCTGTTAGCGACAAAGGACTGAATCTGTGATTTAATGTGATATAGTTCAATTGAAGAAGATTGTCATGTGAGTTATTGTATACCACACAATGGTGATTTAGCCAATGGCCCACTGATGAAAGCCCTTCCATTTGAAGTTTGAAGACCTGCTGAATAAAGTGCTTGGGACCCAGCTTCAAGTCCTGCTTATGACTGTTGTTTTTCAACCACAGTCATGTCGAATATAATGTCAAATATTCTTCTGGCAATCTCCAGCGCTGTGGCGAGCTCCTGGTCATCAGCCTGAGGTCCTGGGTTTGAGTCACTTGACAATGTACCAATTAAGCCTCAATGCCTTGATGGGCGATTGGTCTTGGTTGGGGGGGGGGGGGGGGGCTCTTAAATAATTTATTAGGAGGTTTTTTAAAGCATCCTCCAGTTTATCAAAAACATCTGGAGATCAGTCAGTTTATGAACGTTAATCTACTGAATCGTGTCCCAGAGCAAGCATTAGTACCGGGCACCCTCTAGTTATGTATGCGTCTAAACAACTGCATCCAAGGGTAAATGTAGTGTATTAGGGATATTTCCCAGTGTCACTAATATGAAAAGGCTGGAGATAAAATATAGGCCTTCCTAGACCTTCAAAGGAATTTAAAGGGTTACGCAGAGGTATATGAAAATGTGCCTGTTTTACCCAGATTGAGACGATTTGTTTAATCCCAAATTCATCATTGTGCAACAAGAATGGGAATTCCCCGGGTTAGCCGTGAAATTTGATTTTAGAAACAATGTCGTTCAATGTAATGTTACTTATAAGCTTTAACAAACCACAGTGTCTTGGTGGTGCAAGTGAGAGAGCTGTTTGTTATCTGTTCTGGAGACGTGGGTTCAAGTACCCACTTCTGCACTAACCTTGGAATCCTACTATGATTTTGAAAACATGTAAATGTCTAAAATGTCATTGACAACTATAACTTTCGACCATGTACTAGTAAGTGTCTCGGTGGCGCATGTGAGAGAGCTGTTGGATATCAGTTCTGGAGGACGGGGTTCAAGTCCCACCTGACACACTCACCCCTGGAATTACCTGACACACTCTCACCTGGGTCCCCCTGACACACTCTCGCCTGCAATCCAGGTGGGAGTACAACATTTTTGTTAAAGTATCAGAGAAACTTTCATCAAGAAGTCCCCTCCTCCGGGTGTTTGAGCTGTTGAGGATCTGTTCTGGAGTCATCGGTTTGACTCCTACGGTGGGGGGTCTTATGGGAACGACTCTCTGCTGATTGGGTCCATTCTCTCACACATTCATTTCGAATGACTGTCTGTGAGAATGGATGGCTGTGAATGAGTGCACTCATTCACAGTCATCCATTCTCACAGACAGTCATTCCCACTCACCCATTCATTCACAATGACTGTCTGTGTGAATCGATGGCTGCGAATTAACTTATTCACAGACACATCCATTCACACAGACAGTCATTCACACTCATCCAATCACCAGAGAGTGATTCTCACAAAACCCCCAATGACAGGAATCGAACCGGTGTCTCCAGAACAGATCCTCAACAGCTCTATCACCTGCGCCACAGAGACACCGACTTAGAAACGGAGAGAGTTCATTGTTGACCCTACAATACACATGACATTGTTGGCAAAAGTCTCCAATCCAATGTGAGTGTTCCTGACGGGATTTGAAGCCAGGTCATATACACGACTCAAGAACAGAACACATACAGCTCTATCCACTGCCCCACTGGGTCAGACTTAATCAGAGTTCATAATTGACTTAACAATTCACAAGAAGCAATGTCGTGTGAAATTGACTGTCAATAATATCATTCTTATTAGCCGTGCCTGCGGGGACTCGAACCTGAGTCGACAGAGCGTTAACCAACAGCCCTGACCGCTGCTGCACCACCAAGACACCTACTAGCACAAGTTTGGAGGTTATACTTGACTTTACCATTCACATGATAGAGAAATAAGATGTATCCATTAAGGTACCTCTTGAACCCTGGTTCTGAGGGATGGTGTACACATCTAAGTTTCATTAATTAGTAAAGTAGTAAGTAAGTAACACCTGAAGGCGTCATGTTTAATAACCCAACCGATATACCGTAACGTTCTTGGTGGCCGTGTGAGCGGGGACTCGAACCTTAGTCTACAGAGTGTTAACACACAGCACTGACCGCTTCACCAGCAAGACACCTACTAGCACAAGTTTGGAGGTTATACTTGACTTTACCATTCACATGATAGAGAAATAAGATATATCCATTAAGGTACTTCTTGAACCCTGGTTCTGAGCAGGGAACCCAAACCTACATAGTGTCTGATAGCACATCATGACGGTCAGCATCATATTACCCGTGCGTGCGGGGACTCGAACCTGAGTCGACAGGGTGTTAACCAACAGCCCTTACCACCACACCACCAAGACACCTTAC
>NC_079428.1:3845533-3954850 GCF_026213295.1 Gadus chalcogrammus | reverse complement strand
CTCTGGTGTCAACACCGCCACTGAGCTCATGGTTCGAGTATGGTACCGTTGTCCGGTGCTAGAGAGCAACACAAGATTATAAGAGGCACAGTTACTGATACACTATTATTGGGCATAATCCAGGAGGGGCCAGCCTGCAATTTACAGAGCATTGTTACACGTCAGATCATTGTATATATATTTCATATTTTCATCCGGCAGTTAGTCTAACGGTAATTATTTCTGAGTGATGAATGAATCGTTTCGTCATTTAGTCAAGGGTTAGCCATCAAATGTCATACATTATAGCAAATGTCATTATGTACGAGTCCTAAGTGATGGCTGGCATTTGCTTGCTTTATCTGACAGTGTAGAAAAGTGTAGAAAAACAAAGTATTCAGCAATAACAATACACAAAGCAATTATTTGAATTTCTGAAACGCATCATTTCTGGTGAATGTACTTTACTTAAACGACGAAATGCTATTAGAGGTCTGTGAATAGGGTTAATGGTCAATGTGGGTAATCTTTAAAAGCATTGTCGATTACCACTGCACTGGCGTTTTAGTACATAAATGGAGAAAACCCATTCTTTTGTGGTCTACAACATTTGTTTTTGCATCCCCATACATATACACTTAATAACAAGATTGCCTCTCTGCGTCAGAAACAAAGCATTCAACCCTACATCAAACATGTGTTTCAACAACAACATAACTCTGCATTTCTCTGTGTGTCTGACTGAGAAGTGGTGTGTGGATCCCTAGAGTGCTGGACTAGAGAGGGGCTTGAGTCTAGCAAAGGACGTCAAGGACAGCATCGGCTGCCCTCTGTGACTCCAGCAAACAAACGCACGCACGCGCACGCACGCACACGCACACGCACACACACACACACACACACACACACACACACACACACACACACACACACACACACACACACACCTTGCACCTGAGAAACCCCAATTAGCACTCCAACAATACACAGATACAAGTAGTCCACTCGGGACCGGTGGTACACAAGAGGAGTACAAATAAATGGCAGAATAGTACACAAATGGTTCGTACACTTTAAAACACAGCTCTTGTTTGCTTTGTTTTCATGCAGGATTACATAACCAATTACGGTTAATTGCTATTATTCACTTCTGGTTAATATTTTTGTACCCATTTTCTTAAGTATCTGGTTTTATAGTTGTTTTTCTGTATACTTTGGCACAGTCTACAAAGCAGGGATACAAGCATTTATTTTGCCTGCTGTAGGCGTATATTGTCTAAATTAAATTAAAGCATTAACTTAATATTACCCGCAGTATTTTAAACAACGCTTATTATGTTGTGATTATTGTTTTTATACTTATAATATGTAAAGGAGTCTTGATTGCAAACATGAAATTTGTTTTGTTTGGTTAAGTATTACATTTCTAACTAATTAACAGAAGCCATCGTTTTCTGAAGGATTTGTGAACCAACCTAAATATCAAACTTTGTTCATGTCCATCCTTTGCAAATCAATTATCGACGTTAGAGAGAGAAGGAGAGTTGGTAATCCAACTACCACATAGAACCAAAGGTAAACCAATCCATCCTATTGAATGCAAAGCAGACAAATATAATTTGAATAGCTTCAAGCTGAACAGTGGATAAATATTGGTTTAGCAAGCTTACAAGTTTACCTGCAAATGGTCGATGGCCAGAGAGTCCGTCCAGTTGATAGCTACCGTAGTCGCTTCAGTGTGAGCCGTTTTTTCTGGTCCTGTAGGCATAAACATAAGAGACATAAACTGATAAAGTGTCCAGTACAGCCCAACTTCCAGCATTGAAGATTACAGCTAACGATTAGTTCTTTCCTTGCTATTCCCACTTTTCCTCCTTCACTCCCTCATATCATCGTCTCTTGTTGATTACATTTCTTTCTGTAACCTGGTAATAACAACGTGGAGGTGAGGAGGCACTTGTATCGAAGCACCGAGTACAGAAACACATGTATTCCACAGAATGGAGATGCATCCCCCAGGAAAATTCTGCCCCTGGTACCTGGAAGTGGGCTTCACTGTGTGTGTGTGTGTGTGTGTGTGTGTGTGTGTGTGTGTGTGTGTGTGTGTGTGTGTGTGTGTGTGTGTGTGTGTGTGTGTGTGTGTGTGTGCGTTTGCGTGTGTGTGTTGGTGGGAGGGGGGGGGGAGCCGAAAATACACACAGGCGCGCAACACCAGCGCTTATCACACAAGCCAACGTTAGAGACATCACTGTCTCTGCGGACCCAAAGAACAGCAGTAATTGGCACCTCGGGCAATATGAACTGCAAACAACCCTGTTGTATACGAAGAAAGGGCTGTGTCTGGGACTGGGTTTGTCTGATGTAGTTAACTTTTAGTTGATAGCTGAATCCATTGAGCATGCACAGTGTGTTGTCAACAAAACATCAAGATCGTCGGTAGAGTCGTAGAGTCGTTCAGCACTGCTGAACGACTCTATGCGTGCATCACTTCCAGCACCCTAGCTGTGTGATAGCTGCTTCAAGCGAATGTGTATTGTGAACCCAGCAGGTTAGGGATGGAGGGTGGTGGTGGTGGTGGTGGTGGTGGGGGTGGGGGCGGCGGGGATAACATCAACAAACCCCCCCCCCCCCCCTCCAAACCAACCGCACCGCAACCACCCCCATCCTCAGAACACATACGTGTTTGTTTGCAATGCATACAAACGCGCACCGGGAGCAGACCCGTCCAGACTGTGATGATAACAGCCGGAGGCATGCACACAATCGGCTAGAAAACAACCCGACAAGCCACAGCTAGGGCTAGCTAGCTAGACGGCGCGTACCTCGCTGACACAAGCTTTTTATATTTTCCTCTCAATATCTACGTTCATGGTCTGCAATATACAAGAGAGTACTGTAAACTGTTGATGAATAGAAATATAGGATATTTTACCTTACAGAATGAAAATAAAGCAGGGCTTCTCTGTTTGACAGGTGATGGTGTAAACACACGCTCTCCTTCAGCACAGATGTGATTGGTCTAGGGCCATTTCCTCCGCCGCGGAGGGACACCACGCGCGCTGTGACTCACGGAGGGAGCAAATGCCGCAGTATCGTTGCGCAAGCATCCAAGTAAACTAGATCCGAGTTTTGATGTTCGCTGCTGGCTGTTGCGTTGCTCGATGTATCAAATCAAAATCATCTGTATACCTTGCCCCAAATTATTGAACCATTGGTCATATTGTTTACTGGGCACATTTGGCAACTTAGCACGTCCGTCAAACTGTCCGGGTCTACTTCTCATTCATAATAGCCGCAACAATGCTTTGCTGAAACCAGCCTCTGAGTTGCTTTTACTATTTTCCTCAAAACGTATACTGTATCAGCAGTGCGTCACCAATACAACTGGTTGTTTTAATACAGCAGGTTTCCATTGAGCTTTCCTTTTTTTTTTTTTTCTTTATGTTCATTCTTATGGAAACCCGTTTCCGCCACGTAAAAGAAAAAAAATGCAGGTCACAACTCATTATTTTGAGATAGTATCTCATTATTTTGAGATAGTATCTCGTTATTTTGAGATAGTATCTCGTTATTTTGACATAGTATCTCATTATTTTGAGATAGTATCTCGTTATTTTGAGATAGTATCTCATTATTTTGAGATACTATCTCATTATAATGAGATAACTTCTCAACAGGACCAGACTCATTATCTCATTATTTTGAGATAGCATCTCGTTATTTTGAGATAGCATCTCGTTATTTTGAGATACTATCTCATTATAATGAGATAGTATCTCATTATAATGAGATACTATCTCTTTATAATGAGATACTATCTCAAAATAACGAGATACTATGTCAAAATAACGAGATACTATCTCAAAATAACGAGATACTATCTCAAAATAGTGAGATACTATCTCAAAATAATGAGCTGTGACCTGTATTTTTTTTCTTTTACGTGGCGGAAACGGGCTTCCATACATTCTAATTTTTTACAGCGCAGTAAATCTCGGCTGCTGTCAAGCGGAGAGGTTATGCGTCTATCCCCTGACCAGACGCTGGGCGGCACTAAAACGCTAAAGATGCAACTAGACTGGGGACATGGGGGGGCCAACGTGTGGACTCCATACATCCACGGCAGACCACGCCTCCATCCCCGCTGTGTGCACCTGTTTGGATCCTTCTCCAGACCTCTCCTCCAGCCTTGTTGTCTTGTTACACCCACATCATTGGGTTAAAGAAATCGTAGTTTATTGATCAAGTGGACCCGAAAAGTGCTCGACAATACAAAAAGACTGATGTGTAGGGATATAAATGCCCGGCCTGGTGGCCGTGCAATCTAGCAATGGTGGGAAAAGGGTGGAGAGAGGTAGCAGCAGCAGCAACAGCAGGAGGAGGAGGAGGAGGAGGAGGAGGAGGGGTACTGGGTGCTGTGGTCTGGCTCGCATCACACATGCTGGTAACAAAGAACACGTAACGACGGATGATCCCGGTCATGGGTTCACAGCAGACATCGCGTCGGCCAGGGAGACAACACGGAATACCGAAAGCAAGCGTGCGTGGATTAATCGCGTTTAGGACGATACGATAGCGCTGGCTCTGGGTTTTCCCTAAAGTGCAGACGGGGCGATTCTACTTTTCGCTTTCTGTGGAACGGAAGAAGTTAACGTGGTAGCGGGGTTGGTGATCGAAGGAGGAGTTGAAGCGAAAAACACAATGTTGTGAATGATTCCGAACGCGTTTGGTGAGCTACTATGGTGGGATAAATAAAAGAGGACATCAATGACCCATTGGATCTCGGTGAGTGTCTAACCTTACTGCCTTTCTCCAACTTTAGGGGTTTTGACAGGTGGCGACCAGTAGATCATGTATTGGAACAGCAGCTCTACCGATATATGACATCTGTTAGCCTGGCTTCAAGCCCACAGCTTTCCTTTTCTCCCAGCAAGTTCCTGACTCAATCATAACACGTTATTCATTACACTAAACCACGAGACGTGGTGTTAAACTAAATAGGCATCATTAACATTGGTCTTCAGTACATAACGTCCATTGTTAAGTATACTGACAACCATTCGTGAGGTTTTTCCTGAACCAATGGTATTTTGGTTTAGACAGGGCCAATATGTCGTTTTCTGTCCCCGACACACCTTCCTCTTCCTCGGCGAGTTCCTGGCCAACCTTGATATATCACACACACACACACACACACACACACACACACACACACACACACACACACACACACACACACTATTTCCAGTCGCGCATTACGTCACCAGGAAGGGGCTTCCTCCTAAAGACCCCACCCATTAACATACATACACACATACATACACAATCAGGGTTAGGGATGTGGGTAAGATCTTAAGTGCTTAGGCTAGATCTTGGAGGTTCATTTGTGTGTGTGTGTGTGTGTGTGTGTGTGTGTGTGTGTGTGTGTGTGTGTGTGTGTGTGTGTGTGTGTGTGTGTGTGTGTGTGTGTGTGTGTGTGTGTGTGTGTGTGTGTGTGTGTGTGTGTGTGAGTGAGAGAGAGAGTGAGTGTGATCACGTGTCACGGTCGGGCTTAAACGGCATCCTTCCCCTCATTGATCCAGTAGTGCATTTTCTGGCTGGAGTGAATGAGTTTGGCCCACTGACCTAATCTTTGTCTCAGACTTGAGTCTATGGGACCGGATGGAGAATGTTGCACTTGAGTGAATGAGGTCAAGGAAGCATAGGGGAGACACATAAGGCTAATGGGGGGGGGGGGGGGGGGGGGGAGACAGAGGGGCTAATGTTGTTGTGAATGGAATCATGCACCTCGTGATTCACACACAATCTTACTCGCTCGCTCACTCACTCACTCGCTCGCTCGCTCGCTCACTCACTCACTCACTCACTCGCTCGCTCACTCACTCACTCACTCACTCACTCACAACATTTTAGAGACAGACTGTTGAGAGGATTAGTCTTCCCTGAACAAAACCTGTTTTGGTTAGGGTTTGGAGTTGTTTGCATATCTTATGCTGAGCGTAAAAGGAATGGCTTACTATTTGCCTTGCCTTATCAAGTTTTCTTTGTCAGTCTGATGGTATCAAGAAATAACTGTTTTAGTGTGTGTGTGTGTGTGTGTGTGTGTGTGTGTGTGTGTGTGTGTGTGTGTGTGTGTGTGTGTGTGTGTGTGTGTGTGTGTGTGTGTGTGTGTGTGTGTGTGTGTGTGTGTATGCGCGCGTGGAGTGATCATGTTGACGAGTCAACGAGTAGTTTGTTGTTGACACTGCAGCCTTTCTCCCCAAGAGACAAGAAAGACCAAAACGGTCTGAAAGACATGTTGAAATGCAACATTAGTGAGGCTGGATCTGTTTCCCTCTCCTCGCGGGTCCCCTTCGCTGTACGCCAGCTCTCCGCCGTCGAAACTGGTCCGACTAGCTGGGGCGGTTCATTGCTAATATTTGGCAATCGCATGGCGTCCCACGCAATGGCAAGCGGTTCTAGCCTGCCGTGCGTTTGTGAAGAGTGAATTAAAGGCAATAGCAAGCGAGAATCCCAACCTGCTGTCGATTGTGTGCAGCAGTTGGCTCATAGCCTCATCGCTGTGCCACTTCACCATAACTCCACGGGCGGTCAAAACAATTCACAAAGGCTATTCTTCTTTTTGACCCAGTGTTATTGCGAAGAGCCCATTCAAAACAACATGAAGTTTAACTGAAGATATGACGTGAATATGAAAGAGATAACCCTTTCCTCTGTCCCACAAGGGAGTACGGTTAGATTCTAGATAAATTAGGAATGAGTTACAGTGAGAGGCTCCTCTCTCACCATGATCTATTCCTGCTCTCTGTTATTATAATTAATATGGGAGCCAGTCCTGCCCAATGCAACCCACACAGAGACAGGGTAGTGAAAGGGCCGTGTTAGCGGTTTGACATCTCACTCGTATATCATGGAGGACATTGGGCATCAAACCCGCAGCCCATCGGGTCGGCCGGGAGTCGCCCACCACAAGTCTAACCCACATGTCTTTCCATACGCCCTGAACCATCCCGGCCTCGACATTTGTCTGGATGACTAAATGCTTTGAGTTGAATATTGCATCAGCTGCTGCTGCATATCAAAGAGCCTGCATATGCTTTAAGGATAGTCTGCCAAGCGGGCAACTGGCCATTTGGCCGGGGATAGGTGTAGGGGTGGGCGAGGCCTTTTATAGACAAAGTGCTTGGGGCATTTTGACCAAAGGCTTTATATGGTCACGTGTGTTTTGCATGTGGAGTGAAAGTCCAAGTGTCCCTAATACATTTTACAAGACAGGATGTATGTCGGCAATTGGATTCAGATAAATGTTTGATGGGAAACCTGTGGTGAGAATCGGAGATGTGGGGTCACCGAATGGTGTGATTTTGTTTTGGAAATGTACCCAACTTCGACCAGAAAGGTGGCAGTTCCTCAATTCCAGGGAGGGGCATTATACAATTACGAATGATGACAATGATAGGGCCATAATAACGTGTGAATGAATGGCAAATAAAATCGTTTTCACAAGCCTTTGCTGTTATAGCATCAGTTAAATTGTTATAACAGATGTGACTTTGGTTGCAAAGACACACGTCAACAACAACCTCCAAAAGCCTTCCTCTAAACATCCGGTCAATCGGATGTAAACCACTCTCACATTATTTCCAAGGGAGTGGAAGTAAGAAAATCAACAAGCCCTAGCACTTTGGGTCCCTTTAGGTAAACGGGCACAAGTGTTACCGATATACTTGTTATGGTAATTGCTTCCCTATGCAATAAATATACTTCAAGTACTTAGTCAGCAGCCGGGGGGGGGGGGGGGGGGGGGGGAGCCGAAGCGCGTCATTGCATGCCGTTGACGTTACAACGCTGGGATTCATATTCAGGAATGCTCCCGATCCCGACAGAGGTGTGTTCCCCTCTCAGTCCAAAGTCTATATGCGTTTCTTTTCCGCTGGGAGATTGGGCAGTGCAGACACGGCCGCAGGCCTGTTGTTTACCCAAGAAGTCTGGCCAAGGAAATGCTGAATAACCATGTTTTATATTTAACTCGGTGAGCTACAGCTGTCATTTCTTTGTTTCGGCAGCTCAGTGGCTGCCTTGAGTTTTAAAAGATGACGTTAAAAATGCTTTTTTCTCTTTGACCCTCAGACGAGGATGGCACGCCCCCACTGACTCCCTCTGCCCGCCCCCCTGGACCCCAGTCCTGGCCTCTGATTGGCCCATCTGATCGGAATCGCCATGTCGTCTTTATCCATATCCGCCCCGTCGTCCGCCAAACCCAAGCCCACCATCCCGCCCAAACCCTCGTTTGACGGCGGCGACCCGCCCCCCCAGGACGAGGTGGTCACCCCCACCCCCACCCCCACCCCCACCCCCGCCGGGAAAGTCAAGAAGATCGTGGACAGTTTGAGCCAGGGTCAGTCCGTGGTGACCACCGCCCCCCCAGAGCCCAAGGTGATCAAGAGGGCCCCCACGGTGAAGCCCAAGCCCAAGTCCAAGCTGGGGGCGGTCCGGCTGGAGGAGGCGGGGCAGGCGCCCCCGCTGCCTGAGAAGCAGAGCCGGCGTCTCCAGCAGGCCCATGCGGCGCGTCTGCAGGGTGCGCCCCCTACAGGAGAGGAGGGGAATGACATCGGCGTTGAAGGAGGCCGTTCAGGTAGTCGTTTACATTTCTGATCCCCTATTGCAATCAATTAATGTGTGTGTGTGTGTGTGTGTGTGTGTGTGTGTGTGTGTGTGTGTGTGTGTGTGTGTGTGTGTGTGTGTGTGTGTGTGTGTGTGTGTGTGTGTGTGTGTGTGTGTGTGTGTGTGTGTGTGTGTGTGTGTGTGCTTATGTCCACGTGTACAAATCACGTCACACAATGCAGGTCACCTACACCTCCATCTGACCTTTAAAGTGTCTTTCACTTACGTTGGCACGAACCTTGGTTCCACTTTTCTTTTCAATCAGTTCCTTATTCCTATTAATATTGACAGACAATAAGGAAGTCATGTTAATCTGACTTTGTGTTATCATATTTTTTTTTTTTTTTTTATAAAATTATTTAAAAAAAAACATGTAAAATACAAGGTCATGTAAAATACTTTAAAGTATTTAGGCGACGTAAAAACAGTCCACAGGCCTTTTTTTAACATGGTATAAACGGGCTTGGAACTGGAGTTGGAGTTGTGCTTGGTTCGCTGTAGTTTTTAGACATTACGTGTACAAAAAAAAGAGTTGAATAACCATTGCCTCACCCATCTCTCCCTCGTTCAGCCCCTGATGGAAAGGAGGTGGAGCTTCAGCTGCTGGGTGGAGGCGGGGCGGAGGCGGAGCCCTGCGGGGAACGCCCCCTGGCCCCCACCTGCGCCCCCCGGTGCGGCTGCGTGTGCCACCTCCGGCGACCCGGCATGCGGCTGGTGTGGGTGCCCGTGCTAGCGCCCTCCCACGAGGGGGAGGGGGAGAGGGAGGGGGTGGACCAGTCGGACGGGGCTGGGCTGGAAGACGACGACGAGGAGGTGGAGGAGGAGGAAGAGGGGGAGGAGCTGACGGAGGAGGTGCCGGTGGTGGTGGTGGTGGTGGTGGAGGAGGTGGACGGGGAGGAGGAGGGGGGAGACGAGGCGGGGGAGGGCCAGAGCGGGGGGGAGGAGGAGGAGGAGGCCGGCGACAGGATGAGGAAGGCGCTGTTCCACCACACCCTGAACGCCGTGATCAGCGACACCCACCGCCGCCGCTCGGACCCGGGTCTGAACAGCCTCCTGAAGCAGCAGCAGCACCCCCCGCGCTCGCCCCCCGTGCCCTCCAAACGCACGCACTCCTCCCTGGCCCAGCTCGGACCCCCGCCGGGCGAGGAGGAGGAGGAGGAGGAGAGCATCTACGAGATCACGCTGCCGCTCACCACGCCGCCGTCGTCGTCGTCGACGCTGCCGAAGGCTTCCTGCCGCGAGCTGGACCTCCCCCTGATCCGCGTGAGGAAGCCCCAGCGACGCACCAAGCTGACCCCCAGCTTCTCCGACCCCAACTCCGAGTTCCAGCCGCAGACAGACGCCGCCATCGGCGACGCGGCTCCGCCCGTCCCGGAGCGGGTTCCCATGACGCTGCGGGCCGCCGCCGGGGGCATGGCCCCCCCCCATGCGGGGGCGCGCCCCCCTCCCCCCCCCCATGCGGCCGCCGTCGCCCGGCCGCCCCGCCACCTCGGAGGCCCAGCTGGCGCGGAGTCTGTCCACCCCCCCCGGGAGCCCCCCCATGTTCCAGCGCAGAGCCCCCCTGCTCCCGCCCCCCAGGACGGACCCCCGGAGGCTGAGCAGCGCCTCCACCCACTCCCTCACCTCCATGAAAGGTGAGCAGCTGCCCCCCTGTCAATCATCTCGGAGCCCCGCCTCTGTGGAGGCGGGGCTCCGAGATGATTGACAGGGGGCAGGCGACTCCAGACCAGTCAGTGGTGTTGTGAGTGCCTCCCCTCTGAACGGTTCTGTGCTGTGAACGAAGTGACCTAAGTGTTAGCCGATAGAATCGACCCTGATGAGTTATTTTATTGTCATCAGACCCGTTACACAGAGGCGTCGTTGAAGGACAAACCCAGGTGTTGCTCATTACACTAATCATAGTGAGTCTAATTAGGCTCATCTTCATAGGTGTAGTCTCCTATCGGTGCCCTGGTTCATAAAAGGAAAAGACATGATAGGTGACAGAATCTTGAAATGATAGTGAAAACTTACGGCCGTCATTGATAATTTCACTTGAATTTTACTGCCTGGGGAAATACGTTACAAAATCCACTTAAAATCGAATACCGCCTGATGAATTACATCGATATTTTTAAGTCTTGCTTGTGCTGTACCGGGAACTAATGCGACTTTATTACACAGTCGTAGCAGTATATTTGATTTTGATTTTGTCCCATTTCTCCTTCTGTCCTCGTAGAAGAAGAGAATGGGTGTGCTGAAGCGGATGAAAATAAGGAGGAGGAAGAGGAGGAGGAAGAGGCGTGAGTTGTGAAATCCCCACAATCCACTCCCATTTAAACTTATTTCAATTTGTTCGTCAAACCATCTTAGATTTATGATTTTTGATTTGGTCGACGTTTTTAGATTTATTTTCTTTATTTTTTGCCATACTTGTCCTCCTCATATCTTCATCGCTGATTTTTCCAGTTGGATGATGACTAACCTCTCTCTTTCTCTCTCACTCTATTCCTTCCTTCCTTCCTTCCTTCCTTCCTTCCTTTTCTCCGCAGGCGTCCGGTCGCTCCACCTAGGAGGGGGTCCTCGTTCAAATGGTCGAGGCTGCAGGACGGTACACACACACACACACACACACACACACACACACACACACACACACACACACACACACACACACACACACACACACACACACACACACACACACACACACACACACACACACTCTATTGTCAAACCCATCTGTAATTCAACCTCCAGCAGAATGAAGAGATGGATCTCAAAGCCGTTCATAGAAGCCGTAGTGTCTAAACGTTCCCTGTAGGCGGTTTACAATGAGGTAACCTATTAGCCCTGCTGTTACCAGACCAAGCCAATCGTAGATTGCACGTTGGTCTGGGGAAGCTGCCGTCATTTTCTTCAGCACAAGAGGCGTGATCAACGGGCCTAGTTCAACTGACTCTGTACGCGATTGGCTGCTTTGCCCCCGCTTCCCTGTCGTCGTTGTGTTAAACCAGCCGATAGCGCGCCAAGGGGAAAAGCCAGCTTGGTGATTGGCTCCCGCAAAAACGTATCGGAAACAGAAAGAAAATTGCTCTTCTCAAGACCCTTCTGCAGGGCGAACTGAATTCACCGGAAGAATGGGCGGGGCTACCCAGGCTAGTAACCTATTTCACTGTGGCTCAAGTCTTAAACTGGCTTATTTGTGTTTCAGGCACATTTTAGATGGTTACACAGTTTCTCTTTACTCCTAAAAACTAAAGAACAGAGTTGTCCTACTGTAAATGGAGGATGTGTAGAAGTGAGTATTCTAGCTGTTACAACCGGCTTAATCTTTTCATTGGGATCTAAATTGACGTAATAATTCAGATAATGGGAAGTGGTGCCAGACACTGTGACTGTGTCATAATCAAGGATCATTGAACTTGTAATCAAAGTGTTTTTAGTGATCACTTCCGTGTTTTCTAGAGTTGCATAACCAAAAGGGATAATGTGATTGCACCAAATCCTCGGTTAATCTCTTGCCCTACGCCTTTTTGATTTAAAATGTATGGACATGGACATCTTCACGCATTAATTATACAGAATTTGTCGCGGACACAAAGACGTTTCGGCGACAAAAAATAAATAAATAACTATAAGATCAACCTATAGACCAGTTTGTGTTCATCTATTCTATTTCTCTCCTTTTTCAGTTCATTACATTCTCTATTCTCCTTTGTACCCACAATGCACCCTGCCCAGGACGGCGTCTTACCGTTCCTCAAATGGCAAACGTACCTTGTTTGTCCCTCCAGAGCCGCTGTACCAGACGTACCGCGCCACCGTCATCACCAAGGAGATCAAGCGCCAGACGGTCGGCCGCAACATCAGCAAGGCCAGCGCCGACTACACCATGGACTGGTTCTCCCGCCGCCTCGCCATCGCCCCCGCCGCCGTGACCCCGGGCCCCCCCGCCGTCTCCTCCCCCCTCTCCACCGCCGCCGCCGCCGCCGCCAGCAACAGCAACGGGGTCTCCCGGCTCGGCCCCGGGCCCCCCATGCCGGGGGGCAGCACGCTGTGGCAGGACCTCCCCGCGGTGCGGGACAGCGGCGTGCTGGAGAACATCAGCCCTGAGGACTGCAAGTACCAAGAGGTGAGGGGGGGGGAGGTGAGGGGGGGCAGAGCGAAGGGAGGGATAGGGAACGCTGAGGTGGGGGCTGAGAGGAGGAAGGGAGGGAATGACAAATTGGGGGTGGGGGGGGGGAGGGGCGGGGGGGGAGGAGGGAACACTGGGGATGGAGGGATGACCAAAGTGGGAGGGAGAGAGGAAGGTAGAAGGTCAAGAGATGGAAAGCGGGGGAACCAGAGTGAAAACTGTCCCCACAACGTTCCGGTTGGAGGAGTGTGTTGGGGGATCAATAGGCATGACATTCCCTCCCCCCCGTCCCCCCCGTACCCCCCCCCCCCCCGTCCTCCAGAGCATGTTCGAGGTGCTGACGTCGGAGGCCTCCTACCTGCGCTCCCTCCGTGTGCTGACCAACCACTTCCATGAGAGCCGGGACCTGGAGGAGGCCATGATCGTCAGGGACAGGAAGACCCTCTTCTCCAACGTCCTGAGGGTCCGGGAGGTCAGCGAGAGGTCAGAGAGGACTTTTACTCATGGAGATGGAGATGGAGAGAGAGAGAGAGAGAGAGAGAGACAGAGAGACAGAGAGAGACAGAGAGACAGAGAGAGACAGAGAGACAGACAGAGAGAGAGACAGAGAGAGAGAGAGAGAGAGAGAGACAGAGAGAGAGAGAGACGGAGAGACGGAGAGAGAGAGAGAGAGAGAGAGAGAGAGAGAGAGAGAGAGAGAGAGAGACAGAGACAGAGACAGAGACAGAGAGAGACAGAGACAGAGAGACAGAGAGAGAGAGAGAGAGAGAGAGAGAGAGAGAGAGAGAGAGAGAGAGAGAGAGAGAGAGAGAGACATCTACATACAATCCACATCCAAACATCAAAACATACACCCTGCATCTCCCTCTCAATGGACACCATAGCAAAAAAAAAAAAGAAGAATTCTGCCAGTATGTGAACCACTCAACAATCACGGTCACCCAATGCAATGTACACTACATGCCCACATATCCACTTCATATCCACTTGTTTGGTGTGTGATATACATCCCTGGCATTCTTCAAGAGCAGTCTAAAGTCTAAATGTAAAGACTCCAAAGTATGGAGCGGTAGAGAAGGGCAGCCAGGGGAGCCTCCTCATTGGCTGGTCCCGATAGCTACGGGATCGTGCTCACAGCGCCATCTCGACAGCCTCTGAACGCACGCGGTCACCAGGACAGCGGGTCTTTCCCTTTCTCAAATGTAACCTTTGACCCCCCCCCCACCCTTCCACAGGTTCCTGAAGGACCTGGAGGATCGCATGGAGCAGAACCTGGTCTTCACGGACATCTGCGACATCATCCACTACCACGCCCAGCACAACTTCCCCGTGTACATCGACTACGTCCGCAACCAGATCTACCAGGAGAAGACCTACACCACCCTGATGTAGGCCCCCCAGTCTCCATCCTCGCTCCTCCGAAACCATTATGGGATTATCACGGGAAGACGCTGTTATTTCATGAGACTGTTCCAGTTTCAGTAGGTAGAGGACTGGCCAGTGTAGCCCAGTGTGTGTTAGACAGACAGACAGACAGACAGACACACACACACACACACACACACACACACAGACACAGACACAGACACAGACACAGACACACCCACATGCACAAACACACACAGAACCCTTTCTCCACACCTCTCTAAACAAACAAGGTCGATACCTGCTTTAGAAAGACCGAGAATAGCTCATATGTCCTAGAAGTGTCCACAAGAAAAACATCAGACCGTACAATCACAGGCGCTATCGACTTCAAATACAATGACACACACGCACACACTTGGTGTGGTCCCATAGTCAAAAATAGTACTTAGCCTTGTGTAGCGTCTTATCCTAGCTATCTTAGTTGTATACGGGGAACGGGTTAACAGAGCGATTCTAAAAGCTTGGCACTTCTTTCTATGAACATCTTTACTGTCCCGACAGCGACATGTTGCTGTTTCTCTTCCCTTGTGACAAATGTACTCATTGTAAGGCGCTTCGGATTAAAAGCCGAAATGTAAACGGAGCTGTAAATGTCCTCAGGAAGAGCAACGCCCAGTTCGCCGAGGTCATCTCCCGGCTGCAGGAGTCTCCGCTGTGCCAGCGCCTGCCGTTCATGTCCTTCCTGCTGCTGCCCTTCCAGCGAATCACGCGCATCAAGATGCTCATCGAGGTGAGCGGCATCATGGGTAGTATTTAGCTGTATTTTTTAGTTTTTTTTTTTTTAGGGGTTTTATTCGGTTGTCCTTCTAC
The DNA here is from genome assembly GCF_026213295.1 of Gadus chalcogrammus. NCBI lineage: Eukaryota > Metazoa > Chordata > Actinopteri > Gadiformes > Gadidae > Gadus > Gadus chalcogrammus. Next base: position 3,939,852 of record NC_079428.1, on the reverse strand, counting down.
GACCAGGGATACTGCAGCCTAACGAAACAATCTCGTTCATTTATTCACTCCCCTGCTGAGAGTGAATAAGAACGAACTGACGGACTGAGTGCCACAAGCAACAGACACGACGCTGACACCAGTGACCTCGTATGACCACTTTGCAAAGCCCATTATGCGTCATTATGCCCATGTGGTGTTTGGCTTCTGTCGAGCGTGCACATTCCAGCATAGTTTCCTCGGTGTTCCTGTCAGTCGCCACCTTCCGACCGCGCCAAAGCTTCCGCCTCTTTCTTTGGTTTGTTTGTCATTGCCCATATTTTATTTTCCATTTTAAACTCGGATCCAGTTTTGGATTTCTTTTGATCTTGGTTTGGTTCCCCCGAAAGATTGTAGAAACGCATGACATAGACACTGTCCCCCTTGGTTTGTTTTCCCCCCCTCAGAACATCCTCAAGAGGACAAAGGAGCAGACGAAGGAGGAACAGACGGCCTCCAAGGCACTGGATTCCGTGTCCAAGGTAAGCGATTAGGATCTCTTGCCCTGGGGGAAAAAAGTGGGGCAACGTCAGCAGATTGTTCCTCGAGGGCTGAGAAGGACTTCCTGGTCAGGCTAGCTGAGAGCGAGAGAGAGAGAGAGAGAGAGAGAGAGAGAGAGAGAGAGAGAGAGAGAGAGAGAGAGAGAGAGAGAGAGAGAGAGAGAGAGAGAGAGAGAGAGAGAGAGAGAGAGAGAGAGAGAGAGAGAGAGAGAGAGAGAGAGAGAGAGAGAGAGAGAGAGAGATCACACTGACATGCATTTTAGGCCGTCAGACATCGCCTAAACACATAAGAAGCATTGTGTAAAAAAAATCAAGTGTATATTTACCCATAATACAGCAGTGATCGGATCTGTGAACCCACGACGGCAGGCCGCCTGGGCCGTGGTCCGTCCACACGGAGCTGAAGTGTAGGTGCGTCGGACTCCCTGATATACATCAGAGGGACGGGACATGAATGCGGCTATCGTCCTTAACCTGCCCAACCTGTAAAATAAACACACAACCGCTATAAAGTCAGCAGCGGAACGACACCTGCTTCACAGACACTCATATTGTGTGCCCTGCAGGAAGCGAAAACATGGTAGGATTTCACGTGCTTTGGTCTGGCAGCGAAGCCACGAGGTATCAGTGGTCGTCTTCATCAGGACGTGTGCTTCAGTCGCCCACTGTGGACCACTAAGACCAGGGGAGGTTCGTCCCTCCCAGTGGAGCCAGTGTGGCCCTCAGAACGTGTCTCCGTAGCTTTAGGCGTGGTCGTGGTGTTCATCTGGGGCGATTGGGGGACAACGTCATCCTTAGTAAAAAATACATTGGAAAACGATACGTTAATTAAGCTAGCGAGTGTCTTCATCAGATGATCAAACTGTTTTAAAACTTTTTATTTTTTTCCCCCCACACGTGGGGAACGGACTTTGGGGGGATATGCTAATACCGTGTTCTACGATCCTGCAAAATAAATATCAGATTTTAACGTGGAATCTGGTCAGATGTGAATTAAATGACTTCTCCCCCCCATGGCCAAGAATTCATGTGATTGCCAGGTGTAAATGGGGTCAGAGAGAGACAGGCAGGGCCCACAGAGAAACTTAGTGTCATATAAGCAGGGTGTAGTCGAAGAGAATGAACAAAGAAGTGAACCTGATACTAGTGTGTGGAGGCAGACATGTAGTCTCTGTCTCTGACGTGAAATATGTATGAGGGGCTTTTTATAGGTTTTAGTGCTCACGGTATTCGCACTGATGTTTTGACACTGTTTTTTCTCCCCCTCTCTCACACACACACACACACACACACACACACACACACACACACACACACACACACACACACACACACACACACACACACACACACACACACACACACACACACACACACACACAGATCATCGAGGAGTGCAACACAGAGGTCGGGAAGATGAAGCAAGTGGAGGAGCTCATTGCTCTCTCTAAAATGCTGGAGTTTGACAAACTCAAGGTGAGCACACACACACACACACACACAAGCTCATTTTAAATGTATGTATTTTCCTCGAATACTCGATCAACTATTCCCACGGTTGGTGCTTTGAATCATTTAGATTGTATTGTTTTTGCTCCCCTTCACATCGGTGTCATTCTTTCAATATTTCCGCTGCTACTGAAACCAACCCCACCCTCTCTGCATCATGTCATAATTATGATAATAACACTTTACATTTTTTTCATTCCTTTGATTAAGCCCAAGGCGCTCATACTTACGATAAGCGTCAGAGTTTGCAGCTCCACTTTTCTCTGAGCTCTTTGCGTCTTTATCTGTATGGTTCTCTCTCTCTCGGTCCAGGCCCTGCCCATCATCTCCCAGAACCGGAACCTGGAGAAGAAGGGGGAGCTGGGGGAGATGTCCAAGGGGGCGACCATCTTCAACATGCGGGCCAAGTTCAGCCCGGTCCACCTCTTCCTCTTCAACGACCTCCTCATCCTCGCCTCCAAGAAAGGGTCAGTCGGCATCAGCATTATCACCAGACAAAGGGTTATGTATAGGTTATATATTGCATTATAGAGGTAGGCATTATCACCAGACAAAGGCCTATGTCATGCTACATATAGGTTATGTATTACATTAGAGAGATAAGCCTCATCACTCCTAGTAAAAGAATATGTTATGCTACAGGCTGTACAGTACATTATACAGATATCTTCCTAGCAGTGTTGACAGCGCGGTAACAATTACATTAAAGTGCTGTATTTTTCTATGAATGCCATAGCCATCCGTCAGCTAATAGTGAGTTGAATGCTCTGTTTGGCTGACTGCCCTAAGCCTCAATGAGAAATTTAGATTTTAGACCACTCCCCCCGCTCTTTTCTGACCAATCAGGGCATCTCTCCCCGGATTGGTTCAGGGAACCGAAGGGTTATCCTAGCACCAAGATGGGTGTGAGTGTGAATGCAACACTCCTCCCGCAGAGAGAGAGAGAGAGAGAGAGGGAGGGAGAGAGGGAGGGAGAGAGGGAGGGAGGGCTCGTATCCGTGTCCCTCTTTACACACTCAAACTCTGTCCATTTGCTACGGCACCGCTGCCACACTGGGGTCTCCCTCCCGCAGAAGACGAAAGCCTGATACAATAAGCCTTTCCTGGCTCCGACTGGAGTGTTGTTGTTGTCTGTGGTGGAGTGAGCCTGACACACCACACACTTGATGGTCCTATTGGCAGGCAAATCACAGGCTAATGATTAGTCATGTTTACATTGGGACCATTTCCTTCTCAGATCATGTCGTGCTCTCTCCACTCCACTGTAAACATGTGGTGGTGAGTGGCTACGTAAGGTTGTGTTAACAGAGCTGCTGTGTGAGCTCTTAATGGGAAATAATCCCAGGGGGTGAGATAGGCGCCCTTTCTGATTGGCACAAGGTTGAGCCAATCAGAACCACGTGCCATGTGATTCCCCTCTTCCTTCAAACTCATGACAGCAATAACATGAGCCTACCATGTTATGCCAGAAATGCCTACCAATGACATTTCTGTCATTTCTACCGTTGGCCCAGTAGCTTGTTTAAATCCATGTTGTAGGAAGGAAAAAAAAGAAAAGAAAATGTATTATTTCTTATTGAACCTTTTTATATATCATGGTAGAACACGTTGAGGCTTAAAATCTATTTTGCAAGGTTTAAAATCTATTTTGCTCATTCAATTTTATCTTCACCAGCTTTCGCAAAAGACTCCCCCTTACCCCCTTACATACACACTTATTGTTTGTTGTACGTCCTGGCACTTAAAAACAGTACTTGGCATCGTGTAGCATCTTATCCTAGCTGTCTTTGTTGTATACCTAGTGATCGTTAGTGCTTGGCACTCAGTTCTATGAACATCCTTACTGCACCGACAGCGATACATTGTTGTTTCTCTCTCTTCTGAAAGATATACTTATTGCAAGTCTCTCTCTCTCACACACACACACACACACACACACACACACACACACACACACACACACACACACACACACACACACACACACACACACACACACACACACACACACACACACACACACACACACACACACACACCTTCTCCTTGTTTCTCTTTCGTCAGCAAAAAGTACTGATGGCAAGTCGCTTTGGATAAAACGCCCTAAATGTAAATGTGCCCCCCCCACCCCCCCCCTCCCCGACAGCCCGGAGCGCTTCGTGGTGCTGGACTACGCCCATCGCTCCCTGGTGCAGGTGGAGCCGGTGGTGGAGGGGCCCACCGGGCCGGCCCTCTACGAGAACTGCTTCACCCTCACGCTGCTGGAGAACCACCAGGGCCGACTGATGGAGCGTCTGCTCAAAGCCCCCTCGCAGTGAGTGCCCCCCCCCCGCCCGCGCGAGTGCGTCGGTCCGGGCGCGCACGTCGCCGATTGCCACGGCGATTGCCACACCATGTTGTTGTTGTTTTTTGTTGTGTTTGGAGTACGACAAGCCACAATATTAACCGACCTGGCTCCAGATAACCATTAACCGGTAAAGCTGGATCTTCCTGCCCCTGCTTCGGTTTATTTTAATTTGTACAGGCATGTCTCGCTTTGTCTACTGGGTGGATCTATTCAGGAATTCACTGCTTTCATGTCGACTTTCTTGAAGTGTCCTGGTGCTCCATTAAGCCTCACTAGCATGGTACCCCACTTAGCTTCACTAGCATGGTACCCCACTTAGCTTCACTAGCATGGTACCCCACTTAGCTTCACTAGCATGGTACCCCACTTAGCTTCACTAGCATGGTACCCCACTTAGCCACACTAGCATAGTGCTCCACTTAGCTTCACTAGCATGGTGCTCCGCTTAGCCTCACTAGCATGGTGCTCCATTTAGCCTAACTAGCATGGTACCCCACTTAGCCACACTAGCATGGTACCCCACTTAGCCACACTAGCATGGTACCCCACTTAGCCTCACTAGCATAGTGCTCCACTTAGCCACACTAGCATGGTACCCCACTTAGCTTCACTAGCATAGTGCTCCACTTAGCCTCCCTAGCATGGTGCTCCATTTAGCCTCACTCATATGGTGTTCCACTTACCTGTCTGAAGCACTGTCCCCCGTCTCTGACTCCAGGTCCGACTTGCACCGGTGGGTCGTGGCCTTCCCCAACCCCAGTAACCCGGAGCGAGATGTGGAGGAGGTCATCTACGAGGATTGGGGTGAGGAGGAGGAGGAGGAGGAGGAGGAGGAGGAGGAGGAGGAGGAGGAGGAGGAGGAGGAGGAGGAGGAGGAGGAGGAGACAAAAATGATACATACCCTAATTGTAGTATCAATACGCCGTAAGGACAATGAATATGTATTATATCTATTTCATGAGTTTAATTATCGGTGTGTGTGTGCGTGTGCGTGTGCGTGTGTGTGTGAGCAGACTGCCCCCAGGTGCAGTGTGTGGAGCAGTACGTTGCCGGGCAGACTGACGAGCTCTCCCTGGAGCCCACCGAGATAATCAACGTCTTGCGCAAGACCAACGAAGGTACGTAGCCCCCCCCCCCGGCACCGGGCAGGTCGGGCTAGTGGTCCGGGTGGTCCGAACCCCCGAGCCTAAGGTTCGAGCGCTCTGCACAGCCACCCCAGACTGTCAGTGAGAACCAGAAAAGCGGATTGCCTGAAATGTTGTGGTCAGCAGACCAATCACAGCCCTTGCGTTGCGTCACCACAAGCAACTTGCGGTGGATGCAGTGAGAGTCCGCAACGTCGTACAGCAGGTCGCTTATAGGATAGCGCCGGCTGAATGGCCGAGCGGGCTTGATAACTTGTTCACTTTTCGTGCCATTAGGCCGAAAGGGGGACTGGAGTGACGTCACATTAAACCCTGCGTTCATATCGAAAGAAAGAATATTTTCCATAACAACAGTTGAATGTTTCTTTACAGTGTAGTATGACACACTGTCCGGGTAGTGCAGGGATTATATAAATATTTTGCACGTATTGTAGTTTCAAATCCCTATTTGTGCACCCTAGTCCTCTTGAAGGCGTGTCCCCAATCGCCCCTCAAGCATCCTGTTGAGTGTTTATCCAAATGTTATTCAAATTCAAACGTGACGGTTCCAAAATGACAACTCCCAAATCCTTTCTCTCCGCCCTCCCCCGTCCCTCCCCCCTCTCCCCCTCCCTCCCTCCCCCTCCCTCCCCAGGCTGGTACGAGGGGAGCCGCCTGTCCGACGGCCAGAAGGGCTGGTTCCCCGTGAGCAGCGTGGTGGAGATCACCAACGAGCACGTGAGGCGCCGCAACCTCCGCGAGCGCTACCGCGTCATGCAGGCCGCCAGCCAGGTGGCCAACCTGGCGGCAGCCCAGGTCAAGGCCAAGACGGGCCCCTAGGGGGAGGGGCAGGGGGCCCCACGGCAAGACCCGGACGGCCCTCTGGGGGCGGGGACGGGGAGGGGGCCCCCGACGACGCAGCCTCGGGGACGAATGTTTACACGGAACACGAGGCGCGGAATGTTCTACGAAGAACGTTGCACTCGGCTAAAGCCACGGGACGACTCGTGCCACGAAGATAGCGTTTGCCAAATGGCCAATTGGGAGGGATTTGTTTTTTTGTCCCGGAGTCCGGAGATGAGATTTGAGAATATTTTCAGGAGATGCTGGTGAGATTACTGTGTGAGACAGGGGCTCGGGTTCTTGGGGAGCTTTGGGACACACGATGCATTTGGAGGATGACACTATACCCTTTTTGTTCGCCTCACTGCTCCTCTGGATGCGGTTTCCTTACGTTAACTGATTCACTCACTCATGGAGAACAGGCCTGCCTTGGTTAGTGTTTCTGCCTGTGAATGTATTAACGGAGCACTGCCCTGGAAAACAAGACGAACCTGGAATCCTTTGCCGTACCGGACCGATCACATTGTCTGCATACGTGGAGATATGAGCCACTGCTTCCAAGATGGCGGCCCTTTCGTCTTGTGTTTGACCTGGGGAAACACTGCATGCTACAGTCAACATGCAATGCACATACCCTGGTCATTCCTGCCATACCAGGGAACAATGGTGTGGTCCACCCTGTCTACGTGATGGATGGTTATGCCTGCACAGCGGTTCAAAGATTCTTTAACATTCTATGCTATTTCATCGGGGGTTTTAAGTTAATATTTACAAATCAAAGTTGAGGTACCTGCTATTTCTGGTATGTGGGGGGTGTTGAATGATGCTGCATGCGAGTTTTAAGTATTTCTTTATGTCAATCCTATCATGCAATACACAACCAATATCAATTTTGAAAGCACAATCTTTTAAAATAGTTGTAAATATGTGTTTTTAGTAAGGCTTATTTTACGTTTTTGTTGAACTCTTGAGTTTCACTCTACCTGCTGATTGTAGTCCTCTCTTTGTTGGGTAGTGTCGCCCCCTGGTGCTGGTTGTTAATATGAAGACCGGGACTCTCGTGATACGCTGTACATTTACTGTAAATACAATTGTGAGAGGGTTCTTCTCTCCTTCAAAATTGTAGTAGTGCTCTTAATAAAAAACAGCTGTCTTTTTCACTGAGATGGGTTTCTTCTTATACTGAATAGCCGGGAGGTATTCTGTAACAAATATTTATGTAAAACATTATCTGAAATGTTGAACATTTGTCAATGAATGCTCCCGAGATGAACATGTTCACTTTAACATCTGCCAAAAAAACTAACACGAGGATGAGGACAGTAACGGCCCGTATTTCGTTGATCAAACAGTGTGCAGAAGCGTAATGCATTCACTTCAAGAAAATTCAAGAAAATAATTCTGCTCTTCTTTTCTGAATTAACGAGATAATGATCTCACTATTCTGGAATACGTTTTTATGAATGTAAATAACGTGAATTAACGAGATACTTCAAAATCCGAAGAGAAGCTTAGAGTTTAAGGAAGGAGGGGGGGAGTGGATGCATCATGCATGTTGTCTATGAAATGCACCAAACACCGTAACGTTATACTATACGTGTCCAGGAAACCTAACCCTCACTAGGACGAGGACATTAAACCCCCCGCTGTTCAGACGGATCAACACCATCCACATACACACACGGCACGGGGTTTTAATCCTGGAAACACTATGCAATGTCATCAGGTCAGAACATAAGATCAGAACGGGCTTTCCGTCTGAACAACCCAAAATTCCTGAGGTGTGCCAAGTCGACAAACTAATAACATTGCCATCATATTACTTAAGGACATTCGTATCTCCCAGCGTCTCAAACATAAACCAAAATAAAACTGGCATAAAATGAACAAGCGGGACATGTTTGCTTCTATGAAATAGAGCTCTTAAGCAAATGATCTGGAACGATCTTTCTGCGTGCAAATATTGAAGAATAACGAAAAACCAAGGATAAGAACGGCTTGCTAAACAATACATCGATCAACGTCTCTCCCTTGGCACACTTGCAGAATCCCCCCCCCCCCTACACACACACACACACACACACACACACACACACACACACACACACACACACACACACACACACACACACACACACACACACACACACACACACACACACACACACACACACACACACACACACACACACACACACACACACACACACACACACACACACACACACACACACACACACACACACACACCACCTTATAACCTTAACACCTTACCTGATGAAGATGGCGGGTTATGAAGCTAATTGGCTTGGAGATCGCACCTGCAATCAATAAGGCACGTGCTGATGGCCCCGGACCTGTATAAAGACGAGACAGGACGAGATCAATTTATGTTGTATTGGTAGCCTGCAGCTCGGCGTGCACTTTGGAAAACGTGTCCTTTGCATTAGCGTTGTGTAGTTTTGCTATCAAAGTAGCAGTAGATACGGCCTGTTGCGATGTCTCCAGTGGCTGATTTTCTCATTGGGTGAGTTCCTTTAAACCGCTTTACCGTTGGAGTGATTTCAGCTTTTATTTTTTGTGGTAACTGGATCTTTATGTTTAACAGGGTGTTGGTTGTCTGTCTGTTGGCAAGTGGAAGATGCGCAGACCTTCCCACTGGTAAGCTGCATATGTAAATTAAATCAGTCATTATAATAATAATCAAGCAGCAACCGCGGTTATCAGAAATCACGCTTAATGCAGACATTATGATCATGCCATTTATGGTTCATATGGTTGACGGAATAGCCTCAGCTTGGGTCTGGGGATGTGTGTAGCAAGGGCAAAGGGGTCAGGGGAGTTGCCTTTTCAAAGTTGGCATATTCTGTCTGTATTAGTGCTATGCTTGTGAAATTTAGTATTTATTTAACTGTTTAGTCAGCATCCAACATTTGTGGGTAGTCATAAAAGGCCACGGGCTGGGTATGTACTTCTTGCTGAATAATAATACAATTTTATATTCGTCTCAATTTGTGCTGTACTCCATAATAATGGACTTGGGCATGGCCAGCGTTTTTAGAGGTGTTACACTTGTCCTTGCAATCTATGGTACATGTTTTTAGATGGATCTTTTATTATCAAATCTACACAGGAACCTTTGGTGTGGACTGTCTGGATCGGTACTTCCGGCTAGGGTTTGACACCACATTCACAGGGGAAGACATCCGCTTTGAGGCTGTTGGTAAGTCACAACACGCACCCCTTTTAAATTATAGCTCACTGAGCTAAAGACGACATTGAGCGGGACCATTTTCTTTGTCCCTTGTTAACACAACTTGGGGACTGCCATTAAGTGTCCTAAGGATGACCTTTCACCCCCGGGCATTGCAGATGATACGGGGGTCCATCCAATCACCGAGCAGTATGCAGCTGAGTGCGGCTACAGCGTCAATGTGCGGCCTCACCTGGGCTTGGCTGAGCTCCGGGCGTCCTACTTCTCCTGTACCGCTCTCAATGAGGTGTGGGCACCAGGTTGAAGGAAGGCTGGCCTCTCTCTTGCATATATTAACACTGTAGACAGTGCTGTTTTTTGTTTTTTTTAATGAACTGAATTCATTAAGTTGGGTGACTTTGTGGAATTTTAGAAAATGTATGCATTGTATAGCAAATGTGATCGGTAACCTGTACGATGTCTATCGCAGGACGATGAAACATTCACGTTTAGCTTCAACATGATTGTGACGCAAGACGGCGTGGAGGAGACCTACGATGTGAATAAGACGTGTACACCTGCACTGCCCTGGTCTTCCAGAGAGCTCAACTGTGAGGTCAACTACATGGAAGTAAGCCGGCACAAACTGGACGGACGCATGTGGAGGTCACTTTGTGTCCTTGCTGCTTTTAAATGGTTAACTCACTTCCATCTACAGCTAACCATGAGGAAGGACATGCACTTTCCGGGTATTAAAGGTGCTCATTGGACTTCTGCTGTAGATGGTGTAAGTTGACTTGGCTCACTAAAGCACCATGTGGAAATGCAGCTTAAAGCACTTTATTACCAGGGTGTTTTCATTCGTCCCCAGGCGTACGGTTTGGCTCACGACGATTGGCAAGTACTGTTTCAGAAGGGGGACCAGCAGTTTAGTCCAATCACGTTGTCCACTGCAGAGGAAAACGGATACACGATTAGCATGACTCAAGGGAGATATGTCTTCCGTACGCCGTATGGACAGCCTGACTCTACCGTTACCCTTGTAAGTTACCCTTTAAAACTGCAACCCAAGCACTGGCTGCTTGAGGTTTACCTCTTGTAATGCAAACTACCTTCTCCTACAGGTCGACGGCGTGACTGTGGACACCGTGCACGCGACACTGTTCACCAGGAAAGGTTGGACCGTTCTCGTCGTAGACTTGCTTGCTGCCTGCCCAATGAGTGAGTCGACATTGGCGTCACTGGCACATTCCACTTCCCGTTGCCTGCACATACTCAGGAAGGGTGTTTGGTTCCCCAGGCGACGGGTTCTACAACGACAGCAGCCTGGTGTGGGTGAACCCCCTGGAGACTGGCGAGACTGACCAGCAGAGCCAACGACTCCGCATCGGCGCCAATGGCCAGCTCCTGGAGCCAGCCGACGCCGCGGCGAGGGGCTACAACATGGAGGTGTTTGGGTCTCAGGTCCAGGTCACCATCCCTTTTGATGCCGTAGGAGGCTACAAGAAGGTGGGCAGGACTGTACTTTCCTTGGCCGGCGCTCTGGATTCCTCAGTGCTTCATCCAGGTGACGCCCTTACCTGCTGTACTTTCAGAGCTTTGTGCAGCACAACATCTACAGCGAGTACTACCTCTTCAATATGTACTTTGAGAATCAGTTCATTGACGTGAATCAGATGGACACCAGACTGCGTCAGTACAGGCCGCTTGTTTCACCACTTCTGTCATGGCCCAACATCTGCATAAACCGTAAGTAATCTTCGTTCAAAAGTCTTTATTGATATCTCAACCAGTATGCTGACTGAGCCTTTTAAATCGCAGAAACTGTGTTGTCGGAGCATACTTTCACCGTCTACATTGGAGTATTTGCCGAAGATGTACAGTTGACTGCCTTGATGTTGACTGGCAGGGAGTATATTGGTGATGTTATGAATGCCAACATCTCGGAAGTTTTTCATCCTAATTTCACCCATGGTTACACTCTGGGGATGCGCTTCAACCACCCTATTGTCCCCATGGAGGTAGGATCCTTTATTACTGTTTATGATTCAAATGCTTTACTTGAACTTGCTCACCATTGAATATATATTTTCCCAACTAGCTCTCTGAGGAGGGAATTCTGCAATACACTTTGGACATGAACTTTACACTCTCCATTATGCCTGCGATGGTGGAATCCTTTTATCACCATTCCACAGTTGTGGCAGTGTTTAAAGATGTCTGTAAGTTGACGCACTGGCAAGCTCTTCATCTCTTGACCCTGTTCAGCATCTCCTGTTAACCTTGTACTATGGACTTTGTTTTTGTCACAAGTTCCCCCGATCTTTGAGGCTCACTGCTATGAGAAGGGCATCAGCTTTAAGCTGGACTTGGGGCCCTTTGCCTATCTGTGGGCAGTCTATGCTGGCCCTTACCCACTGACGGAGGTGTTTGCTATGGAGCAGGGGTACGGCCTGACTAACACCAGTGAGGGTCAGATACTGAATGTGCCGTTGTTTTCCACTGGCTACATCTATAAGGTATTGTTCGCTTTTACATCATTTTGTAAGATGTTGGGAGCTTTCGGGCACAGTTAAACTTTGCATATGTTCTCCTGAACAGAACATTGGCATGAAGACTTTTGAAGCCACCTTCGAGATTCTTGTACGTGGCTTGAAGTCCTTGAAGGCGAAAGGCACCACCGTCAAAACTTGTCAGTTTGCCACAACTGAAATGATCGGTAAGAGGCTCATCATGTATGTATTGCTCATGTAAAGAAAGGGAGTTATTTTCATGAACATCCTTTCATCAACAAATTATGGTATACTTAAAGAAAAAAATGTGTTTGCCTTGTTTCCAGTATGTTCCCCAAATGGACACGTGACCATAGTGGCAAACATGTCTGCCATCCCTAGTGCTGGGGACCCCTACAGGATTTCACTCCTGAACAGAAGCTGTGGTGCCAAAGAAAGCGACAAATCGTTGGCCCTGTTCACGTTTGGGGTCCAAACCTGCGGAACGAAGGTTAAGGTAATGCACCAGTTTTCAATTCTGTCACCAGAGCATGAGCTTGGGACTTTTCTTTTCTTGACTGGCTTTGAGTAACGCAGAATACTGTTTTGTTTCTAGCTTACAAATGATTTCGTTGTCTACGAAAACGAGGTAGTCTTCGAGCCAAAGATCCTCACTGAGAAAGGACCCCCACGTCTGGCCATGGAAGCTCCTGAAAGGTGCGCCTCTTTTCCAGCTGGTCCCTGCCTAGTTAGCATTGCAGAGATTAAACTGTGCTCTCCCTTTCCACAGGATCACTGTGCAGTGTGCCTATCACTTGTCTGGCCTCTATCGCCTGTTCCAACTCCACAAGTTTGTATCTGACTATGCGGGTGTTGGCAGCATTCGACATGACCCGCACTATGGTACGTGATGACTCGTAAAGCGTTGCTCAATGTGCTCCTTGTTGACTTCTGTTAATTTATCCTGCATTGTTTTCTGTGTCCTAGTCCAACAGAAAATGGCGTTCGATGGCAATGATCCCGCCGCAGCCCCCCTGCTTAATGTGAGCAGTGCAGAAGAAATAATGGCTGATAAGCCAACAAAATACAGCAAAGTGGTCTATTTCCTGAAGGACTTGGTGACAGCTAGGTTTCACCCCTGAGAAGGCAATGCTCAAGCCTAGGCTCTAGTTTTACGATGACCAAATGCTTGTTTAGTTTCACAGATGTTAAAAGGATACCGTTTGCTCAATAAAAGCTTTTTCTACTAAACCTTGTTTGTAATGTCCTTAAATTGCCATCCTTGCACTCGCACTCCATAACAATAAATTTTTGTAGGTCTATTACTTTTGTGTTTGGTCCTTGCCCTGATTAAATCCAATGTCTGAATATCCTCTGGAGGACAAACATTTATACATAAAAAAAAAATTCACTCACCTCCCCATCAGTGTGCTGAGGTCGGAGCCATCGGTAGGCTCACACAGAACATGCCGGATCAAGGGTCTTCATGCTAAATGTAACTGCAGACCGATGTGTTATAGCTGGCCTGGCGTTCCATCTGGTCACTCCATGCATTCCGGCCTAGAAAGTAACTTTCTTAAATTGATCATTAGAGTGAGGCCCCTGCCATGAACACAAGGTATAGATAGATGAAGGGACTGTTTACGGGTCAGCATACTTGAACATAAAGGGCTGATTGCTCTGTCAGTTAGCATTGCGCAAGCTCTGCTGCGCTTTAAAACCGTACTCCTTAAAACTGAGGTTCTGGAGTTTAACACGCAGCTGAACGTGATTGCTGTGTAACGACTCGTACAGGATCAGCTGATTCCTAGCTGACTCGGTTTAAACTGCTTGGAAACCGGAAGTACTCTGATTTCTAGTATACCCCAGCATGCAGTCTTAACTTAATGGTGGATGCATTTTGTGCTATAATTACCCACAAACTTAATGGGAATGTAAAATGAACTAATATAATAAAAACGCTAATAATGATGACATATATTATGAAATAGTCTAGGCTACTTTTTGTGGAAATCTGAGTCTGGAATCTGCCCTCACATACGTCAATCAATTAGCTGTCAGTGTTATCTCTTGGTGTGTGTATGCAAACGTGACTACTTAATTAATTGAAGACGAACTAATAGGACTATGCGAGTAATTAGGGTAATGTCACGCCTTTCAATTAGGAGAGAGTTAGGACCATTTTAGTTAAGTATTGACCTTTTTATGTTTCGTTGAATGGTACGATCCTCTGTGCATTATTATTTATTTTTTTACATACAAATAATCTGTTCTTTGTAGAGTTTTAGTTGGGCACTTTAAGCAACTCCTATATTGTAGCCTGTATTGTACTGAAGACCTACCTGGTGTAATACGTGTAAATGTATCATACCTATTATTCATAAAACTAATTCTGTGTGTTGGTTATGATGGAGCCTTGTTTCATCCTGAAAACTGGTTTTGTCTCCTCTAAAACCACGTCAGTTGCGAGATTAGACTAACACGCACAAAATACGCCCTCTAGTGTCTGATGTGAATTTTTCTGAAGACACAGCAATTGAGATCAAGGTAAAACGCAGCTGCAGCTTAAACCACAAGTACATATGACACAGCAATGGAGTTTAAGACGTCACGTGACTTCTTGCTTCACCGACGAGTTTAAACCCGTGTTAAACTCTAAAAAGTGGCTAAGCTAGCAACAGAGCAATCGGCCCATTCAGGCCTGCCGTACCACACCCACAGTATCCAGTGTAACCTATGCTAAAGGAGAACGTAAGCATTATAGAAGCACCTTTCCTTAGCATTAGGAGAATTTAAACAGCTCTTATGGTCACCACTTGGATACTTCAGGGTAAAGTTTGGAACCTTCCTAAGCTAAGACTCTCTGACCGCAGCCTTTGAAACTGCTGATCACTGTTAAAAGATGACCTGTTATCCTACATAAAATAAAACTATTAATCCAGGTTAAAATAGGATAGCACATTTATCCCAGATCAAATAAGATAATATGCACTAATGATCGAATCCCAGAAGTCACCCAAATTGCAGAAAAGAGTCTTTTGCATCTCGTACTGTGTTTTTTGGTTTATTTCTTTTCATTTTTTTACAAATTGGGAAGATATGATTTTAATGTTATGTAACAGCCTGTACAATGCAACAAACTGAAAAAGGAAAAACTAAAATACAAATCAACGTCTTGTACAAAGCAGCGAATGGGCCGCAGACAACCCATTTGTTTTCACATTTTGATTGGACAACGACCCATGTTCCCGCTCTGCCCATGGGCCGGGTCACAATGTATAGCGGACTTAACCCAACCAGTGCGAAAAACACAAAACGAAACAAATACACAGACTGGGGTGAAACGCATCTCACGTAAAATAACACAAACGTATCAAATTGGCAACAAAACGTGGTTGGTTCATAAACGGATATGCTTGGATCATTTCACCCCCCCCCTACCGCACCGTAGATAATCAATCGTGGTGTAAGTGAATACTTAAGAGTCTGCGTTGGATAAAAACACCCCCCCTCCCACCCACATGTGTATGATCATGAAGCACATAAAAGCAGACACGGTACATTCGCATTCACAATGTAAACTTGTAGCATTTAGCCTGACGTAATGCCCATGAGGGACTGCCATGTTTCCCCGTCAGTGTGAGGGAGGGGGGGGGGGGGGGGGAGACGGACCACCAGTCAAGCGTTCTACCGACAGAAAGGTTGGCTGGAGACACAGGGAGGGGGGTCCTTCAAATAAACGGCGTCGGTAGGGACGAGGGCGGATAGCTAGTGCCGATGAGAGTGGGAACACGCGTATGTGTAAAGCAAATACAAAAGACGTCATCGACTAGGTGTCTTACTTTGATTCCGTTTTGCTCCTTTAAATAGTTTTTACATTTGTGAGTATCTGAGTTAACCTCGAGGTTAACTTCACGCTTGAACCAAACCCTACATGCCCTTAGTTGTTTCCCGATGTATCGGCACATTAATGATGTTACTTCTAGGGTGTGTGTGTGAGTTCTCAGTTCCCCCTCCACAGTATTAGCCTGTGGGGCCCCTGACCTTCTAGAAGCCAAATATAAAGAACTACAAAATAACCGAACTACAAATACCAAGAGAGCAACAGAGTGAAAGACGGAGCGACGAACAGGCAAACCTTGGTGAGAGGTGGGCGGGGCTGGGATGGATGGACACACACACACACACACACACACACACACACACACACACACACACACACACACACACACACACACACACACACACACACACACACACACACACACACACACACACACACACACCATTACATGTGTAAACATTGTTCTTCTTCTGTCATCCTACAACCACAAACTGAAGTTCATCTCCGGCTCTTTGATTCTGAAGGCTCTTCCATGACACATGACAGCCCCCCCCCCCTCCCTCCCCTCCCTCCCTCCCTCCCTCCCTCATCCTTCAGTCAGGTCTTCGTTGAACTGGAGTCTCCTCGTCTTTTCGCCCTCCCATACATTTCAATAGTCTGATAGTCGCTGAGCGGATGGGGTGGCACAAGGTGGAGACAAGCCGGGTGGTGGTGGTGGTGAGGTTGGGTGGGGTTGGGTGGGAGGGGGGTGGATAGTCCACCAGTACAGCTGCCCTGGGCCAGCCTCCTCACAACGGGACAGGTCCACGTCACCAAACTAACGTTTTTCTTTTTCTTTTTACTCACAAACGTCAGAACGAGGCGTCGGCTGGCGGGGGGGGGGGGGGATAGCGACGAGGAAATAAGTGCCAGAAGACCAAACGACAAAGACGGCGACGGGGTAGCGTGGCGACGGTGGAAAAGGAGAACGGGGTCCGGCAAGAAGGAAAAGAAAAATGAAAAAACCAATAAAGAGTGACCCAGAGGAGCGGGGGCGGGTGAACAGCCTCGGGGTGCGGATGGGGAACGGGGGTCACTTTTAAAAATCGCCCCACGAGTGTCTCAAACATAAAGTGCAGGCAGTATCGGTCCTCCACTGGAACCGCAGTCGCCCTCTCCCTCGCTCATTTAAAAGTGTCCAAGGGTAAAGTAAACCGAAAAAAAAATGAAAAAACGTCAAAACGTTGAATCGTCAACAATCCACAACAGGAATACGGTATTCCGGAGAAGTCTCTTTTTGCTCGGGAAGGCGGGGGGCCGTCGCGTTTGGTTGTCTGCGTTCCGTTCCAAGTCCAGGGGAGTGGCTCAGAGTGGCGCGGTCGACGCCCCCTTCACCTCTTCAAACTCCTCCCCCCTTTCCCCCACCGTCCCCCCGTCTCCCGTCCCCCCGGTGGTGGGGGGGCGTCACTCCACCCGGATCAGCAGTCCGTACAGTAGGGTTCCCCCCTGCTCCTTGGAGGTCCACTCGATCTCCGTGTTGCTGAAGCGGGGGTCCAGGGGCTCGCTGGCCCCCACCGCCTGGGGCCCCACCTTGTAGGAGCCGGGCCGCACGCACACCTGGAAGCCCACCTGGGCCTGGTGGCACCGGTGGGAGCGGGGGTCCCGGAATCTAGGGAGGAGGAGGAGGAGGAGGAGGAGGAGGAGGAGGAGGAGGAGGAGGAGGAGGAGAGGGAGGAGGAGGAGGAGGAGGAGGAGAGGGAGGAGAGGGAGGAGGAGGAGGAGAGGAGGTGGAGGAGATCTTGATGAGGGCAGGTTCATAAATGAGGTGGTACAGTTGTAGCATCAGGGCTGATGTAGCATCAGGCAGCTGGATACATATTTGTACATTATTTTCTATTAGAGCATTTTGTGTATTTTTTGTTCTCAGTTTCAAAGTGGTTTTTTTTGGAGGGAATTGCTGAATAAATGCATCAGGTTTCCAAACTCAAACAAATCATCGTTTGAATAATAGTGATTTCATGTTTTACCAAAATAATAATAATAATAATTAGGATTCTTTTTCCAAAATCAAGCAGCTCTAGCCTGACGTAGCCTCAGGGCTGACGTAGCCTCAGGCCTGACGTAGCCTCAGGGCTGACGTAGCATCGAGGCTAACGTAGCATCGAGGCTATCCGTTTAAAGTGAGACTTTGGCAGCGCCGGCCGCAGACTGGGGGGGACTTACTGCACTTTGGGGGCGAAGGTCTCCTGTCCGGAGTAGCGCATGGTGGGCGACAGCTGCACCCTGGGCAGCTCCTTGCCCGGGGGGCAGTTCTCCTCGGGCTCCGAGTAGCCGCCGTGGGGTTCCTCCGTCTTCACCGGAGACACCGAGAGCACGGACGACGTGCCTGCAGGGGGGGCACAGCCGCGCAGGGTTTACCTCCGACGCCACAGACGTTGCTCCCCCACACCCAGGGTTAACAGCATGGACAGCGTTAGCGCCAGACGCTAATAGTTAGCATCGGCAGTGTCGGCACATAACGCTAATGCTAATCCTAAATGTAGTAAATGAATGCTAATACTTAGCATTCGAAGTGTAAGCATCAACACTAATTATTAGCATTGGCGTCGTTAGCTCCGAATTCTGATACTTTGCATTGGCCGTGGTAGCATCAAATGCTACTCGTTAGCATTGGCGCCTACCAGGCAGCAGCTGGCTGTGGTCCAGGGTGCGTCTCAGGGCGCCCACGGTGGTGCCGTGGTAGGCGATGTGCCACTTCTTCAACGCATTGGACACCTCACAGTGGGCCTTGATCCTGCAGGGACAGAGAGAGAGAGAGGGGAGAGAGAGAGACAGAGACAGAGACAGAGACAGAGACAGAGAGACAGACAGACAGACAGACAGACAGACAGACAGAGAGACAGACAGAGAGAGAGAGAGGGGAGAGAGAGACAGAGACAGAGACACAGACACAGACAGACAGAGAGACAGAGAGACAGACAGAGAGAGAGAGAGATAATATTGTTTAATACATTAGACCCTTTTGCAATAGACTTCACTTCATTAGATAGAAGTAGCAGACTGATAATCATGAGTTATCTGTAAAGCACAAACTCTCAAACCACCCCACTCACTGACATCCAACCACAGGCTCAACCACAACAACCTCAGCCCATCCAGCGTCCGCTCTGGATGGGCTGAGGTTGATCGGGCGGGTCCTACCTGAGGGCGAAGCGGCACCAGCCGAAGGGCAGGGCGTAGTCGCGGGGGGGCTCCCCCCTCTTGTAGTAGGCCTCGTCGCCCCGCAGCTTGTGGCACGACTCACAGAAGCACAGGTTGGACTTGGTGTCCTCGCTGAAGTAGCCGTCTGGGGGCAGAAGGACATTCAGAGGATGAAGAGGGTTTGGCTTGGTGAGGGGGGACGGAGAGGGGCGATCAACATCCTTTATTGATCCAGGGAAAGGCCATTGAGAGCAGGCGCTCTTCTTCAATGACGCCCATTACAACGTGAACGAATAAAAACTGAAATACAAACGCAAACAGATATGAACCGTCGGTCAAACAACCGGAACAACACTGCAATACATGAAGTAAATACATAAATAATACAATACATGGCATGAAGAGATGCCCTTTGAATGATCTCGACACTGCGGATGAAATGTTACAGCGGAAGGAGAGCTAGCTGCAGTCCGATACCAAACGTTGACTCTCAGTGACTAGAATGGTGTTTTACATTCGTAATTATTATTATCTTGTAAAATTCCATATGATAGTGGTGATAATACTTGATCCCATGTCGCCTTACGGAGGCACAGAGGGCAGGCCGTAATGAGACACACAACAACGTAAGACGCCGTTGTGTTAAAAGGAACAGAAGAGAGGCTACACTCACAGAAGAGAGTGCAGCCTCTCACAACTGCATGCGGCCTAGCGGGCTAACCTGCTAGCAGGCTTACAGGCTAACAGGCTAACAGGCTAGCATGCTGGCGTACCGGGCAGCGTCAGGAGTTCCTTGAAGCGCGCGCACAGCGCCTGGTACTCGCACGTCTTGTTGGGGTTCACCTCCGGAGGCGGGGTCCAACAAACGCTCTCTTTGATACCTGGGACACACACGGACGCACACACACACAGACGCAGTCAAAAACAGGACAAGCCTCGTTGCGCTGAGCCGTTGTTTCCTCCCGGAGAGAGGCTGAACATGGCCGTCGTCTCACCATCCACCATGTCCGCTTTCTCCATGTCGCCCTGGCAAGGGGCCTCGCTGCCCTCCCCGCTGGCGGATGGCACGCTGTTGGTCACTATGGTGACCTGCCGCGACAACACCACCGGGCGTTAGGATACAGGCACGGGTACATGTAGTCAGCGCACCTCATTGGTGATCTATTTAGCGTTCACTTAGTTAGCCAGCGAGCCAGCTATCCAATAAGCTATCAGCGAGTTAGCCAGCATGGTCGCCATCAATCAAGAGTTAGCTTTCCAATTAGCTGTTGCTAAGCAAAACAAATAGCAATCAGCTCTCCGTTGCAATTTACGATGCTCAGAATTCATTACAATTCAAATATTCCGTTTCAAAAGTCGCAAGCAGTAGGTTTATGTGCTTGTTTTTGCATGTTTGTGTGTGCTTGTGTGTGTATCATGTTTATGAGAGTGAGTGTGTGTGGATCATGTGTATGTGAGTGAGTGAGTGAGTGAGTGAGTGAGGGTGGATAATTTGAGTGAGTGCGTGTTCGTGCGTGCGTGAGTATGTGTGTGTGTGTCCGTTCGTCCGTGCGTGTGTTTGCACTGACCTGCTGACACTGGCCGTAGAGGTCTATGAGGGGGTAGCAGGGCGAGGGGATGTCCTGGGCGGCCACGCCCTGGTCCATGCCGTTGACGTAGAGGTGCAGGCCCCCGGCCGCGTCCACCAGCAGCCCCAGCACCGTGCCCTCCGGACACGTGTCCAGGTTGGGCCCGTAGTTCTCACAGATCTGAGGGGTTAGCAACAGGTTGGTACTGTGTGTTGATGTGAGGGGTGTGTGTGTGTGTGTGTGTGTGTGTGTGTGTGTGTGTGTGTGTGTGTGTGTGTGTGTGTGTGTGTGTGTGTGTGTGTGTGTGTGTGTGTGTGTGTGTGTGTGTGTGTGTGTGTGTGTGAGAGCGTGCCCACCTTGAGGGAGTTGTGGAACACGGAGTCCCTCTGCAGCAGCCAGGTGGAGCGCTTCAGGCAGCACGCCGCCGAGGGGAAATTGAGGCGGTCGGGGGCGTGGCCTATCACCCCTAGCGACAGGGAGGAGGTCCAGCTGGGGTTCAGACGGTCGATCTGGAACTGGGGGGGACGCAGGAAGAATGAGGGGTCACACACACACACACTGCCTCCACC
This sequence comes from Gadus chalcogrammus, assembly GCF_026213295.1. NCBI lineage: Eukaryota > Metazoa > Chordata > Actinopteri > Gadiformes > Gadidae > Gadus > Gadus chalcogrammus. The sequence continues at coordinate 3,918,665 of NC_079428.1, read as the reverse complement.
CATCACACACACACACTACCTCCACCCGTCAGACACACACACTGCCTCCACCCATCACACACACACACTACCTCCACCCATCTCACACATTACCCCCAAACACACACACAACCTCCACCCATCACACACACACACACACACACACACACACACTGCCTCCACCCCGCACACACACACACACACACAACCTCCACCCATCACACACACACTACCTCCACCCATCACACACACACACCTCCACCCATCACACACACAGACAAACAGACACTACCTCGACCCATTATAAAAATACACACACTACCCCCGCCCGCCACCACCACCACACCCCCCCTACCTGGAAGAGCTGCTGGGGGCTGAGGGGCTGGGAGGTGACCAGCAGGCCCTGGTTGTAGCTGGCGACGCGCGCCGCCGTCTGGCTCTGATTGGACAGCTGGATGTTCTTGCCGTGGTTCTCCAGGAAGGACATGACGGTGGGCGGGGCCAGAAGGGGAGGAAGAGGAGGGGGAGGAGGGGGAAGGGGAGGAGGAGAACCGGCGCAGGTCTCGCTCTCCGCCTGGACGAGAGAGAGAGAGAGGGAGAGAGAGAGGGAGGGGGGGAGAGAGGGAGAGGAAGAGGGGTTCACCAACACTGATCTGATCACAAAGACGATGATTCTTGTCCCTCTGTGACTCTACCTACCCCTGCCCCCAAGTCTCCCTCTGCCTCTCCACTCCTCTCCTCTCTCCCTCTCTCCCCCCCCCCCCCCCTCTTCCCCAGACCCCTCTCTCTCTCTCTCTCTCTCTCACTCCCTCTCTACCCGTTGGCCATGTCTCTACTGCCCGCTGTCTCCCTCCCCCTCCATGTCTCTCTGCGTCTCCTTCTCCCTCCCCTGTCCCCAGGTCTCTCCCTCCCTCCCTCCCTTCCCCCATGGCCCAGCTACCACCCCCTCTCACCCCCCTCCCCCCTCCCTGTCCCCCTCCCGTCCCCCCAGCCCTACCTCCAGCAGCGGGGTGCAGCGCTCCTCCTCCCCCTCCTCGCTGTAGCTCTCGGAGGTCAGCGAGGGCGCCTTGGTCCCCTCGGGGTCCTCCGTCAGCGAGGAGCTGACGATGGAGACCGCCGTCACGCGGCCGTACAGGTCCAGCACCGCGTACACGTTCTGCCAGGAGGGGGGGTGGTTACAACGGTGTGTGTGTGTGTGTGTGTGTGTGTGTGTGTGTGTGTGTGTGTGTGTGTGTGTGTGTGTGTGTGTGTGTGTGTGTGTGTGTGTGTGTGTGTGTGTGTGTGTGTGTGTGTGTGTGTGTGTGTGTGTGTGTGTGCACCTTGGCTACAGCCGTGGCCGCGGGCCCCATGTCCTCCCCGTCGATGAAGACGTGCATGGTGTCGTCGCTGCATCGCTTCACGCCCACGCGGTTACCCACCTGCTCATCACCACGACGACGACGAAAACAACAACAACAACACGTTACCCACCGTGCCCCGGCGGCCATTCACACAAACTACAAATCAGATTTTGAATCGTCTCAAACATGTATTATCTTTCCCAGAATACCACTACTATGTCCTCAAACTCAACACTCCACCAAATGCTTTCTCCCTCCCCCATCTCTCCCCCTCCATTTCCCTCTCTCACTCACCCCCCTCCCCCCCGACAACTACAAAAACAGAATCTCCTAAAAGAGGCACATGTTAGCGAAGCGTAGCGCGCGTTAGCACCTAGCGGAGCGTAGCACGAATTAGCGCTTAGCCCCACTTGCTATGCGGGCGCCATCCGGACAATGTGCGCGCGTGTGTTTGAGTGTGCGCCTGTGCGTGTGTGTGGGTGTGCGCCTTTGTGTGTCTGTGTGTGTGCGTGCGCGCGGCGTGCACTTGGCCCTCCTCACCCGTAGGCGGTGCAGCGAGCAGCCGTAGTTCTGGCGCTGCAGCAGGCCGTTGCGCCGCACCTCGGCGCCCGCCAGCAGCCAGGTGACGCGCGAGCGCAGCTGGGGCAGCGAGGCGGTGAGGCCGGCCAGCGGGCAGGAGGGCAGCTCGGGGGGCGCCAGCGTGGTCAGGCCCACGTGGAGGGAGCCCCCCCACTGCTCGTCCACCTCGTCCACCTTCACCTGGAGGGGGGGGGGCTTAGTCATTATTATTATTATTATTATTATTATTATTATTATTATTATTATTATTATTATATCCTTTATTTAACCAGGTTTAGGCCCAATCCCATTTCTACCCCTTACCCCTTCCCCTTCCCTCTTCCAAACAAGGGGGAGGGGTAAGGGGAAGGGGTAAAGGGTAGAAATGGGATTTGGCCTAAGGGGCCTGGGCCTATGGCCCAATCCCATTTCTACCCCTTACGCCTTCCCCTTACCCCTTCAAAACAAGGGGGAGGGGTAAGGGGAAGGGGTAAAGGGTAGAAATGGGATCGGGCCTCAGTCTATTGAGATTCAAATCTCTTTTACAAGAGTGACAGCGGTACACAGTTCCAACATAAAACACTCGGCGAAAGGCCAGGTTCAATACTCAGTGCGATAGTAATAATACGTTTAGATCATTGACTAAAACATTTGCAGTTTCCGAATTCACTGAGAGTAACTAGGGCTTGCAGCTTGAGCTGCTTCTGCAGGTTGTTCCAGGAAGACGGTGCAAAGACCTTAAAGGCCTTTTTTCCCCCCGTTCTGTCCGCGAGTTCATCATCAAAGTTAAATCAATTCAATTAAATTCACATTTTATTTGTATAGCCCTTAATCACCGTTACAGTCTCAAAGGGATAAACAGGCCGAATATTTATGACACGTTATCAACGCGACGGATCCCGACAATGACACAGCAGAGGACGTTCAGTTCGTTATTAAAAGTTGAGCGGGGACAACCTTGTGTTTTAAATGCCTGCGGGTGTGACAGTAAATAACAATGGCCTCCACTCTACATTAAAGTCTTGTCCCGTTATCCTCCCTGTTCCCCTCTGGTTAATCCCAGAGGGGAAGAGAAGCACTGCCAAACGGGACGGACATCATAATGGCGATGAAAACCCTTTTTTGCTTTATATAGTGTGAGAAGCAGAAGAAGAAGAAGTCTGTAACACTACCCTACTCTCTCCCTAGGGGGCATGTAGTCCTGGACGGAAAATACTGTGCTACATGATTACGATGTCTTTATAGAGCGGAGATTAACCAAAAAACTAATTTCATTTTCAGCATGTTTTGTGAATTTGCTTCCTCAACACATCAGTCCAGACGTCTGCCAAACGTATCAGTGTACGTTATCGGGCCACCCCAAGTGATTAGCAGCCAGGTCGTTTTTATGACAAGTTAACCATTCAATTCTATTATTTTTCAGAAATGGAAATGAAGCAGCCAGTATCGCTATCCTTTAGTCCGTGGTCTCTGAGGACCAGCCACGCCTTAAGGCTCAGTTATGGCTCCACGGCGATGTGACGCAATGACCACGCAGACGCTTCGACGCAGTCGTGAACTTGTTTTGGTTCTGTGTCACGTTCTAGTGAGCGGACCAATCACAGCCCTTGCTGCTTCGTCGCCTCGACGCAAGGTTACAATTTATGGGAGGCGCACGTCAGGTGACGCAGATCCATAACCAAGCCTTAAGAGCTACCGTTGGTATGGGCGATCAATACCCCTCCATGTCGACCATCAATCATTCGTACCTCAAACATCTCGTCCGTCCGGAGCTCCTTGGCGCTGAACACGATTCCGTGGGCGTAACCGCCGACCCGTACCGCATGGCAACTGTCGCCTAGCAACACCACGTTCTTACCGTGCTTGTTGTGGAGACGGTGGGCCACGCCCGCCACTGCAAACACACAAGACACAGACACAGACACACACACACACACACACACACACACAGACACACGAGAGAGAACAGACTTTGGTAAATAAGTTCTAAACTGGACCGTACTCTGTACTTGGGTTCGATTAAAGTCATAATAGTCTACATATCTTTTATAAAGATCGACCCTATTCTTACGACAGACCTGTCATGAGATTATTATTCAATAGTTAATGAATACAATTGTTCAAAACGACTCCTGAAAACATTGGCCCAACTATTTGGGACAGAAGCCCCCCCCCCCCCCGATTTTTGCAAGGACATAAATCTGATATTCATTGATTCTACTCTATTGAGATCAAAGGATATCTTGGGAGCCTGCGCTGCCCACCCCTGGCCACTAGAGGGGGCCGGAGTGCGAGTACCTGGGGATTGGACGGGGAAGCTCTTCTCCGTGATGTTGCTGGTGCAGAGGCTGTTGTCCAGCGGGCCCGACGAGCTGGTGATGGACACCTGGACGCACTGGCCGTACAGGTCGATGACGGCAAACACCTCTGGAGGGCGCCAGAGAGAGGGGGGGGGGGGGGGTTTAGAGAGTAATTCGAGGACAACAACGGTAACAATTAGTTTGAGGCGGGGTCAGAATAGACCCTGGGGTCATCATCGGACCCACACAAGAGTTTCTCTTATAAATAAAATACAATTACATAAAATGTGAAATGATACTATTATGAAACTATGAAACTATTATGAAAATGAAACGATATTTATAAACATATACAATAAGGAAAAAATACATACAATATGAAGATATATAAAAATTAAAAGGTATATACAAACATATAAAATAAGGAAAAATATAGATAGATTGTTATAGAATGACAATAAAATAAAAGGTGAACTGATACAATATCTAAACATAAAAAGATGTATATAAATTATGTTATACACTTAAAATAAAATTCCTCCTCACCCTTGCCGGGGGGCAGGCCGGTGCAGGCCACGCCCTGGTCCACGCCGTTGATGTAGTAGTGCAGGTCGCCGCCGGCCGAGCGCATCATGCCGATGCGGGAGCCAGTGGTCAGGGAGTCCAGGTCGCAGCCGTAGTTGTTGCGCATGGTGTTGCCGTCCTGCATGATGGCCGTCCCGCTGAAAGGGGGGGGGGGGACACAGAACGGCTGTAGTAGAGGTGGCGGCTCGCTGGGGGGGGCACTACGACAGGAAGGGTGATGTCGCACAACGACGTTGGTTAGGAAATGTCTAATTAATTCTAAACCGTGCTGTCTTCTCCTATGTTCGAAAGGAAGTGAACCTTGTCATCCCGCCTTCACCCGATGACGTTTTACCGTAAAGGTTAAGGAGAGGTGGCGTAAAGGTTAGGAGGTTTGACGTTCGGCCCCGATCTTTGTACTGGGGTGGTGAGGATACTACATAAGCATCCCCTCCCAACACCTCTACCACGCACCGACCGGTCTCCCATCCAGGGACGCACCGGGCCAGGCCCAGCTTAGCTTCCAGAGAAGCCAGGGTTGCTATGCAGGGAGCCGGCCACAGGTAGGTGGCTACCTGAGCTATACACTATTGATCCGTATTTTAAACACATAAATCACATGTTCGAACTGCACAATGCCAAAAAAGTAAAATAAATGTCATTTTGTATTTTCGTTGGGATCCATAATTGTTTCACAACTACCGATACGAGAGCCGTAAGGTCTTAAAGGAGAAGCGCCTTTAATGAATATATCTTCCTGTTCGTTCAGAGGCTGTAGAGCCGCCCACTCCTCTAAACTACACCTCAGTTCAGTCTCCCTAAGCGGAGCACAGGTGTGTCTCATCAACCCCTAACGAGCAGGAACCCCGTCGGCCAATCAGAGGGGAGTCACGCAGTAAGCAGGTGTTTAACCTGTAGGGGGAGTCGTCTGACGCACACCAGTGTACGAGCATGTCGTACAGCGCTGGGGGGGGGGGAGGGGCCTCAGCCTCCCGGGGGGGCCCTTACCTGAGCATCCACGTGTCGTAGTCGATGTCCGTCATGGTGTTGGGGAACTCCAGCTCTTCTGGCCGGATGGCCGTCACGCCTAGAGACAGCGACACAGAGGAGGACGGCACCACTACCAGCATGTTTTAACATGGTCGTAGAGCAGGGAGGACCGCACACACACCATACCCCACCCACCCCCCCCCCGACGGACCCGTCCGCTCACACAGTCAAACAATCCCCCCTTAGTGGCTTTGCTTCAGAGGGAAGACGCCTTACTACTCGCAGTACTACGGATGTCGTATTAGATACTATTGTGGCGTGTGAGTGTGTGGGAGTGTGTGTCCGCCACCTAGTTGGCGTGTAGCTTGGACATTGTTACAACAACTGCTACATATTTAAGTCAACAAATTGGTACTCTTTAACTGCTAGTGTGACATCAACAATCATATGCACATATAAAAAAAATATATGATAATGAACACGCACATTATTTTGTACATACACAATTAAATATATTTCTATACGCCTGTATTGCCTGGATGTCAGTTTGTGTTAGGTACGTACTAACATGCTTTAAGGTGGTTTTCGGTCTCTAAACGGTTCGCCGTGTTGTCAGCGTGCGGAGGGGCGGGGCCAGTTTTACTCAAACGACTCACCTGCCTCGATGGAGCCCGACCATCGGTCCACCATCCTCTGGATGATGATCTCAAACAGCTCCCCGTCCCGGAGGCATCTGGGGGGGGGGGAGAGGGGAGAGGGAGAGGGGGAGAGGGGGAGAGAGAGACAGAGGACGATAGCATTAGCTCCAATGCTAACTCACTCTGGAATTCCCTTCCAGTGACCTCATTTAAATGCAGACCAAAAACAGCGTTTAGTTAAATTCAAGGCCCTTCCAAATTGTTTGGGTGACTTTTCACTTTTCATTTATATGTTCATACTATTATCATTTTAACTTGAATGTATGCATCATTTTAATTCTATTGTCTCTTGATATCTATTCAAACCACCCTATGGTTGGTCGTGTCTTTCTAGGTTTCTCCTAAAAGCGCATTGAGTCAGTGTGTACCATATGAAATGTGTTACACAAATAAACTTGACTTGACTAGCTTAGTGCTAAACCACCACACTGCCTCACGGTGCAATAAAGGCTTCAGATTAAAGTTTGCAACATGGAGGCAAAAAGATTTCTGAAAAAGATTTTTAAAAGAAGATGCGATAAAAAAAACGTGTTTTTTATCTCATGTACACCCCTGGAATAAATGTGAGTGAGTGCCCTGATGTGGAGAACATCATAGCACTGGATGGAGACAGATGGACATGAATTATTCAACACCCTTTGCTTGATTAGCGGGCAAACCAGCATGATGTTCCCCACCAAAACTCTCTCACTGGAACCCGCGATTACAAACCATCAGTAGCCCTGCGACAACCGTCTGCTCCTCAAACGGAGATCAGAAGAAAGTTGATTTATATCAGTCAGTCAGTCCGCCAGCCTGCCTCGGACATAAGCGGCTTATAGTGCATTAAAGCGGACACATTCGACCACCAGGTGCGAGTGTGATTCGCCGTTACGAGCCGTTTGGGAAATCGGCCTCTTGTGACATCACAGGTGGGCGTGTCCACCTAGATGTGAGCTGGACAGATCGGTCTACCGGCCTACCCCGGGTGGACTGTTGCACACGTTGTCATCTATCCAGCACACATCTACGTGTGGACACGCCCACTTGTGAGGTTAGAAGAGGCAGCTGCTCATCCCATAACACGTCAGCTTTAAGGCTCAAATAAACACTCATCTACCGATTGATCCACAACATCAACAACAACACCCTGAGGGCAACCAAAACAGCCCGGAAGCCCCGCCCCTCTCCGCCCCACCTGTTGGAGATGACGATGGCGTCGTTGAACTCGCTGCGGCAGTTCTGGCGCAGGGCGGTGCGTCCGCCGTTGGTGATGACGGCGTTGCCGCCGTGCAGGTGGTGGAAGCGCAGGTCGTTGGCGGGGTTGGCGCCCCCCCCCAGCGAGCACGGGCTCCCGGGGGTCATGGCGGTGGGGCCCTCCAGGCTGTCCTCGGGGAGGGGGGGGAGGTCGGCTGGAGGGGGGGAGGACACAGCGGGGGGGGGGGGGGGGGGGGGGGGTTAGGACGGGGGGGTGGAGGAGTAAGTAGCCCGATAACGCAGTTTCTGTCGGATCCGTTGCCGACTTTTCAGGCAGCGACGGATCCGTCGGCCAATCAGATCGCACGACCCATACGCCAGACAAGCCTTCCAGGATCACCGATCCGTCGGCCAATCAGATCGCATGACCCATACGCCAGACAAGCCTTCCAGGATCACCGATCCGTCGGCCAATCAGATCGCGAGACCCATACGTCAGACAAGCCTTCCAGGATCACCGATCCGTCGGCCAATCAGATCGCGCGACCCATACGTCAGACAAGCCTACCGTCGGCGTACGTGTGCAGTGGGAACGCGTAAGGTACACCGGGTTCGATCCCCTGTGTGTGTTCAAGGTGTCGCGGTTGAATTTGTTTCCTGAATGACTCAATAGGAGGAAATAAAGTTGTAGGCTTGATCTCAACGCTTAAGGATTAAGATTATGAAGGAGATCAAAGGAGGATTTATTTTGTTGGTTAGTGAATAACATTATTTTAATATGTTGAACATGTATTACTAATTTGGAAAATGTGTTTAAAAGAAAATAAGTGCCATGTCATTTCTCCCTTTGACTCCCTGATGCAATGAGAAATGGCATAAAAGTGCACGTGTGATGCTTGTCTAAACACTGTGTATGTGGGTGTGTGGGTGTGTGGGGTTGTGTATTCCTCGATTGCCCGGGCCTGTTAAGAGCCCTCTACAATCCCACGTTTACCGGCCTCGTATAAACCCAAAGTGTGACCAACGCCTTCCCCATCCAGTTGGGAAGGAGACAAAGTCCAAAACAGCCCAAATATGAAGAAACACAACAGACAAACCACGTTTTCTTTTGATCGCATGACGTGTACCGTGACGATGGGTACTTTCGGGGAAACGTTAAATACAAAAACAGGACATGTGCTCTGGTGAACCTTGAAACTCCGGCTGCAAACGCTGGTCATAACAAACATCCCCTTGTCTGGAGAGGTCAGGACTGAGGCCGGCCCAGTTAATAATTCATAAAGTTGGATTCCTCTGAAACCACACTGAACGTGTGTTTGAAGGCCGACGGTTGAATAACATTCTCCGAGCAGAAGATAAGAGCGCCGTCAGACTCTCAGCCAATGGCCTTGAGAGTTCAACCTGGCGTTGAACTCTCAAACCCCGTCACTGTTGCTACGGATACAGACGAGTAACTGTCGCGTTTAGTATTTAGAGTTTGGTTTAGTATTCTTAGTAAACTGTCGGATCTCGCTTTCCTTTTCTTCTTCTTATTTTTTTTGGAGGTACTCAACATACCATATGGCCATGATGTCTTTTGTCACCGGCTCGTTAAAAATAAAAACACATGGTTATGTACATATGGTGAAGAGCCATTTACTGTCTGCCCCTGATGTTCATAATTCCTGGATATGTTGGTTGCCTGGCAACCATATGCGTCGAGTACCTATGCTTAAAATAAGCTCGCTTTGTACAGAGGGTGTCATAAAGACACGGGAGAAGGTAGTTTATAATTAAACAAGTGCGATATACCAAGATAACTTCTGCGCAATAGACATCCGATCCTGAACATTTGCATTAAAAGAGAAAATTCTTGCAAAATCAAAATTAACGATCCAATCATCCGTTGAATATTCCCTTCTAGGTGTTTGTCGGTGTTGGCTCTCCCTACCCGCTCACGACGGTGTTGCGTGTCTCCTCCAATGGGATCGTCGGTCATTTTATAACACTGTTATTGCAGTGGGAGAGAGATTTCTCGTTTGCCCCCATTTCATTGAATCACCCCCCAGGGTGGACCTACCCTCGATGAATACAGGTCAGTACTACCAGCGGAAGTACACCACGCCTGGGCCCCTAATGTTTAGAGCGGGTCGCTTTGTGCCAAAGAAATGTGTCCCAGATTTACTATCAACCACTTATAACCCCCCTCCCCCCCTCCCCGCCTAACCCCCCTCCCCCATCCCTCCTCTCTCTCACCCCAACCCTCCCCCCCAACCCTCCCCGGTCCCTCCCCCCTCCTCCCCCCCTAACCCTCCTCCTCCCTCCCCCCCTAACCCTCCCCCAAACCCTCCCCTGTTCCTCCGCCTCCTCCTCCCCCCCTAACCCTCCCCCAAACCCTCCCCTGTTCCTCCGCCTCCCTCCCCCCCTAACCCTCCCCCAAACACTCTCCCCCCTCCTCCCCCCCCCCCCCAACCCCCCCAACCCCCCCCTGTCCCTCCTCTCTCTCGCCCAAACCCCCCCCCCCAACCCTCCCCTGTCTCTCTCCCTCCTCCTCCCCCCCCTCCTCACCCATGTCGTCCATGATGGTGGCCTGCGCCGCCTGCCCGTACAGGTCCACCACGGCGTACACGCTGGGCGGGACGTTCCACGCCGCCGGCCCCTGGGCCACGCCGTTCACGAAGAAGTGCAGGCTGCCGTCCTCCTTGCGGACCACGCCCACCGTGTCGCCTGCCTGGGGGGGAGGGGGGGGGGCGAGGGTTATGGCTTAGTTAAGGGTCCACGTCGACGCAACCCAAGGGGGTTCACGGACCCCTTTACGTCCTTGCGGGACCCTTCTCGCGTCCACCGCAAGGGCCCGACATGCGCCTCACAAGATATTGTAACAGCGGACCAATCACAGGCCTCGACGCAGCAGCGAGGCCTGTGATTGGTCCGCTGTGATTGGAGGGTGGATCTGATCAAGCCTCAATCGTATATTTAAATGAACATGACTTGTGTTGTGCCCGCTTACAATTACACCACAATAAAGCTTTGGCTTGAAGAGACGAAACTACATCTCAAGGTGACATGCATGTTCCTGGTTCTCAGGGGTGTGTTTAAGGCAGATGGGGTCGTTGGGGAGGGGCCAATAGAAACACTCACTTTCAAGCGGTCCAGGTTGTGGCCGTACTCGTCCAGGATGGTGGTGCCGTTGTGCATCACGCCGTTCCCCGTCATCATCCACGTCCCTGGGGAACCAAAGCCACACCCACACAGAACCGTTAGACCACACCCCCACAGAACCGTTAGACCACACCCCCACAGAACCGTTAGACCACACCCACACAGAACCGTTAGACCACACCCACACAGAACCGTTAGACCACACCCCCACAGAACCGTTAGACCACACCCACACACAGAACCGTTAGACCACACCCCCACAGAACCGTTAGACCACACCCACACACAGAACCGTTAGACCACACCCACACAGAACCGTTAGACCACACCCACACACAGAACCGTTAGACCACACCCCCCCCCCCCCCCCACGCCGTGGCCTCGTCCTCACCCAAGCGCAGGTTGGTCATGGTGGAGGGCAGCTGCAGGTAGGCGGGGTTGTGCGTGGTCACACCGATCTCGATGGAGCCCGCCCACTTGTCCACCATCTTGTCGATGCGCACCTGGAACACCTCGTTGGAGCGCAGGGGCCGGGCGCTCAGCACCACGCCGTGGTTGAAGTCGTCCGTGGCGCTGAGGAGGGGGGAGGGGAGCGGCGGTCACACGGCGGGGACGTTGACGTTGAGCAGGGCACTTGTATAACGATGAACAACACTATGGCCCAATCCCATTTCTACCCCTTACCCCTTCCCCTTACCCCTTCAAAACAAGGGGGAGGGGTAAGGGGAAGGGAGGGAGCAGGTTTATGGGCTCCAGCAGAGTCAATTACAATGAGGGCATTTAGCAGACGCTTTTATCCAAAGCGACCTACATGGGTTGATACACACGTTGACACGCCGACGGCAGAGTCGACCACGCAAGGCGACAGCCAGCTCGTCAGGAGCTAGTTAGGGTTAAGTGTCTCGCTCACTCAGCTAGGAGGAGCCGGGGATCGAACTAGCGACCCTTTCGGTTACAAGACAACTGCTCTACCTCCTGAGCTAAGCCGACCCACGAGCTAAGCAGACGGTTCAGAGACAGCCGCTTCGCCGTCGTCGGATCACCACAAGGTGGCGCTCATCCACACTAACCATGCTCCTGCTGTCTTTATGTACCAGGGCACGGTAATATGAAGACTAGTGAAGATGAGCCTGCTACCCGGGCCCCTATAAGCCTGCTACCCGGGCCCCATAAGCCTGCTTGCCGGGCCCCATAAGCCTGCTACATGGGCCCTAGGACGTTAAACCAGCTTAGCGTCTGCTAAATGCCCTAGATGTAAATGTGAATGTACACGGGCCCTGGGACGTTGAGGCAGCAGAGCCATCGTTAATGTAACGAGCGCCACCTGTGTGTCCCGTCAGGGCCCCTCTGTGGGGAGGGCCTATTAGCATGCTTTATGAACCGCGCCCGTATGGGCTGGAGCGGCTGCTCCAACAGTCACTTAGAGCATTCAAGGAGACCCTTACTGCCAGCAAAGCGTTTAACGGCAGTAAAGGAGATTCACTGGTTTAAAAATAATAAAGAAAGAAAATAATAGACGATAATAATGGAATAATGGAGAAAAAACTGGTAGACTTGAAATGAGCGAGTAGAGAAAGGGGGAGGAGGGGGGACGGGGGGAGGAGGAGGGGGGGAGAGAAAGGGGGGGGGAAGGAGGAGAGGAGGGGGACGGGGGGGGGAGAGAGGGGGAGGGGGAGGAGGAGGGGGGGAGAGAAAGGGAGGGGGAGGGAGGAGGGGGACGGGGGGGGAGAGAGGGGGAGGAGGAAGGGGAGGGGGGGACGGGATGGGGAGGACGGGGGGAGAGAGAGGGGGGGAGAGGGGGAGGAGGAAGGGGAGGGGGGGGGGGGACTCACTGAGGTCGCAGGGCGGTCCGACCGTCGCTGATGATGGCCGCCTTCTGCCCGCAGTTGGCGTGGAAGAGCAGGCGGTCCGGGCCCTCGGGGTCGGGGGTCAGGGAGAGGGTGGGGCGCGGCCGGCCCGAGTCCGGGGACAGCGCCCGCATGATGGCGTTGTTGCGCCGCAGCCGGTCGCTGTGGTTGTGGTTGTGCACGATGGTGACCTTCACCGCCATGCCGTAGAGGTCGACCACGCCGTACACCACGCTGGGCGTCTGCGCCGCCGCCACGCCTGGGGAGAGGGGGGGGAGGACCAATGAGGTGGGACAGGGCAACACCGACACCTCGAGAACAACAACGAGGCCACTGACATGTTCGCCACCCAAACCACAGCTGATTGGCTTCAATTAGTACCACGTGAGTGCCATCACCAGACACTCGCCGCTGATTGGCTCCAGCGAGTGCTGAGTGACACCCCCCGGGGGCTAATCACGGGCCGTTCAGAGACCTGTTTACGGTCGCGTTGGGGGGGACGGCGAAGCGGACTGAAGGAGTTTAGAGGTGAGCTAAACCTTGAGCTTACACATGAAAAAGAAAATACATCCAAGGCATATGAAGACAGAACAGTATGCCCCGGCTCACTCCTTCTCAAAGGCTCCTCCCTCCCAGCGTGTGAGCTACGGCCCCCCCCCTGCAGCTCGCAGTGCTCTGGGACTTTGCGCTAGAATGTGCTCGCCATCTGCCGCCGTCGCTCTCACCTTGGTCGATGCCGTTGATATAGAAGTGGAGGGCACCGCTTGCCTTCCGCATCAGCCCTATATGGTCTCCCTCCTGGGGGGGGAGGGAGGGGGAGAGAGAGGGAGAGGGAGAGAGAGAGAGACAGAGACAGAAAGTTATTGAACGTCATGAGAAAAAATATCATTCGGCTACACGATTAGCATGAGACGGTTGTGGAGTGCCGGGGTCAAAGGTCATGACACACTGACTGACCTGTAGTTCATCCAGGCTGAATTCACAGTATTCCCTGCGAGTCCCTTTCCCATTGGTCAGAATTCCGCAGCCACTCATCATGATTGTACCTGGGAAGAAAATACAGTATTACAAACAGTACAGGGAGATACACACACACACACACACACACACACACACACACACACACACACACACACACACACACACACACACACACACACACACACACACACACACACACACACACACACACACACACACACACACACACACATTGAACCTCACTAACACACAAACAAACATACACACTTGGATGTTCTTTACCTGTACACTCCCCTCACTGAGGAAGGTATGACCATACAAAAAACACCTAGGACATTAGTACATGCGTACGTGTGTGCGTACGCACATGTGCACGCATGTTGTGCAGGTGTGCGTGTGTCTGCACGTGCGCGAGTGACGCACGTGAACGACAAAGTGCGCCCCTTTACCTGAGCGCAGGTTGGTCATGGTGGCGGGGTAGTTCAAGTGGTTGGGGTTGTGGGTGGTCACTCCGATCTCTATGGAGCCGGACCACTTGTCCACCAGCTTGTCGATGCGGATCTACAGCAACCGGAGGAAGAGACTAAATCAGAATCGGCGCAATTATTCCTCCCGCCGAAGAGTCTGTGATGTGAATGTCGAATCAAGGTCATCAGGGCCCTCGGGCTGCTTGTGCTGCCTCCGTGTGGAGACCGGAGGGTCCTCCACACGTCTGAGACGGATGGGGAGAGGCAGCACGCACTGTCCCTGAACCTGACCCTGTGTGCTGGAATAGACCGGCCACGGCACCACCCACACACTTACTACACCCAAGTGAGAGTGTTTTACACTAGTATTCATTATTCAGGCAAAAATCTTGATTCAAATATTAAAACCAATTTTCAGTATGCATGCATTAAAGAAGGCGACAGATTGTACCACGAGGTGTTGAGTGTGACGCCCACTTGTGATGTCAGAAGAGGCAGATTTTCAAAACGGCTTTTAACGGCTAATCACACTCACACCTGGTGGTGTAATATGTCACCTTTAATTAATAATTAAAAAACTAGCATAAATATTAATCTGCGTTTGTAAAAAAAAAAAAAAGAGAAGTAAACAATAATAAAAAGAGGCGAACGAAAACAGGGCACGCATCGAGGCGCGTGATTGGCCGCACCTCGAACATCTCGTTGTGCCGCAGCGGGCGGTTGGTCATGACCACGCCGTTGTTGAACTCGTCCAGCGGGCGCCGCCGCTCCGCCGTCTTGTTGTTGTTGCTCAGCTTGATGAGCGTGCCGCACTTCTCGTGGAAGAGCAGCGCGTCGTTGGTCGTCATGGCGCCCGCCGCTGCCGCCGCCGCCGCCACCGGCACGGGCAGAGTGCTGCCCCCGCTACCGGCTGGGCTGTTGTTGGAGCTCCCGCCGGCTCCTCCCCCGCCGCCCGTGGACCCTCCCCCTTCGATGCTACTGGCTCCGCCCCCTCCGCCAATACTGCTGCCACGGTCGCTTCTGGAGGAGGCGGAGTCTGGCCCGGGCGCCCCTCCCACGACTCCGCCCCCGTTGCTCCCCCCTCCCCCTCCCCCGTCGACCCCCCCGCCCTCGTCCTCCGAGCGGTAGAGAGACACGATGGCGTTGTTGAACACGTCAAACAGCTGGTGCTCCGTGAGGACTGGGGGGCGAACGAGAGACAGAGACAGAGAGACAGAGACAGAGACAGAGACAGAGACAGAGACAGAGACAGAGACAGAGACAGAGACAGACAGAGAGGCGGAGAGGGACAGGGAGAGAGAGAGACAGAGAGAGAGAGAGAGAGGGTGACGGGGAGAGAGAGAGAGAGAGAGAGAATAATCAATGCCGATAATCAATAGTGGTCATGTCGGGCTCTGTGGTGGACTCACTTACCCGTGTCTGTGTCGAGGTTGTGGGGGAACTTGTCCGGTCTGCTGCAGGCTAACTCAGGCCCTGGGGGGGGGGGGGTGGAGGGTAAACAGCCAATCAACCGCAAGCAAAAACAAAACCACGGAGACCGAGCGAACGCCAATCAAAACAACAACCTACCTTCAACACCGTTCAGCGCCGCGCTCGCCACCCCGTTCGCCGCCGTCAATCCGCCGTCCTGCCGGCAGCCGCGCACAAGCAGCTCCTCCTCTTCGTCCTCCTCCTCCTCCTCCTCCTCCTCTTCTTCATCGTCCACCTCCTCCACGTCCACGTCCTCCACCTCCTCCTCCTCCACCTCCACGTCGGGGGGCTGGCAGCCCACCACCGTCACCTGGGTGCACTTGCCGTAGAGGTCCACCACGGCCCAGAGGCGGGGCGGCAGGCTGCTGGCGGCGGCGCCGCAGTCCTGCCCGTTGACCCAGAGGTGCAGCTCGCCGCGCGCGCTGCGCTGGATGCCCACGCGGTCGCCCTCCGCCAGCTGGTCCAGGTCCCGGCCGTACTCCTCCAGCACCGAGCGGCCGTCCCGCAGCACCGAGCAGCCCGACACGATCCAGGAGCCGCCCTTCAGGCCCGTGGCGCTGCTGGGGAAGTCCAGCGCCGCCGGGTCCAGCGCCGTCACGCCGATCTCGATGGAGCCGCTCCACGAGTTCACCTGGAGGCACGGAGGGGTTAAGGGGTTAGCCTGTAGCGGCGGCTTTGGACCGGGTTATAGGAACATGGGAGGAGCTTGAGGTTAGCCTGTAGCGTCGGCTTTGGACAAGTACTACACACAAAATGACATCTCTGCATTCAACCCTTCACCAGCAGCACTGGGAGCAGTGGGAGCACTGGGAGGCCACACAGGGCAGCGCCCGGTGACCAGCCCCAGGTCATGTGTGGGAGGAAACGGGAGCACCGGGGCGGAAACCCACGTGAACACAAGGAGAACATACAGAAACCCACGTGAACACAGAGAGAAGGTCCCCTCCCTGGGTCTGGGTTTGACCCAAGGCTGTGGGTCAACTCCAATGAACACAGGAAGAACATAGAGAGAAGGCCCCCCCTCACTCGGGGTTTGACACAAGGCCCTCCTGGCTGCGGGTCAACACCAGTGCCAACCACCCTATGAGGTCACCCTAGTCTAACTTTGGGCCTCTAGATCATAGGAACATGAAGTCTTGTGACTTAGAGGAAGGGGGCACTTAAAGGTCAATAGGTCACTGGGTCAGGTTCAAGAAGCAGACATCTTGAAATATTCATGTTTTTCATGTTATTTTTCATGTTATTCATGGGGGAAAGTAACAGAATAAATACTTCAAGTGACATGAATACAGTTCAATCCCGGTTCAACAAAATCCACTGTTAAAAAACAACTATTACCAAGTACCAACCACTATTAATTGGAAAATAATTTGTCATATTTGTTGAAATTATCTATACATCCTAGACGTAATCAATATATCTAATTCCAGTATATGTGACTGCCTGTAAAAAGCCTTTCCAATCTTTTTATTCGACCCATATTAAATGATTGACCTGTCTGTCTATCTACCTGCACGCACTCTGTCTGTCTGTGCACTCATGCGCATGACTGGTGTCTTCCACAAGACTAGACAGACCTATTCCTAAACTAGCGATCTAGTCGCGTGTGAGGGAGGGGGTTTAAGGGGGATGCCTGAAGGGAGGGGGGGGGGGGATTTTTTTCAGTTGGATACTTTCTAAAAATTTGCTTACTGTGGAAGGTTTCTCCAAATTGCCTGCCAATGCTTTAATGTAAGCATTCAAGCGTCTCAATTACAGAAGAATAAAATGTGTTATTCAAATCAGAGTGCCATGAGTCAACCCAATTTTTAACTAAATAATAAATATAACATAATTAAATAAAACTACTAGCGAGGGATGGTTGCAGCTTCACACATTCACTTTGTCTGAGGTCAATTATTATTTTTATTAAAAACATGCTAAGCTAATTGTAATATGGGGACAAACAAAATCTCAAGTGTAGTCGTTTCTCAAAGTAAAAAAAGCCAGGAAGGATGGCTTCAATTTGTAGCCACCAAAAATAAGCCCTGCAGCTTTATAGATCGGGTGGTTATGACATCATGTCTTTGTTCGACCTTGGAAGACGACATGATGCGCACTCGGCTGTGAGGTGTTCCATTTCCCCACAGTAACGCCACCAAATTAAAAAAGTGCTCCATGAGTGAGCTCTCAAACGACACATGAAACAAGCTATTTTTATTCTGATTTTCAAACACCTCTCCGGGCCCCACAACAACGGGCGAAAGCTGAAACTATTGCATACTTTCTCCCTGTTCCATATATGGCTCAGCCACATTGACATACCTCTTGCCATTGTGTTTCACTATTGTTAAGAGAAGCTGTCACTCAACCAAAGAAACATCCCACATTTCCAAGCAGAACATTTCTAGAACCAGTGGCATGCAGCAACACACAAATCCCCCCCCCCCCCCCCCCGCCCGCCCCTCTTCACGGCCACTGGATCTGGGGTCTAGCACAATTTTTGGTGGCCAAATCGATCATGTGCGGTTAACATTTACCGTATTTCAACGTCCACTGGCTTGCTCTCCAAAAGCCCTTGGTTAGCCTGTCTGCCCTATTTAAGGCAGTGCGCAGATAACACAGATTGTGTGAATGTGGGTTACCGGACTGAGAAACAGTACCGTACAGTACACTGCTCATTCACGCACTCAGCACAGGGACCAGAGAGCTGGGCGTCTACAGTCTACCTTTTAGGTGGATCTCACACATGCAGTGCAGCCATTGCTCCATCAATACTAAAAGCACAGAGAGAGACAAACATTAGGGCTGCCTAATGGTTTGATTTTAAACGCATCACATCAGCCACCTGATGGGCAAGCCTGGAGTCTCTGTTGCGTTTCCGTACGGTCTGAAGGAAAACATTGGTACAACCGGAGAATCTCGCTTACCAGTGCATAATTAAATAGAGTCAAATCTAGATCTAGGCAGTCTTTCAACATTGGAATCAAACTGTCCTTGAAGGAATGAATTTGCGAAGCGAGAGCTACACGTGAATGTACATCGACTGGATTAGTAGACGATACCCGGCCATACTACAGCACTCAACAACTGATCCAAGCGAAAACAAAATCATACTTGATATGGAAACACAAACCAGGGGTGTATTTTTTGGTTCTTCTTCTTCCTCTAGGCCTCAATAGAATAAACAAAAAGGAGCAAGGTTGCCAAGTTGCTTGCTCTGTACTGGAAAGATGTTGACTTGGGGGCGAGTAATGAATGGCATGACGCGTACGCACGCACACGCACACACACACACACACACACACACAGTATAATAAGCTTCTTAGAAGCTTCTTCCTATCACATATGCAGCATCATAACAAGCATGTAATGTATATGCCAGAAATAATCCATAGGACCCTTTTATCTCGTTCAACTGCCATTGTCTGGATGACAACAGAGGCTGGCGATGGAGGGTCTTTGGGCATAGCACTTTATTTTAATGTCTGGCAATTTGGGAGGCATTGGACCGGATGTGGGTAGGTCAAAGTGAATCTATGACCCATTCACCCACCAGCCGGCCTGCACTGTGTTGTTGACAAACCAAGCACGCTGGCAGTCCTTTCCGACTAAACATACTTCAAGTGGAACCAGGATACCAGTCGATAGACCCCAAAACTTACCCTGCTCTTCTACATTATCAGTGGTATCTGCTCAGTCGAAGCACAATCTAAACAAAGCAGACGCCGATGATGTTGACACGGATGCAGTGTTTAACCGGCGGTGTGTTCTTCATTTCTCTACAGAGATGACTGCCATCTGGACGCAAAGTTGACACTGAGTGTCCTCTCACTATTTCTCAGTGTACTAGTCTGCACGCCCGGGAACAGCAACAACCATGTAAGCCTGGCTTGTGTACTATCGACATTGGCTTATCGGGAACCAATAGCCTAAACAGCGACAGTCCGTCAGATTACGTGGTCGTGTTAACAGGCTTTTAGGACAGATAAACAGCAGTGCGCTCCTCAAAGCACCCTAGAGACATGGTAGCCAACCGGAAAGCAGATATATTACGGGGCTCGGTGCTACTGGTGGCTAGTATTAGCCAGCTAGCACCTTTAGCTTCCAGTCCAGGTCAGATTGATCATATCGGCTACAGGGACTGTCTTGAGCTAGCCTCGTAATCAAGTGGGATACACAAGTGGTCCTGTGCACATCCCATCCACACTGCCCACAACACACACACTCTACCAGGGATTTTAATCCTGCATCGCCGAGTTAACCATGACAACACTGACTTGACAGCTTCTTAAATTGCTGTCAAGTGTCCCACCGCCCCGACCAACAATAGCCGAAGCCCCACTGCGGACGACAGGAGCCAGCACCGCACGGACCCCGTCCTCCCCGCGTCCCCCCGCAGCTAATCACCGCTGGAGACCACAGGGCAGGGCCTCCTGTGTTTACCTTCTTGTCGATACGGACGGTGAAGACATCCCGGTCCTTCAGCGGCTCCCTGCTCAGAACCAGCCCGTGGTTAAATTCCTGAACGGGTTGGTTGCGCTGAGCGGTTCGGTTGGAGTTGGACAGGCCTATCAGCTTTCCGCTGCGCGGATGCAGCTCGGCCGCCATCTTCACTGGGCGGCGAGTTTCACGACACTTCACTTTGCGACAGCGGGGTAATTGGCAACCTCTCCTGCGTCCCGACACCCTAAACCGCGCCCATTCTCAGGATGGGACCCGCGGCACGGCGTCAAACGGTGCGATTGTATTTTTTTAGTTCTATGTTTTGGTTTTATTTTATTTTATTTATATGACAATACATAGGTGGTGGTGACGCAACACTGTGAGTTTGCTCTGCCTTTTTGTGTCAACGTTAAGGGCAATGCAAGTATTGCTGTCGTCATTCGTCCAATAGAGGGTGCTGTATTTCCAAAGCAAGCGTTCAATAAACAAAACTGCCATCGTCATTCATTTGATATTCGCATGATCTTTTGAGCACTAGGGGAGCGCCAGTTTGAAGAAAACAAATTTTCCAGCGATGCCTTATTTGAATTGGGATCAACTGTACCCACATCATCCCGCCCAGGGTCCCTGGCATGAGTTGTTAGACCAACAAAGTGAAGTTGCAATAATTCCCATGGAGGACGAGACACTGCTGTTTTGTTTTGTTTTATTGCCAAATTTAGCCCAAACAACATCCGTGACGAGATGACAAAAGATACATGAGACGATAGTAGTACCAAAAAAACAAATTATAAGAATATCGATTGCTCTACCGAACGGGGCAACTATGGGACGAGATGAATACGTCCTTGTCCGACAAATCCATGTCTAGCTGCTTTCCCTGGACCACGACCTTCTCTAAGCAGCCGACCAGAAAGTTGCTGCCGACGGCGTCCTCTTCTTCACCTGAGAGCAGACAGTGAAGAAGGAGAGAGGACGGGGGGGGGGGGGGCATTTTTGTTGTTGTGGATGAAACAATGCAACACAATGCATCTTTGCAGTTTTCCTGTCGACTCATATAGGCTACCAACCTAGGTAGGTCGATAAAGACTTGTATCAAAGTGTATGAGCATAGCCCTTAATCAAAGTTACTGTCTCAAAGGGCTTCCAGGCCCACGTTATACCCTAAAGGTAACTAATCTACGCCATCTGTTTGCAAGATATCGCTTGCAAATAAAAAGTGAATAAATATAATGCTAGTAAAAAAACCAACAAAAACATTATCAAATAAGAATCATTAATTAGGAGTGATTTGGGTCATGAATGTATGCTAGATTGTTGTTCCAAGAAATTACACAGCTAGAAATATCTTTAATGCCTATTCCAGCCATTTAGTCCATGGTGGTTTATTCTCCTAATATATTTATTCATTGGTTTTATTGATTTATTCCCTTTCCTTTCAAATAAACAAATACATTTATTATTGATTTCTCACACTTAGAGACACCAAACAAGTTGGTTTATATAAATACAAACAACTCTTCTGAGGGTCCTAACAGACAAGATGTTATGGATTTGGTGCTCTGTGGTTCTGATTGGTTCTCATCTCACCAAGAAGTCCTCCAATGGCGAGCTGGCCCTCTCTCCATATGCTTTGTTCCACGGTTTGGTCCGTTGCACTGGCAATAAAGTAATCCTTGTCATATGACATGGCAAAGAACTGCTCTCTAAAGATGAGACTGAGTTTATTTCTGATGGTGGACGTGGTGATCTCTGTTTTCCCGTATGTGAACAGCATTGTCTGTAAATGGAAGCAAAGATCACAGATTGTTTCCACGACCACTTTTCTGAAGAGACGACCTGACTGAGCGCAGGGTGAACAGAAAGTTGCATCTCAGAGACACAGAGATCGTTTGTGTGACTGGATGAAAATATCAGATCTCTGTTCTATTTCTATTCACGTGATTTTAGATTTGTTTGTTGTTTACCACTCGTTGAAACATGTCGATTCAGAAAAGTGAATTCCCTGGCAAAATTTGGCTCAACCAATAGGAGCCCACTAGCCTCCAGGTGCTGTGGGCGGGGCCTTGGTTTGGCTCCGCCCATAGTAGCTTGCGGGCTGTGTTGTTCAGAGCCAAGTTGTGGTTTCTTGGGCGAGTATACCTGTGATTGATTGTTGATCTCCAAGCTCACTGCCAGGGCGTGGTCCCCACCTCTGAGGCTCAGCAGTGTCCCGTTCATCTGAGCAAAGTCCCCGTCCAGAACAATATCCACTCCGCCCTTCGGCGCCTCGATGCGCAACGCTAGAAAGAGATCAAAAACTCAAACTCAAACTCAATCTCAAAGTCAGCTTTATCATCAATTTCTTCAAAGGTAACAATCATACAAAGGAATCGAAACGACGTTTCTCGCTATCACACGGGGAAAGATAAAGTGCAGAGGCACAACAGGTAAAGACAAGTAAACAATAAAGTGCACAGCAGATAAAGACAGTTACCAATCTAAAAATAAAATATAAAATATTATATTACAAAATAACATCCACTCCACTTCAGGTTTTGTCCATTCCTCTTTTATATCTTTTTTTATTTTAACTCACTAACTCACTCGCTTTTTTTCATTAACTTCCTTATTGACTTTTAAAGAAAAAAAAAATCTTCTAAACCCCCAAAAAACGAAGAATATCTGAATTCTAAGCGTTGTGTTCGGCCAAGTCCCTGGAGCCTCACCCGAGACGTTGAACACGGCGAACCCTGAGCCGGGGAAATAGCTCCCTCGCTGGATGGCCTCCAGGCAGGGCCGGAGCTCTGCGCCGCCCTCCACCATCTCCCAGGGCTCGGTCAGATCCAGCCAGCTGCCGGCCCGCACGCAGCCATCCATCTCTGGCCTCAACTGCTCCACGCCGGGTCAGCACCGGGGCGGGAGGGGGGAGAGAGAGAGGATGGGGGGGAGAGGGGGAGGGGGGGGAGAGGGGGAGGGGGGGGGAGGGAGGAGAAAGAGTTTTAGATAAAGAGGGAGTGCTGCCTCTCTCAAAGTGAGAATCTTATCAAAAATATTGATAAGATGGTTTCATGGTCATTCATTAATTTGACTTTTATCGTAACTTAGACAATAATTTATAATCATAGGCACACACATGTAAAGACAGAAAGACACACACATAAACACACAGACGCACACACATATGCACGCACAAACACACACATGTACACACACACACACACACAGACGCACCGGCACCAGCAGCCGGCTGCTGTCGATGAGGATGCCGCCCAGGGCCAGACGAAGCTGGCCGGTGATGACCTCCTTCACCTTCTGGGAGTGGAGGCCCACCGTCAGGGCCTTGGAGCCGTCCACCTCCAGGAGCACAAACTTCCCCTCGGTGCTGACCTCCATCTTGGGGAGAGGGGGGAGAGGGGGGAGAGGGGGGGAGGGGGGGGAGGCAGCGGAGCCACACAGGAACACTCATTGACTCTCGGTGTACCGCCGCGGTCCACTCCCTGCTCTTCTTCACTATCCGGCTTTTTTTCGTTGTTCGTTGAAATGACATGTAACAATCGAGGGATAGCGAATCGGATCGACATGCAGAAAATGTTACAATTATCTTAATTGTTTCTAAATACACGCAATTATTAAAAAAACAAAAATAAATAACGTGTTTTTATAATAACTTTTTATAATAATGTTCAATAATATAATTTTTTATAATAATCATATGATCTAGTACTTTATCTTTAACTTTATTTCTTGCACAATGTCGCCTATACATTCATCCCTCTCTTATTCTTAAAGTTCCCTCTCATCCAAAAAATATAATGGAACACCTAATGGGAATAACGACATACTTCCCGCCCGCCCTCCACCGGGGCTACCAGTGTGTCCAATCCGACAGGAACTGGCATTCAGACGGCGGCGTCATGCCCGTTCTCACTCATTTCATTGGCCTGGTGAGCTCTCTCACCAGGTGCCACTGCCCGTCGTCCAGTCGCGGCCCCCCTGTCGCGCTGACCAGGATGTCCGCTTTATAGATCTGGATTTCGGGGACGCCGCCGTGCAGCGCCAGGATAAACCACTCCTCGCCGCTGTGGTTGTCCCCGTAGAAGACCACGCCCTCCGGGTCGAAGGTCCGGAACTCGAAAGTCGACTTGATGCTGCGAAAATGTTGAAACATGAAGTTATATGTATGAATTGATGCTACAAACTGTGTGTATATATCATATATATCAGATATGCTTATGCTACAAACTGTGTGATATATATCAAGATATATGGATTTATTTATGCAACATACTGTGTGTATATATCAAGATATATGGATATGCTTGTAGGCCTACTACAAACTGTGTGATACATCAAGATATATAGATGTATTTATACTACAAACTGTGTTGCTCTATCAAGATATTTTGACATATTTGCAATACAAAGTTGTGTGTAGAGATAGGATGATATACATTTACACTACAACTGTGTGTTCGGCTCAATTCGGTCCAATTCATGTTCCTTTTCGTATATGTCTAGATCCCCGAAGGGATCCTTTTTAAAGCTGAGTGGATTTGTTTGAAACTATAAAGTGGCGTATAAATGTGTCTATCGCTCACTATAGATTTAAAGTAATACATAGATGTCAGGTTCAAACGCTCAAAATTGATCGCTTCGCCCCGACCTTACAACCTGACCATATGACCACCATCGACAGATTGCTCTGAAGTATCGACATCTGTGTCCATGAAAAGACGTGGCAGATCTTAAAAACCACAGCAGCTGGGTTTGCGATGCGATGATTGAGCTCTACGCTAGCGTAGCGGTTCTATTGGGGTGTTTTATGTGTTGCGATACCTTCGGACATCTGTGAGGTTGGCGGTGGTCTGAGCCAGCGGTCTCCATGTGTTGGTCTGCTGGCCCAGGTTTATGACGCTGTTGCCTGGTATCATGGTCTGGGGCAGGTGGAGGTGGATATGGGGGGTTAGCGCTTTAGCTCGCTAGCATTCACTGTATTCTACTTCCCTAGCCTTAGCCTTATAGTTCCTATGTCAGATACAATGCCTGTGTCCATTACATTAGTTTTTTAACATGGTATTTACATGCGTATTGTACATGCAGGTCGACTTGTTGTGTATGTACCTGTAATTCTACATTGTATTTGTACTTGTACATGTAGGTCTACTTCTAATTGTCCATGTACCTGTATATGTACATGTAAATGTAGGCCTACTTGCAAATGTATATGCACTTGTATTCACAGTGGTACATGTATCTCTACTTGTAATTGTCCATTTACTTGTATATGTACTTGTACATGTAGGTCAACCTTTACTTGTACATGCACTTGTACTTGGAAAAAGTACACCCAAATCTCCCAAAATTTGAATATTCTCTCTCTTTAAGTGATTACACTCTCTATCATCTATTGTAGAAGATGAAGAAGTTTTCACACTAAACTAAAATATGCAATCAATGCAGGCCTGGTGTGGCGTGGTCAACCATGTTGACTTGGCACGTCCGGTCCCCTCCCACGGCCTGGGCAAAGTCCTACTGTGCTGGCAAGCTGCTGCCAACATTCTTGTGGTTGGATGGCTGGGAAGAAAATTCAGGCCGAGGTGGCTTGATTGCCCATGCTTGGCCGAACATCAAATTAGTCTCCTAATATTCAGAGCAAAACCTCTGAAGTGGTGCTTTTTATAATGACGAACTTGAAGGGTCAAATTCGGCTATTTCTAATATTAGAAAACATGGCCTCCTACTCGTACTGTGAAACTGTCTCGGCCTTTGACCTGCACTCCGTTTCTGTGGGGAGAAGTCGGGCCATTGACGTAATTGTTCGGCGATATGTGTGTGAGATTCGGAAAAAATTGTCATTAAAGATTTAGATATTTTTACCCGACTTTGACCCACCCTGCCAATGAGGGAGGAGACTACTCTTATTAAACAGCAAGCATGACAGTTCCCTTCTAACAAAAAAATAGAGGCTACGTGGAATGACAACAGAAACAAGCCACGCCACCTGTCTCCTGTGTCGGCTTTGACCCCCGTGCTCTGCACAGTAGGCGCGCCAAAAAACCAAAACCACCATGCACTGACATACCTTACCACGCTCATTCCTATCGATCTCCGCTCCGGTCGCCAAGGCGACAAGACATGCTGCGAGCACCGCGACGCATCCACCTCCACCTGCCATCTTCCTGAAAGAGCCGGTCATGCTTTGTCACTCAAGGCAGCGCACACCCCACGAGCGGTGCGATAACGTTTCACAGTGGTACCGTTTTTGAACCAAGCGTCTCGCTCGTTCTGCGATGAGCTACGTCAGGCGCGCAGGAAGGCGGATTGTGTGCCCTCTGTACAGCGGCGAGCTAGGTAGCAGTGATCATCAGATCAGAGTTCAGAGTGTAGGAGGGCAAACACCGGCGGCGATCGATAGCCCAGTCTACTTATTGGCCTCGATTCTGGCTACTGGTGGTTTGTGGTTGTTGTTGTTGTTGTGGTAGGCCGACATGCTAGTGACGTCAGTGTTACATGTTTGAACGTACGGTTGGGTGGATTGTCGTGGAAGGGGATGTAGAGGGGGAAAGGGTTTGCTCGCAGTTTTTAACACAGCTTTCTTCACGGCGGGAAGAACCTTCGGGAGACGGGGACGTGAACGCCGGCCGGGGCTGCGGGGTGAGTGACCTTCGTCCGGCTGTGATGGTCTCGGCTAAAGTGTGTTTACCCATTACGCAGTAGCCCTGGCCTGTCTGCGGTGAACGATGACTCGGCATGTGTGCTTGCCGGGCTAAAGAGAGAAGGTTAAAAATAAGGAGAGAGGGAGAGCAAAAGAAGAGCGAGAGGGAGAGGGGGGGGGGGGGGGCAGAGAATAAAGGGAATTTGTGTGCATTCGAGAAGGACCACACATCCTTGCGTTTTGTATGCAGGTAGAAACATTCCTGGGATACACACAATGCGCTCTCATTGGAACAAATATACACACACACACGCACACACACACACACACACACACACACACACACACACACACACACACACACACACACTCTTAAGCCTCAAGGTTATTGGACAATGGTAAAATACAAAAAAGAAACTTGTAGGTTGAACATTGCAGCTTAGTCACCCCTGCATAATATTTGAAACATTGATCGAATGCTTTGGCAAATGGCATACATTAGGGCAGTGGTCATCCAGTGACTCATTCTATTCCCAGAATCACCGAAACACACGTACGTACGCACACACTCACACGCATTCACACACACATGCACACACTTTGACTCATCATGCTCTTTCGTTAGGCACACAGACGTACATGATTTTCAAAGAAAAGGCTTGCGCCACCTGTGTATGTGTGTGTGTGTGTGTGTGTGTGTGTGTGTGTGAATGCATGAGTGTGGGTGTGGGTGAGGATGGGGGGGGTCAGTTGTTCCACCTGTAGGTATTCCTGCTTTAAAAAACCCGGCCCCTATACATATATTAATAACATATCTCAACCAAATAAGTTAACTGCAGGCCACTTCGGCAAAAGGCTCCTAAATAATATAATATCAGTCAAGCATCGCCTAGTCGGTCTCTTCGTTTAACCACCTCTCTGGGATCTGTCTTTCAGTGGAAAATACAACAAAACACTCTCCATTTCCAACACTGTGTGTCACTAGTGAGAGGAAGCCGGCCTTGAAACCCATGAACTCATTCACCCCCTGATCGCACTCTCTCTGTCTGTCTCTCCCGGCCACCCATTTCACAGGCGGTGTTTGTCCGCTATCTCTCTCCCATCTGTATGGATGGCCCTTCGGATTCTTTTGAGGTTTCGAAGCGACAGCAGCAGTGTCTAGGGCGACGGTTCGCTGAGAACGTTTGAAGCCGTTTTGCCTTCCCTGGCAAACTGAACGCTCACACATTGACACACGCTGTTGGAATGAACTGCCCGCCCAGAAATAGCACAGGGTGTTACCTCATGTGTAACCTGCAGGTTAAAATAATCAACAACTATGAAGCGGCTGCTTTAAACTGCCTTGCTCATAGGATGTAGACCTATAATCAGGGGGGAGGTGGAGGGGGGTTGGGGGAGTAAAATAAAGCTAGCCTGCGAGGCTAATTCTTCTTTGTGGAGTGCACCCACAGCATTTTGCGCTTGCCAAAGAAATGTTCTGTGCGCATTTCATACAGAAGGGGAGTGAGGGGTTTTAGGTTACGAGAAAGGCACACTTGAGACAACTTTGGGAACACTGCAGTTCACATTTTTTACAAAGAAATTCAAAGTTCACGCACAGCGGTATTGACCTGTGTTCTATGTTTACGGGGAAAGACATTGTTTTAATCGAAAAACCAAAGATAGACAAAAGAGGCTTCTGGAGACCAGGGAGCATTCGGTTGGGTCATCAGGTTAATACTTTATTTTGTTTGATTGCAGCAAAGAGAAACAAGGGGAGACCAAAACGAGAGAAGAGAGAGATAGAGAGCGAGAGAGAGACAGAGAGAGAGAGAGAGAATAATGCCAGAAAAAGAGAGCGAGAAAGAGAGAGAAAGACGACAGACTTTGGGAGAGCCATGGCTACAAGCCTTTGTATCAAATCTAAAGACAAAGTCATCAGGCAACATTAAAACGTCCTTTAAAAATAACATTAACATATTTGTGTGGGCACTAGGCCTATATGGCACAGTATTACCCTAAACATGTACACAATACCAAACAGTGTAGCCATACCCCTATACGTCTATGACCTGCTCCGTAGCAAACTAAGACATGAGATTCCTTCCTCTCTAGATTCCCAGCGTCGCCATGACGACACACATCGTCCATTCGCGTTCTTCTTTTTGAAATTTCTTATGCCATAACAAGGCACCTTAACAGTAGAAATCTGGCAGATCCACATCTCAATATAGATAATGATCATTTTAAATATCAAAGCAGAGGCACATTCATTTAAACTAAAACATACAGTAAATAGTTGTATATTACCACCAGATTCCAGCCCGTTTACTACGATACGTCGATTTTTGCATGCTTTTGGTCTGTATGACAACCGTGAATGACGACGGGAAAAACTATGGCATAAGAAATGGTCCGAGAAACACTAGCATGTCCACCTACAGGAATGGCTTTGGGTACTGCAGTTAGGAGAGACGGCCTAGAGAGAGTTACACGCGCCCACAGCTTCTTTTATACAGGAAGATCAAAACAAACCCAAAATAATAACAGGATACTGCCCCCGGGGCGATGAGCTGCTTAGGCAGGTTCTTTTGGTTTCTTAATCACGTAGATTCATCCAACCATGTGTGCACACACACACACGCGCGTTCGCGCACGGACATGCACACACACACACACACACACACACACAGACTCACGCTTGGAACCACACCCAAACGAAGGAAAAATGGAAGCCCTGTGCGGCTGCTCGCACTGTGTGTTGGACACGCTGTTGTCTAACGGGGCCTCCCAGGTCTGTCAAAAACACACACACACACACACACACACGCACACGCACGCACGCACACACACACACACACACACACACACACACACACACACACACACACACACACACACGCACACACACACACACAGACTGGCACACAAACAGGCACGCACACACACACAGAGAAGCTAGCATAAATCATTCGGCGATGCTGTGGTGTGTATGGGCCTACGATAGCGGGAAGATGGAACAGCTGCGATACACCGACGGTGAAACGCACGTGACAGTTCAGTAAGGGAGTCCGAGTATATTGAACGATAGGAATAAAAAGTAAAGAAGGAGGTGAGTGGACAGCCATTAATACAAAATAAAAGGGATGGGACAAGCTGTGAGCACAACGTGATATTCAACGGAGTGAACACGTCTCCCATGCTCCATGTGTGCGTCTAATCCCATGTCTGACGGTAATGTTCCTACGGGACTACTGTGTGTGTATATATATGCATACCAGACCTTACGTCGAGTCTGAATCAGGTTACTTACTTATAGTTCGGGAGATACAAAACAAAGAAACGACTAACCGGATAAAAACGAACAAAAAAACGACAACAATGAAGAATCACCAACGTAACGGACTGTATCCGAGCTACTAGTGACGAGGCAGAACTTCATGGGCCGCGTCACGACATGTACATTCATATAGTGTAAGGACCCCCCCCTACACACACATACACACACACACACGCACACACACACGCATGCTGCCACTTTCTTTCAGTGAAGTCACTTCCGAACAGCAAAAAAAAGGAACCAAACAAAAAAATAACAACAAGGAAACCATCGACATTACGGTTACATAAACAAAACAACAGAAAAAAAATTAAATCAAAATACGGCGACGTTTTCGACCCACATTGCTTTTGCTCTTTGCAGAATGACGCTCCCACCCCCCAAAACATCCTGTCCTCCTTCTAATCACGTTAGGAACAACAACGAAATGAAAAAAATATTAAAGGAAATGGCCCCAGCGATCTGCCCTCCTCCTCCTCCTTCTCCTCTCCCACCACCTCCCCCCAGCCCCGTCCAGAAGGAGGGGAGGAAAACAGAGAGGGTTTGTGCAGTCTTTTTTTTTTTTTACAGTGGTGGTGGGGGTGGTGGCGTGGGATGGGGGCGGAGGGGCGGCGGGGCGGGGGGGTTATTGACCAGAGGCTCCGCCTTCCTTCCCCTGACTCACTCCTCCGCCTGCTCAGTAAGCGAGTCCCTTCCTCTGCTCCCCCCCTCCCAACTCCTGGGCCTCCCGTCCCTCCCCCCTTCACGGCGGACGCTGGAAGTGTTCAGACGTGGGGGGGGGGGGAGGTGGAAGGGTTCTTATTTTTTTAACCGTTTTCTATTTGATTTTGTTTTCTTTTTTTGTCCCTTTCGTATATACATCTATATATACATAGATATAAAAATCTATATATAGATATACACAGATAGATTATTATTTTTTTTGATGTGTGTGTGAATGAATTGAGATGAAATCTGGAAGTGCAACGGCCTACTTGACTAAAAGGAACAACACCAAAACTAAAACAAAGAAATCTCACCCAGTGGTCAGCTACATGTCCTCAGCAGCTACGAGTGTGCCCTCCCCCCCTCTCCCCTCCCTCCCCTTCCCTCCCCCTCACGTCAGCGACCACTGTGTCTCTCTCTACTCTAGAGTCTATTGTGCACGTTAAGGTTATAAAACGACTACGGTGAAAGGCGATGCGGGTACTACAGCGGTCCGACGGACTCCAGCTAGCCGTCTCGGTCCAAGGCCTCTGGAAGAGCAGAAGCTGCATCTCTGCCCGCGCTGGGGCTAGCCTCCATCCCTGTATACCACTGGCTATACGGGGGGGGGGGGGGGGCTATCGCTATCCCCCTTGTGATGCTCGATGGCGCTCGGACTAGCGGCAGAGCTAGCGTGGCTAACCGACTCGCGCAGGAATGCAGCATGTAATGGAACCTTGGGACCACGCGGAATGATTAGCGCTTAGCATGGCATAGTCTGGCCATTCATGCACATTCCTCTTCACACACACACACACACACACAAACAGGCACGCACACACAGGCACACACACGCAAACATACTGAAGAACGGAAACGCTCAACCATTGCACAGTGATGCCAGCGTGAAACGCACATCAGCATGCACTAAGCCTAAACACTGCACTGCACTGCACGTCTTTTTGCAAATATAAACTTTTCACGTACAGTTTGGACTCACTCGCACACCCACACACACACACACACACACGTAGGCTCACGCACGCGCACACATGCGCACGGCACGCACACACACACACGAGTACAATGTTGTATTTGCTAACTGCTCTACGACCAGCGATGGTCTTGCCGGGACTCTGTGGTCCGGTACCTCTTCATTACCTACACAAGCTATCCCGGAAGAGTGCTGTTCCTCGCTGTACAGTCGCCTTAAAGGGAAGCTTAGGGAACTTATATAGATTTCCACCCCCCCCCCCCCCCCACACACACACACACACACACACACACACAATATACACCTTGTTAGACGTTCTTATTCTTATAGTATAGATTATATTGTGGAGATTCATGATGGTAGGGGGGAGGGCTACTCAAGCTCTATCACTACAGCGCACTAGAGTCCCACAGGAGGAGAGTCCAACAGAGGAGGGGGGGGCGATGGAGGAGGACAGATGGAGTGGGTGGGGGATGGGGGGGGGGGCGGGTCTCTTTTAAGGGCGGAGTCCTCGCAGTGGAACAGCGTCATGTCTCTTCTCCCCGCTCCGTCCCCTCCTCTCCTCCTCCTGATTTCACGGCCCGTAATGATGTCTGCTCAACAATAGAGGAGCGGGCGGGGGTAGGGACGGGGACGGGGGGGGGGCGGGGGGCGGGTTCTGTAATCCAACACCCCCCCCCCACCCCTCCCCACTACGCCTCCCTCCCTTCGCCCCTCTATCAAGGCCATCAGGGGCAGTGCTGCCGGCTCCACCCTCCGCCTCCACCTGTTCAGGTATATTCCTCAGACGAAGCGTTCTGTCCCGTCCTAAGACTTGCCGGCTCCGCCTTCTCGCTGCTTCTTGCCTCCGCCACCGCCCCCACCCCCACCGCCTCCGCCCCCTCCGCCCCCGCTGCCGTAGAGGGCGGGGTTGGCCAGGAGGTGGTGCTGGGCGGCGCCCATGTAGGGCGCGGCGGCGGCGTAGTTAAAGATGGCGGGCAGGAAGGGCATGGCCTCCATCTTGTCCCCGCCGGGGGCCATCATGTTGAGGGCCACGGGCAGCGCCGCCAGGTTGTAGGGGTAGGCCAGCATGTGGGGGCTGTACAGCAGCTGGTAGGGGTCCTGGTAGAAGCTGGGCAGCTTGGTCAGGTCCGCCCCGGCGGGAACCATCACCTTCCCCAGGGGCCCGAAGGGAAGGGCCCCCGCCGGGTAGGACGCCATGAGCAGCTCCTCCTCCTGCTGCTGCTGCTGCTGCTGCTTCTTCCCCGAGCGGTACCCCCCCGCCATGAGGAGGGGCAGGGGCAGGTCCTGCACGGAGTAGCCCGCCGGCGAGCGCTCCTCCTCCCCCTGCCGGGACGGCGGCGCGTCCTGGTACTCCGGCGGCGGGGGCGCCCGCTGGAGGAGCAGGGCGTGGCCCGAGGGCCGCTCGCCGGCCATGCCCCCGGGGGCCCCCGAGGTGTGCAGCTGGGGCCCGCCCCCCCCGGTTAAGGGCTGGTGGGCCGGCCGCTTGCCCTGGGCGAACCCCGGGCGGACGGCGTTCGGCGACCGGCGGGGGGATTTGGGGGCGTGTCTGGGCGAGGGGGCTACGTTGACGGTGGCGGGGGCGGGGGTGTGCTGGGGGGACGGCGCCGGACTCAGCGGCTCCTCTTTGGGGACCAGCAGGGCCGGACCCTCCGTCTCCGCGTCTCTGCTCCCCCTCTCGGGGTCTCTGTTGCCGTCCCGCTGCATCTCCCGGGCCCGCAGTCTCTCCAGTTCCCTGGCTCGCTGCCTCTGCGCCTCGCCCTCCCTCTCCCGCTGCCTCTCCCTCTCCCGATGCCGCTCCATCTCCCTCTCCCTGGCCAGGATGGAGGACATGGTCAGGTCCTGTGCCTCGGTGGGGGAGGGGCTCCTGGGGGCCCGGTAGGGGAGCCGGAGGTCGTGCACCGAGGCCGGCTCCTCGTAGCCGCCGCCGTGCAGGAACACGCCCGCCCCTCCCTGCCTCTCCCGGTCCATGATCACCCCTTCTCGCTTCGGCATTCCCGCCGCCGCGGGATGGGGGGGAGCGGTCGGCATGGCGACAGGGGGAGTGGCAGCCGCGGTCGTCCTCGGGTGCGCCGTCGCCGGCGAGCGTGCGGCGGAGGGGCCCGGGGGCGTGGTAACGCGCGCCGGGCTGGGGGTGCCGTGCGCCGCGCCCTCCGGGGGTCTCCTCTTGGTGGTGCGGTAGTCCAGGCACTCGGAGCCGTTCATGACCAGCACGCTGTGCAGGGCCGAGGGGGCGGCGGCGGCGGCCGGGCCGGGCTCCGCGCCGGGCGGCGTGAGGCTAACCAGGCGGCTCGACGGCGTTTGGTTCGCCGCGAGCGGGCTTGGTTCTCGCCTCGGAGCGGGCCGCTCGCGCTCCGTCGAATCGTCGGCCCTTGCGGTGGGGTCGCACGTCTGTTGTTCGCTTTCCGACGGGCCTTGGCAGTGCTGGGACGCGGCACAGTCCCTGCTGACGCTGGGGTCCGGTAGAGAGTAGCTGATGACGGAGACAGACTGAGCGGTGGGGACCTGCTCCTTCTCAGCCGCGGGCGGCCCCGCGCTGCCAGACGTAGCGGGCGCCGTCACCGTCACGGCGGCGGCTGCGGCCGCTCTGGGCTCCGTCTCCTCCCGCTCGGGGGAGCTGCTGAGCTCGTGGCGTCGCACGTGACGCGTCAGCGCCGAGGACGTCTTGCACACCGTGTGGCACTGGGGACAGGTGTGCCTGGCCAGGGCTCGGCGGCTCAGGCAACCCGAGCTGGTCGAGTTGGTCCTGATCAACGGACCCAGCCCTCCCGCTTCTTTGGCCTCGGCTTCCCTCTCTGTCGCTGCCTTCCCCCCGCCCCCTTCCCCCTGGTCGTTGAAGCCGGATTTGTGGGGCAGGGAGGAGGGCGTGTCGGTGGGCCGGGGGTGCTGGGCCCTCTGGTGGTCCTCCAGCTTGTCTCGGGAGGGGAAGGTGGCTCGGCAGAAGAGGCACACGAACTCTAGCAGGTGACTCAGTTCGTGTTTGTCCCGCTTCCGGGCGCTGGAGAACCAGCGGCCGCACGTGCTGCACTCCTCCGCGTTGCCATTGGTCCAGGGCCGGCGCTTGATCGCCAGGGGAGGAGGGGCTGAGGTAGAGAGCGAAGGCAACCGGGAGCGGGGAGGAGAGACCACGCGTTGGGCCGCCTCCGAGTGTTCTTTCAGCACTTTGCCGGCTTTTGGCTTTGGCGGAGGGAAAGAAAGTTCCTCTTTTGTCTTTTCCTCCTCCATCTTTGCGTCACCGTTTGACACTTTTTCCGTCGCCGGTGCCTCCTCCTCTCTATCACTCTCCACCACCTCTTGGCCCAGCTCCTCCATTGTAGCTTCCTCCTCCTCCTCCTCCTCCTCCTCCTCCTCCTCCTCCTCGCCCGGTGACTTCTCCGTCTCTTTGCTGACGTGGCTCATCAGCCTCTCGGCCCTCCTCATGAGACGCAGGGAGCGTTTGTACTGCAGCCTCCTCTGCCAGTTCTTCGCCCTCTGGAGATGAGCCTGGGCCTTCCGCTTGGGCTTGTACGAGTAGTACGGCCGCCACAGATCGTCCTCCGCGTCGTTGTCGCTGTCCGCCTGCTCGCGCACCTCCTGCCGGAAGTAGTACTCCCTCACCTCCGAGGGAGACTTGGAGACCTTCGCCCGCACTGCCGCCTCCTCCTCCTCCTCCTCCTCCTCCTCCTCCTCCTCCTCCTCCTCGTCCGGTTCCGGCTCGCTCCGCGGGTCGGCGGTGGCGTCGCCGTGGGCCCGGTGCTTGTGGTGGTGGTGGTGGTGGTGGGAGTGGGAGTGCGGGTGGCGCGACTCCTTGGCGTCGGCGGCCGCGACCGCCGCCGCCTCGGCCTTCTTGGTCTTTGGAGGGGAGCGGCTCTTGTCCCGCCGGAGGTCGGTCTCGGAGATGCTGCGCTTGACGATGGCCTCCTCGCCGATGCGCACGGTGATCTGACACAGCGGCCCGCCCCCCGCCGCCGCCGCCGCTAGATGCTTGGTGGCGTTGGAGCCGCCGTCGCCCTTGCTTTGGAGTTTGCGTGACTTGTGGTGGGAGCGGCCGCCGTGCTCGGCGTCCTGCCCGCCCCGGGACCCCCCCTCCCCTGTGGCGTCGGAGCTATCTCTAGACCTCTTTCTGTGCCGCTCCGTGCTCTCTCGCTCTCTCTCTCTTTGCTTTTTGCTTGACCTGGATTTGTGGGTCGCCGCGCCGTCGACGCCCTCGGTGGAGGAGCTGCCGCCGCTGAGCAGGCCCCTGCCGTTGCCGGGGGTGACCTGGTTGCAGTGCACGATAACAGAGGACGACATGCCGGCGCCGTGCACGATCACCGAGGGTTTGGTCGGGGCGTACGCGATCACAGAGGACACGTTTCCCGTTTCCCCGCCTCGACCGTCTTTGGGGGTTTTGGTTCTGCTGCTGCTCGATAGTTTATAGATGCCGCCGGATCTCCCCCCGTGCTCCGCGTCCGGGGCCTCGGCGTCACGTCTCCTCGCCAGGGGCAGGTCTGTAGCGGCGAGGGCCGAGAGCGCGGGGTAGTCGCCGTGCTCGGGGCCCATGGAAACAGGGAAGTCGTCGGGGAAGGCGTCTGGGTCAGGCTTCACGCTGATCAGACCCTGGAGGTCTTCCAGGCCCAGGGCTCCGTCGCAGCCCTGGGCCGCGGCGTCGGCCGGGGCCAGGAGTAGGCCGTCGGCCACGCCGTCGTTGTAGGTTTTGTAGGCCCGCTTCTGGGCGCGCATGGGGAGGAGGCGGTAGAGCTTCAGGGCGTTGACCTTCTGCTTGTAGCCGCCGTTGGCCGTCTTCTCGCTGGAGATGAGGCTGGGGTTGATGCCGTGGATGGTCTTCTGGTGCGTCTTGAGGTTGTAGTAGGTGGCGAAGGCGTCCCAGCAGAAGATGCACTGGTAGCGGCGCTCGCCCGTGTGCCACACCTCGTGCTTGGTGCGGTACTCGGCCAGGGCGAACACCTTATCGCAGAAGTGGCAGGGGTACTTGCGCCGCCACGAGTGCACGTTGGAGTGCCGCTTGAGGCTGGACAGCGTCATGTAGGAGCGCTCGCACACCGAGCAGAAGTAGATGACGTTGCCGTCGACCACCTTCACAAAGTGCTGCTCGTCCCCGGCCAGCAGCTCCGAGGCGGCGGCGGCGTCGTCCGCCTGGATGCGCGCCAGCAGGCTCCGCGCCTTCTTCCCCGGCCGCGCTTTGCCGCTGTCGATGGCGCCGTCCGTGCCCACCACCACGCCCCCCTCCACCCTCACCTCCCCTTCCTCCAGCGGCTCCTCCTTGGGCCGGACTTGGAGGGAGGGGGCGGGGCCTGCTCCGGCGGCGGGGGGCGGGCCGCCGGCGGGGGGCGGGGGGTTCCGGCAGGAGGCCTCGTGGGACTGCAGTCTCTTGCTGTGGATGAAGGCTTTGCCGCAGAAGCGGCAGCTGAGCGGCCGGCTGCCGCGGTGCAGCCGCATGTGCACCGTGAGCGAGGAGGCGGAGCTAAAGAGCCGGTGGCACACGCCGCAGATCAGCTCAGGCTTCAGGCTGTCGCCGGCGGCTGCCGGGGGGGGGATGGGGGACGGGTGCGGGGGGGCGGCGGGGAGGGCCTCCGGAGGGGGGAGCGGCGGGGGGAGGTGGAGCACGGGCGGCTGGAGGATGGGGGTGCCGTGCGGGCCCTGCAGCTTGGCTGCGCCGTGCTTCCCGGCGGTCTTCTCCGCGTCCCGGCCCCTGGGGCCCGGGAACGCTGCGTTGCCCAGGTTGAAGAGGATCTGGGCCGTCTGGGAGGGGGACACCGTCCCGTTGGTCCCCCGCGGGTGTCTCTCCTCCCAGCCGTCGCCGACCCCGTAGCCGCCCGCGACGGACCCCCCGGGGGCCCGGCTGTGGGGGAAGCGGTTGCCCTGGGCCTCCGGGCTGACCACCTTGGAGCACTTGAGCGGCGGGGGGGACTTCATGTCCTTCGTGTCCTTTCTGATGAACGCGCCGGCGGCCATGGGGGGGGCCGAGACGAAGGGCGAGGAGGATGGCGGGCTGTCGTGGCGCGGGGGCTTGAACGGCCGGTGCTTTATGTCCATGGTGGCGTCCAGTTTCCACAGCGAGCCGGCGTCCGAGCCCTTGGCGCCGGAGGAGGGCCGGCGCCGGTGGGGCGAGGGCGAGGACGAGGAGGAGCCGCGCCGGGGGGGGTGCGGCGAGGTCAGCGAGGGCGGCAGCGGGGCGGCGCTGAGCGGGAAGCTGAGGGTGATCTTGGCGTTCTTGGGGCCGTCGGCCATGTCCTCCAGGCGGTCCTCCGCGGCGGCCTCCGCCCGGACCCCCGGCTTGCCCTTACCCTTCATCCCCTGGCGCTCGGCGCGGGGGCCCCCCTCCCCCGCTGCGGGCTGGGGGTCCACTCCGAGCCTCGGCTCGCCGCCGGGTCCCCGGGCCCCACCGGAGCCACGGCGGGCGGGGCAGGAGCGGTCCGGCGGGGGCCCTCGCGTCCCGGGTAGGGGGATGGCGTGGGGGGGGCAGAGCGTGTCGACGACGCCCGCCAGGTCCGACGGCACGGAAGGCGGCGGCGGCGGCGGCCGCGACTGGCGGCAGGCGGCGCCCTGGCGCGCTGCGATGTGTGCGAGGTCGCAGAGGGACGGGAGATCGGGAGGAAGATGCTGTTCGCTCAGATGTGCACGAAGGGGGCCCGCGCGAAGGGGGTCCCACGCCTTCTCACCGGACACCATGACCGGCCCCCGAAATCTGAGGGGGGCAAAACACAAAGCAGAAAAACACAGGAAAAAGGGTTAATGAGCTCCAATGATCAACGTCGTCGTATCTTGGGCACACATCTCGGTGACTCAACGGCAGTACCCCGGGCTCTCGCGGTGGCGGTCATGATTCTGGCAGAACACTTTAGTCCGGCGGCGGAAGAAAATGGCATTTCTCAGCAGTGCTGCGCTCGCAACAGCTTAGCCAAGAATTGAAAATAGAGGGAGGTTGGGGGGGGGAGAGAGAGGGGGAGAGGGGGAGAGAGGGGGAGAGGAGGCAGGAATGAATGTGCGCAGCAGAGCTGGGTTACATTTCAGCCGCCCGAGTGTACAGCGTTCACAAAGTCAACCCCGAGGTCCGTACCGCTCGTCCGTCACACGACATTGCCCCCCCCCCGCCTTAACCGGGGAGGCGTTCAGATCGCGATCGAAGATATCCCGCAAAAGAGAACGCCGCCGTTGACTCCGCCACAGCGGCCCTTGGCACATGTGGCAGTGTTCGAGCTCCGTCTAGCTAACCAGAAGTCTGCTCGGCGAGAGCAGCGGGGAGAGAGAGGGGGAGAGAGAGGGGGAGAGAGAGGGGGCGGGTTCCCGTCCCAGCCTTGTTAGCCGTTTTGTGGCAGCTAGTATCTGCTGGGCATAATTCTAACCATTTATTTGGGAGGGAGCAGGAGAGAGAGAGGGGGGGGGGGGGGGGGAGGGAGGGGAGATGGTGAGAGGGGAGCGAGAGAGAGGCAAGGGGAAGGGAGGGAGCGAGAGGGAGGGTGTTTTTCCGCCCTTTGCATCCGGTACACTCGCAGCTGAGGCTCGAGGGGATGAGCGGCGGTCCACTTCCCATTTCCATTCTTATTTAACCGCGATGGCGGCCTCGGCGGCGGCGGCGGGCAGAGCACGGGCCCCCCCCCCCCCCCCCCCTGTAGCACCATCGCTGCCCTCCTCAACGCAGTTTTTAACGCCGGTTATAGAGAACAACGCCGATCGGTCGATGGCTGGCGGGCGACACTTTGGTGGGGTTTCGAAAGTGAGCAGGAAAGAGGAAAGGCATGGAGCTGCTGTGAAACGATGTGACGAGAAATATAAGAAGGAGGAGAAGGGAGGCAGGAGAAAAAAATCCACAGTCATGCTTTTTTTTTTTTTTTTTTACCGCCTGCGATTTTCAAGCAGCACAGCAGCCAGCAGGAAGGCAGGCCGCTGTAAAATTCCACAGGCAGCCCTAAACAGGCAGAAACTAGGTCAGCACTGTTATTGCAGAGGAAAGAGCAGGGAGAGAGAAAGGGAGAGAGAAAGAGAGGGGGAGACAGAGGGAGAGAGAGGGGGAGAGAAAGAGAGGACGAGACAGAGGGAGGGAGAGGGGGAGAGAAAGAGAGAGGGAGGGAGAGACTGAGGGAGAGACAGAGTGAAAGAGGGAGAGAGATAGAGAAAGAGAGAGGGAGGGAGAGACTGAGGGAGACACAGAGTGAAAGAGGGAGAGAGAAAGAGAAAGAGAGAGGGAGGGAGAGACTGAGGGAGAGACAGAGTGAAAGAGGGAGAGACAAAGAGAGAGAGGGAGGGAGGGAGAGAGAGAGAGAGAGAGAGAGAGAGAGAGAGAGCGAAGGTGAGGGAGCAAAATAGAATGGAGGGACAGCGAAAGGGCAAGGGATGTGAGGAATCGGAAAGAGGGAGAGAGGGAGAGAGAATGGACAGAGAAGGGAGAAAGAGCCAGATACGGGTTGTGGAGGGGCTGGAACGAGAACAGCCGGACACACTGACTGCACAGTTGGACAGACAGACAGGAGCCTCTGCACAAAAGCAACGCAACATGCGAGCAACCCAAGGCCGCCGAGCCCCCATCGATACATTCAAGCTCATCAATTATTCAGAGGATTAAAACGAAAATACCATATTTGACACTTTTCCATCGCCGTTGTGAATGGAATACTATACACGATAGTAGAGCCCGAGCAGGCCTGCCATGAGATTACGTAAGATTATGTAATTTTACCCACAAGGAATAACACATGGTCAACGATGTGGGGGGGGGGGAAGGAAGAAGAGTTTGAAATGAGAGTCTGAAACGCGTAGCCTGTAGGTTTGTATTTTCCACCAGACCGCGCAAAGACTACAGCCAACGCAGATATAACTGAGCAATCACGAAACCTCTGTGATCCGTAGGAGGAATAAGTTTGTGCGTGTCATCCGTTCCGATAGGGAACTCTGGGCTTTGTAGTTTGTACCGTTCAAAGATGAACCGTTTGTTTAACGGACACGATTATAGCCTGACATGCAATCGGTCTAGCGAGCGCCGTGGAGAATCAGGTTTTGTTTGTATAAAAACACATTAGAACATGACCCGGGGAGCACTTCCGGTACATCAGCGATTAACTGCTACGTTTTTTCACTTCCCTCTAACATTGTAGTCTGTCAGGGTTCATAAGGTTTGACTGCTAGTCGGTCTAACCCTGAGCGGGGCGAGGGAACGTAAACACAGCCTGTGTGTGTTCGAACGTGTAGGCCCGGCATCAAGCTGTGCTCACTGTCTGCAACTCACGCTGCCATTCACACATTCCCAGTGAGGTGGTGGAAACACAAGAAAGTTGATGGGTCAGATCAATGTTAAGAATGGATTCGGGGGCCTGTTTAGTTTTTGAAGAGTTCTTAAACCACGTTCAATGTCCTCTGGTATGTAGTTTAACCATCGAGACGCCATCGACCGCTGTGGACAAACCCACAGGAACAAATATAAGAGGCCCACTGTTTTGTTCGGTTTTGCCGTCGGGGGGGAAGTTACTCAGTGAGAAAATGCAGATCGATTTCCATGGCATTATCGTCACGGAGACTATGACTCGGATGGGGCAACCATGTAAATACACATGCAAAGCAGGCGGGGAAACATGAGTCACGAGTCACGAATCACGATGGAGACAGGTACAGCGAGCCGAACCCAGAGACATCAACCATTAGTCAACCCCCGTCGGTGTCCATACACAGCACACAGTAGGCCTACATAAATATACATACAGATATATTTATATATCTAAGGGTTTGTGCTGCACGGTGACATGGATGAATAGGCCCGTACAGATTTAAATGTGCATACACAGTCTATATATACATACAGGGACGTGGATATTCGTGTTTTCTCTCTCTCGAACGCGGGGGCCTTGGCTGTCACTCACGCATGCGACACCAGCGGAAGGTAGGAAATCCCTCATGTTCGAGCCCCCATCCCTGCCACCCCACACCCAGCCCCCCGGCCCCCCCCCCCGCTCAGGAGTGGGCGGAAGCGTTTAAGAGACGGCGCAGACAGACGGGCAGAAATGCAGGCAGGCAGGTAGACTGAAAGTGAGGCAGGAAGATGGGCAGACAGGCAGACACAGTCAGACAGTCACAGTCAGGCAGTCACAGTCAGACAGGCAGAAAGTCAGGCAGGG
Source organism: Gadus chalcogrammus (assembly GCF_026213295.1). Taxonomy (NCBI): domain Eukaryota; kingdom Metazoa; phylum Chordata; class Actinopteri; order Gadiformes; family Gadidae; genus Gadus; species Gadus chalcogrammus. The sequence continues at coordinate 3,877,010 of NC_079428.1, read as the reverse complement.
CGAGGCAGTAAGACACAGGCAGACAGCCAGGCAGGCTGACAGACAGGCAGTCAGACCGGCAGACAGGCAGACAGACAGGAGCTAAAAATGACACCATTTCATCTGCCGCTTGCACTGCGGGCAGGGAAATGCGTATGAAGGCGCCCCCCTCTCTCCCCCCCGTCCCCCCCTCTCTCCTATTCCCCCCCTCTCCCCGTGACGCACGTAGCAGCAGCCTCTTCACATGCAGAGGGTCGGGCACGGCGGCCCGGCCGACTGTGACAGGCGGCCACTTAATGCTACCTCCCACGCAATGATGTACGCGCACGCACACGCACATGCACATAAACACACACACACACATGCACAAAAAACACACGCACACACGAATGGATGCACATACACACACACACACACACACATGCTCGCAAACATACACACACATGCACATAGACACACACACACACGCAGGCACACACATGTGTGTGTGAGTGACGTGGGCTCTCTCTGGGGGAGGGGGGGTTGGGTTAGATGGTAGAACATTTCAATAATAAAAGCGAAAACGCCTACACACTCGCCAATGCTGAGCCCTATATGTGTGCTGATGTAACTGCGTAGACACACACACGCGCGCACACATACAATTCACGCGCACACATACAAACCTATGGTTCACGCACACACATTCAAACATGCATTTTCCGCGCAGACACACACAAATTCGTGACCCCCCTACCAACAGGCGAGGACCTTGAAGTGAATAGCTGACAGAGAGCCGTGGCACCCCAACGACAGCTCTCCGCTAACAGGATGTTTCCGCACAAAAGTGTCGCTCGCCCAGAATATCGTCTGTCTTTTTTCTCTTTTTTCTTGGAGGGGCTTCAAAGAGGCCCAGACTCAACAAGAGATGCCCTTGGCGCTGGGCGAATAACTGACCGGTCTGCCGTAGAAGGAAAGAAAATCATAAAAATAACCCACATGTAAAAGAGCAGACAATGTGGCCTACATAGAGCGCGCACACACACACCAAACACACACACACATGTTCAGTGAGGCACGGTCGAAAGCAACAGCAACTTGTTGCTGCGACGTTGATTACCGTCACGTAAAGTATGCGCCCCGATTAAATGAAGAGGCTGGGACCTAGCTGGCTTTGGACGCTGTGTATGTTTAACTTTGTGTATGTTTATGTGTATGTTTAACTTCATGTATGTTTAACTTCGTCAAACATACATTATCTATGGAATACTTAGCATGCTAGCTAGTTTAGATGAGGCAGGTTGTTTATGACACAGAGTATTCCTCTTACGTTTACTTTCAAGAATGTGCGCTTAAAATAATAGAATGATAAAAAAAAGACATTGCTGATGGTTTAAAAGGCCTTATTAACCTCGCGAATGTTAAGCACACTTTCAAGAACATGCACCTAAAAATAAAACACAAAGACAATTTAAAAAAGGACGTTGCTGATGGTTTAAAAGGCCTTATTAACCTCACGAATGTTAAGCGCACTTTCAAGAACGTGCACCTAAAAATAAAACACAAAGACAATTTAAAAAAGGAAATTGCTGATGGTTTAAAAGGCCTTATTAACCTCACTAATCCACGGATGGACACAAAACCCAAACCAAAGCAGCAGCGAGTGTGTCAGTGTGTTTGTCTCTGAAACAACAGCCGCAGGGTAGCACGGCGTCCCAGCTCAGAGGGATTTGAAAGCGGGACTCCCGGAAGGCACGAACCGTAATCTATTCGGGGGGGGGGGGGGGGAACACACGGTGGAACCGCCACGGTGACCGTAGTGACCTTGGGAAGGCTGGACGCATGCTAATGGGGGGAGGAGCGGGGGCTGTGCGTCCGGCTCCTCGCTAGTCGTCGTGAAGGGCCGCTGTGTTGCGGAGACCCCCGCAAGCCGCCCAAGAGACAGAGAGGGCCGGAGACTACGGGTGAAGGCGTTGGACGCCATTACCGCCGTCGGGACGGTCGGCGTTACCCCCCCCCCGACAACAGGTCACGGAGAACCTTCACGGGGAACGCTCCGGAGACATCGAATCGGATCGAATCAAAAACGCGCGGCCAAAGAGTGTCTGTCGTCGCGCAGTTAGCGTCGTAATGTACGGGGAAAAATAAATCAGAAACGTCTATGCATGCATACATGCAAGAGTGATTGTGTCGGATTGTCAGAGAGAGCCGCGGCCTCCTGATGACATCATCCTCGGGCACGTGACGCGGTTGCCATAGCGACGCCCTCGTGCGGAGAGCGGTACGGGGAGCTGACCTGGGTCGCCGCCGTGCCGTCTCGCACCCCGCGCTCTCGTGTGCAGCGATACTGGCTGCTGTCGCCGCCACCGCCGCCTCCGCCGCCTCCGCTGCTGCGACTGTTATTGTGCAAACGGGCCGCGTCAACAGTGTGGGGGTGGGGGTGGAGGGGGGGGGGGGGGATGGGGTTGAGAGGGGGGAACGGGTGGGTGTGTGTGTGGGATGGGGGGGGGGGAGGAGGGGGTTCGTGTTCCAGCCGGTGGGGCCAGCGGCGAGGAGCATGTGGGAAGGTGTCGGTTGGCCCTCTCTCTCTCTCTCTCTCTCTCTCTCTCTCTCCCCCTCTCTCCCGGGGCCAGAGGGGCCCAACCATTTGAGCGGCAGTTGGTCTGTGCAGAGAGGGCAAGGGGAGGGTGTGTGTGTGTGTGGGTGTGTGTGTGTGTGTGGGTGTGTGTGGGTGTGTGTGTATGTATGTGTATGTGTGTGTGTGTGTGTGTGTGTGTGTGTGCGTCAACGGAGGGAGGCGGTGGGCAACGAAGAGGTACTGAACTCTCCACGGCCCGTAGACCCCCCCCCCCCCCCCCCCCCCGCCCTTACCCCCCTCCCTAAGTGAGCACACTGGAGCCAGCCAGATGGGACAGGGAGGAGAGGGGGGGGGTGGAGGGGAGAGATGGAAGTTGGTTGAGGTCGGAGGGTCGCGGCTGCGTGTGTGTATGTGTGTGTGTGTGTGTTTGGGGGGGTGGGGGGGGGGGGGGCATGGTGCTGGCCTCTATCGTGTACCCATTTCATGCTTCCCTTGTCTCGCAGATCCCACTCGGGACTGCGTTTGTGTGACACACCCACACACACACACACACACACACACAGACACACACACACACACACACACACACAGCCGCCCGCCTGCCTTCTGGCCTGGACCACTCCTCCCCAAAAGTCCCTAAACGGTGGTAACAAGGGGTGAGCTTGCATTGCCCCAACCCCCCCCCCCCCCCCGGCGCACACAAGAGGGCCGACCCGCCGGGAAGAATGCAGGACCAGAAAAAACGAAGCACAACAACGCTCGGCTCCCCACGCTCCGCTGGTGCCTGGCCGCCACATAATTCCCATAATTCCACACGCTGTAACAGAATCACGAGAAGCATTAGTGCAAGGTATGCACACAACCCCCCCCCCCCCCCCACACACACACACACACGCCCCCCCCAGCCTGCCCCATGAGACTGAGGCGTGGCGGTGACCTTTTGAAGGTAATTTCGGCGCTTTTCCGTTTTCACGCCAAACTCGCTGATGAAAGTGCAGAGGGAGAAACGTTTGTCGCTGTGGAACAACGGAGGGGATGTTTATGGCGCGTGAGGACGTTATTCAGTCATCTGTTCAGAACTGGGTCCATAAGTGGTTAATGGACTGCATTTATATAATTCACAATATTGCCAAACATTCACCCATTCATGCACACGTTCACACACCGACGGCCGAGTCAACCACGTAAGGCGACATCCAGCTCGTCGGGAGCAGTCAGGGTGAGGTGTCTTGCTCAGGGACACCTCGATACTCAGCTAGGAGGAGCCGGGGATCGAACTAGCGACCTTGACGATACCAGACAACCCGCTCCACCTCCTGAGCTACTGCCGCCCATAGCGGTGAACATCGTTCGAATGTGTGGTACGATTTTACGCCCCGCTACGCAAACGAGAAACGCTACGCGACAAACCGAAAGGGGGGACATCCCGATTAAAATAAGTTGCGCGTGTGCGTGACCCAATAATCGAGCAGAGTGTTTCCGGCTCCCCTCGAGGGAAGCGGCAGGTGGGGTCTCGTGGGCAGCTTAATCTCATCCCGGTGATCCCAACGAAAACAACAGCATCAACAACAAAAACAACAACAGCAGAAAAACAATGTTGTCATAGTGGCCTGTGAAGTCTGTCGAAACCCTCACGTTGATTACAGACGATACCAATGAAATTGACGTGACTTCAAAACAACAACAACAACAACAAGCAAACATACAAACAGCAGGGGGGGGGGACCCCCGCACTACCCAGGGCCTCGACCTTCGACCCCCGGGGGCAATGCTCGCACGCCATTTAATTTTTTGTTCTCCGTACAGTGGCTAAAGCACTCGGGCTTGGGTCTGCGTCCATGGCAACCAGGAATGTGGGAAGGGTTGGCAGCGGACGCGCTGTTGTTGTGAAAATAAAGAAGTGAGAAAACGGGGACAAACGACGACGGGGCCCCCGTGGGGGGGGGGGGAGGCCGGTGACATCACGACGCCCGATGCCTGCTGCTGCTGCTGCTACTGCTGCCGAGGAGAAACACAAGAGCTGGGGCAAAATGGAGGACGGCTCGGCCGAGAGGGCCCCGGGGCCCGCAAACGGCGAGAGGCAGGATGGGGGGTGAGGAGGATGGTGTTTACAATCTGAGCTACACCAGTGGCATCGCTTCCACACACCTCCCGCATTCACGTGTAGCACTCTCCCGGTCTCTCTCTCTCTCTCTCTCTCTCTCTCTCTCTCTCCCGCTCTCTCTCTCTCTCTCTCTCTCTCTCTCTCTCTCTCTCTCTCTCTCTCTCTCTCTCTCTCTCTCTCTCTCTCTCTCTCTCTCTCTCTCTCTCTCTCTCTCTCTCTCTCTCTCTCTCTCTCTCTATCTCTCTCTCTCTATCTCTCTCTCTCTCGGTGTGTGGATGTGGTTATTATGTCGGCCCCGACTGGTTTACAAATAATCCCATTCCCCCGACCCCCCCCCGCCCCAGAGTCCTCGCCCACACCCCCCAGCCATCACCAACAATAAATCCCATGTCGCATTTCAACGCAATCCCCCCCCTCCCCCCCCCCCCCCCCCCCACTCCACCTCCCCCCCCCAACACCACCATTACCAGCACCATCACCATAACCCTACACATACAGACACCCCTAGCCCTCGGCCCCACCCCCTCCAGCGACGTGGGGGTTGTGGTGGTGTGGGTGTGAGGGTGGGGGGGGGGATGGGGGCGTGACCGGTAAATCTGTCAGATTAAAAAAAAGTTTGTTTTGTTTTGGTTTCTGTTTTTTACTCCGGCACCGTTTTTAGTTTTTTTTCAAGATGCTTTCTTGTTCGTCGTGGATCTCGAGACGAGTCATCAATCCGGAAAAACAACTGCGTGGTGAGCCAGCGAACCGAGGGGAGGATGAGGGGAACGAGGCCTCTCATTGGCACACGCACGCACCGCGCACACACACACACACACACGCACGCACACACACGTCGGTACACGCACCAAACACGCGTACACAGCGGCGCAGCAGACAGTTAAAAAGGAGAACAAATCAAATAAAAAAGGGCTTAAACTTACAGCAGGGGCGAGTGTGCACACACACCCGGGCTCTGCCTCTCCCGTTGTGCATACGCACATGGAAAAAAACACCACAACAAAAAAAACAACACAACAAAAACCTTCTCCCTGCCGCCTCACGTGCCAAACAACCGCCACAGCAGCGACAGAAGGCAAAACACGCAGAAAAACAAGGCTACGTCCCCACCTCTCCTCATCCTCCCCTCTCTCTCTCTCGCTCTCCCCACTCTCTCTCTGTGTCTCTCGCCCGCTCTCTCTCTCTCTCTCTCTCTCTCTCTCTCTCTCTCTCTCTCACAGGAAGGCAAAAGCACACAAGAGCTACGTACCTCTTGAAGCCTCCTGCTGCATCTCTGCTGCGATGTGTTCTCTCTCGCTTTACCCTCACGCTCTCTCTCTCTCTCTCTCTTCTCTCGCGCGCGCGCGCACTCTCTCTCTCTCTCTCTCTCTCTCTCTCTCTCGCTCGTGTACGCGCTCTCGTCCGCGAGCTCGCTCCCCTGTGCGAGTCCTTCTTGCGTGTGTTGAGAGAGAGATGGGAGGAGGGAGGGTAGGGGAGAGAGAGAGAGGCGCCTCTCGCTCGCTTGCTCTCACACACACACACACACACACACACACACACACACACACTCACACACACAGGCAGCAGTGTATGTGTGTGTGTGAGAAGACCGAGGGCAGCAGCGATTCTCACACTCTGACTCGCTCGCTTCTCTCGCCCTCTCTCTCTCTCTCTCTCTCCCCCGCCCGCCCCGTCTCTCTCTCTCACTTCAGTCCTGCCTCTGACACACGATTCTCAGTGTTTTGCCCTTTTTTTTGCTTTTTTTTTGCCCCCCTCTCCCCTCAACTTCAATTCACCCCCCCCCCCTCACCCCCCACTCCCCTGAATCCAATCTTCTTTTTTTATATGGAAGTGTTGTCCTTTATGCGTGCACACACACACACCCGTACACACATACAGACACACGCGCACACATGCATGCACGCACACACGCATACACACACTACTTTATATACACAAAGCCCAGTGATAGGGAGAGGGAGGGAGAGGCAGAGAGCGAGGGAGAGAGAGAGAAAGAGAGAGAGAGAGCGAGCAAGAGGACGCCATTTAAGCAGTTTGTTACGAGGACTGCAAGTCCCCAAAATGGCTGAAAACAAACAGGAGCCATGCCAACTGGATCCAGAAAAACCTGGCCACAAGGACAGACAGATAGGCAGACAGACAGACGGACGGACAGGCCGGCAGACAGGCCGGCAGACATACATGTAGAGTAGACAGACATGCAAACGGACACACAGACAGACAGGCAGACATGCAAACACAGACAGACAGGCAGATAGACCGACATGCAAAGTAGACAGACATGCAAAACAGACAGACAAACGTGCAAACAGACAGACAAACGTGCAAACAGACAGACAAACGAGCAAACAGACAGACTGACAAACGTGCAAACAGACAGACATGCAAACAGGCAGACAAAGGCAGAAAGACAAAAACAGGCAGGCGGATAGACTGACAGACGGACAGGCAAATACCCAATCTAGATGGACAGACAGACAGACAGACAGACAGACAGACAGACAGACAGACAGACAGACAGACAGACAGACAGACAGACAGACAGAGAGAGAGAGAGAGTCAGAAAGACAGACAGACAGACAGACAGGCAGTCAGACAGACAGACAGACAGACAGACAGACAGACAGACAGACAGACAGACAGACAGACAGACAGACAGAACAGACAGACAGACAGACAGACAGACAGACAGACAGACAGGCAGTCAGACAGACAGACAGACATACATTACAGACCGACAGAAAGGCAAGACAGATAGACAGAGAGATACGCGGAGAGACAGACAGACAGACAGACAGACAGACAGACAGACAGACAGACAGACAGACAGACAGACAGACAAGCCGGCAGAGAGAGAGGCAGGCAGAGAGACAGACAGAAAGACAAACAGACCGGCAGACAGACAGACAGGCAGGAGGAGCAAGGGAACCCAGGTGAACGGGTGAGACACCACGGAGACAGGCGTGGCGGCCGAGCGGGGAAGGCACCGGAGAGAGCGCAGTGAGCTCCGTCTCTCTGGAGGAATGATAAAGCACAAGATGAGATGAGTCGAAAGCCGAGGGAAGAAGGCCCACAGACAGAGAGACAAAATGGGGGCCCAGGCGTCGGTGTGCGGGCGAAACGTGGAAACACACATTTAAATGAGTTTGTCGTGACCTCTGTTCAAATAGTTTCAACACTCTGCGAAACAATGAATCTAGTGTGGGGCGTTCGGCCCTGTGTGTGTGTGTGTGTGTGTGTGTGTGTGTGTGTGTGTGTGTGTGTGTGTGTGTGTGTGTGTGTGTGTGTGTGTGTGTGTGTGTGTGTGTGTGTGTGTGCGTGCGTGTGTGTGTGCAGTCAGAGCTTGTGGTTAATAATGACATGGGACCTGGGAAGATTTGTGGTGTCGCCCAGAGCAGGGACTTGATGTAAAGTTAACCAAAGGCGGGGGAAACACACACGCACACACAAACACAAATACACACACATGCACACATACAAATAGAAACCCACAGTGACTACGACGTTTTGGATCCACAAAAGTGCATCAAATCATGACCTGCTTCCTCCTGCATACCAGGCGGCCTTCATCGGTCAAACTGCTCGCTATGGTCACTGGAATTTCCACATACCTCCCTCTCTCCCTCCCTCCCTCCTTCCCTCTCCCTCCCTCCCGCTCTGCCCTCCATGTGTCACTCACTCACCCACCCTTCAACCAGGAAGGGGCGGAGCCCTGAGGGAGGGGTGCTGTTCCGTAACGCCTCGAGGGATGGGGAAGACTAAAAGGAAAGATTAAAAGGGGATAAGATCTAACTTTTTCTAAGGGACTAAAAACATTGTATTTTAACGGGGAAGTTTATAGAATTTTAAAACCTGTAGTTGTATGACCCCCCCCCCCCCCCCAACACACTTCCTCCTCCCTCACCCCCCCCCCCCCCCCCAACGAAACTTTACCCACCCACTGAACCCAGACGCCAACCCCCCCCCCCCCCCCACACCATTGTCGCCACCGCACACCGTCTCCATGGGAACTGCTCTGGGATTGGTTGTTGTTGCTGTGACCTCTCTTGGCTCTTGAAGCCCCCCCCACCATCCTCTTAAACACACTCTTTCAAATGTTTGGAGATGATGTGTGTGTGTGTGTGTGTGTGTGTGTGTGTGTGTGTGTGTGTGTGTGTGTGTGTGTGTGGTGTATTTGTGTGTGTGTGTGTGTGTGTGTGTGTGTGTGTGTGTGTGTGTGTGTGTGTGTGTGTGTGTATGCTAGGAAATGGGAAAGTAAAAATATGCACAAATATGTGTGTGTCTATTTGTGTGTGTGTGTGTGTGTGTGTGTGTGTGTGTGTGTGTGTGTGTGTGTGTGTGTGTGTGTGTGTGTGTGTGTGTGTGTGTGTGTGTGTGTGTGTGTGTGTGTGTGTGTGTGTGTGTGTCCAAAATACTTTTGGAGGAAAGCAAACGAGGGGAGAGAGTGAGCCTACGTATGGGAAGCAGTTGCCCATTGGCAAAGACAATAGTGTGTGTTTGTGTGTGTGTGTGTGTGTGTGTGTGTGTGGAATGTGTGTGTGGAACATGTGTGTGTGAGAGTGCAGTTGCCCGGCTCCACACACACATGTGTGCCCACGCTCGCATTGTCCCTGGCCTGGCCAGCGACTCTGTATTCAGAAGCCGCCCCGTCATGCACCCATCACCCCCCCCCCCCCCCCCCCCCCCTCCCCGGTCTGCCTATTCACGCTGTTCGCACAAACTTGATCATCGCCTTTTCATGCTGTGCTCCCAAGCGACACACTCGTCTGAATGCACAAAGATGGAGGCCAATGGTGGCGGCCATCTTGTTAGCAGGCTAGCACCCCTAGCTGGCTGGCTACCACACGTTCAATGTTTATCCGTTGCCCAAATGGAGAGAGAGTGGGAAAGAGGCACAGAGAGAGAGAGAGAGAGAGAGAGAGAGAGAGAGAGAGAGAGAGAGAGAGAGAGAGAGAGAGAGAGAGAGAGAGAGAGAGAGAGAGAGTGGGGGAGAGAGAGAATGCAAGGTGATTTCAAACCACAAGTTCAAACTGGTTCAACTTCAAACGGTTCAGCCCAGTCTGGGCACCACTTTTAAAATCAAATTTTACTTTATGTTCTTGGTAGGCTGCATTAAATTGATTACCCTGAGAAATGGGAGGTAAGGCCAGCTGTTGCAAAATGACCAAATGCGCGGTAGAAATGTGGCAAAACCGTTTTTCTGCCAGAAAGTATGATTTAATTATTTCCCTAATCTACTTATCAACACACATTTCTTAACATCAAGCTATGTTTCCACTTTCCTCAGATTCACTTTCCTCTTCTTGTTCAGATTCCATTTTTCACTTCAGTGTGGCCCTGAAAGACCCTAAAACCACAGATTAAAAAATAAAGAAACACAGATTTAAAACACGATTTATGATCGACTCCCATTCATTCTAAAATATTGTTTACTTCAAAGCAGATTAGGTCCCGCTGACCACGCCGGCCCCTCGTTAAAAGGACGTTACGCCGATTTCACAATTAGTTCATTTGAATGTAAACCAAGGGACACATTCAAATCTTAAATACAGTTAAACATATTCAACCTAGAAGGAGATTTGCATTGCATTCTTTTTGGGATACAATGCATCAATAACAGGAGGCCTTTCAGCTAATGTCAATCTCAGCGCTGTTCGACTGAGCCAATCACCAGCCGGCATTTGATCTTGTCTGCCTGAGCAATGTGCCACAGGTGTGGGTTTGAGTACCGGCAATACAATGGCGTCTAATAATTGAACCTTATGTGTTAGCTCTTTGCATTATTGGAACCTACACAGACATGTGTATTACAAAGAGTGGGTTTCCTCAGAGTGTGCTTGATGAAGTAGAAGATAAGCGACCCATTTCAACTTCACTGCCTGCGATGAGGGGGAGATTTAGAGAGGAGTTCTGATCTCTACACGGAGCGGGGATCAGTCAGTCTCTCTTACCCCCCCGGAGCCTCAACGGAGTAACGCTTCGTGAAGAAGAGATGGAAGATAAGGATGAAGTGCGTACATGACGCCAGGGTCTGTGGGCTGCTTTGACGTCAGCAGTGTCATCACGACCACATCAACAAACAACGGCGGCAGCGTGTCGATGAGTCACAGTGAGCCCCCTGGGAGCGAACACACTGATTTAGCGAAGCATGTTTAGTTTGCCTGTTTAGCTGTGTAAACGTTGGCACATTTGAACTGTGACCGTCTGACAGAATGGGCATTGTGCACTGGGCCACATGTATACCACACACACACACACACACACACACACACACACACACACACACACACACACACACACACACACACACACACACACACACACACACACACACACACACACAAACACAGAATCACACGCACACACACACAAACAACCAAACACTATCACATGCACGCACAAACACAGACACAAACACACACACATGCAGACACTCGCACACACACAGAAGCACATGCACACACTCACACACACAGACACAAACACATGCCCAAACGTGCACACACACAAAACGTGCACAAACACACAAACACGCACACACTCATGCACACGCACAGATGTGCTTAGCGCAGTGTAGCGGGGCAGAGCGGGTCCCATAAACAGGATTAAAGCGCGGGGTGGATCCTGCACTGGGTATCGGATGACGGAAGTTCAAGGGTTTCAGCAGAGAAAAGCGCCTGCTAAGTAATTCATGCCGCTGAGCGCAACAAATCGGAAGACCACGGTGAGCCCGGGCCCTGCAGGGGCCAGATAGCAGGCTGGGGCCGTGGCGCAGGCAGAACAACAAGCAGGCCAGCCAGAGGAGCACTGTACAGGCATTCACGAGGACCACAAGAAATACTGGTTGAAGAGTCGCCCAGGCCAATAGGGAGGCAGGAACGTGGCGTGTACAGGAGTAGGCCGGGGGAGAGATAGAGAGAGAGAGAGAGAGAGAGAGAGGGAGAGGGAGAGAGAGAGAGAGGGGGGGGACAGCTGCAGGGAAGCAGAAGACGGAGAAGAGGAAGAAGAGGAAGAGGAATGAACGAATGAACAAACAAATTGCTGCCAGAGGAGATTGGAAGGGATAGGTGGAAAACCGTCCGGGAGGGGCGGAGCGGGGTGCTCTGATACGGGGAGGTGGTGGTGGTGGGGGGGGAGTGGGGAGGATGAAGCGACCCAGGGCGGCTGGTTTTTCCACTGCATGTGAGAGCGGGCGAGAGAGCCAGAGAGAGAGAGAGAGAGAGAGAGAGAGAGAACGAAAGCGAGCGCCAGAGAAAGGCTAAATCAAATTAATTAGCTTCTCCATCTCCAGGCAGCTCCTTAGGCATGCTGTACTGGCAAAGACAAAAAAAGAGGGGGGCTGGGGTAAAGCAGGTAGAGGGAGAGCGGGCAGTGGGTGCCCATAAGAGAATTGGAGAGAGTTAGCCGAGGGCGAGCAAGAGAGCGAGGGCCAGAGCAAGAAAGAGAGCGAGAGAGCGAGAGAGACACCGAGGTAGAAAGCAAAAGCGAGACCAAGAGAGAGAGAGAGAGAGCAAGAGCGACAGCGACAGAGATCGAGAGAGAGAGTGCTAGAGTGCAAGAGCGAGAGCAAAAGAGAGAGGGAGGGAGGGAGGGAGGGAGGGAGGGAGGGAGGGAGGGAGGGAGGGAGGGAGGGAGTAAGAGTGCAGGACAGAGGGTTGAATAGCCTGTCTTGTGTGTCTGCACGGTTCCACCGCTCAGGGGGCCTGGGAGGGGGGAGGCGGGGGGGGGAGGGCTGCATAATTCTCTGATAAGCGTGAGGGTTGTTATGCCCGGACTGCTGCTGCTGCACATCCCAGGGTGGTGGTAGCGGACGGTGGTGGGGTTGTGGGACTGTGTGTTTGTGTGTGTGCGTGTGCGTGTGCGTGTGCGTGTGTGTGTGTGTGCGCAAGAGCGGGGGGGAGGAAGTAGCCGAGAACGGCGAGTGACGTTGCGTGTCGCTGCACTTTGTGGCCTCGCTCTACTTCCTGGTTCTGGGCGAGCTCCTTTCGGAGACGACTGTAAACAGCCTCACTCCTTGTCTCTTTAAATAGCACTTTGCTCGCTCGCACTCACACGCGCAAGCACACACACACACACACATCCACTGTAAATGAAGACGCTCCGACGTGGGCGGGTATGTGTCTGTTGCTCGGAAATGTCTGGAAAAGAGGGTAAATATAGATTGAGAAGGTGTGTGCGTGAGCGGTCACAACGCCTGGAGCGTGCTTCTGCAACGAAGACGAAAACGCTGAAACCAAACGATAACAAGAATTCGGTAATAATGGTCCTGGCACGAGATGTAGGCCAGACGAACCGTGCAGGAGAGTGTAGTGAGGCAGACAGGCAGGCAGAAACGGGTGAGGCCGGGGGGGGGGGGGGGGGGGGGGGGGGGGGGAGTAAACGAATGGCGGGCATAAAAACACAAACAACCACAAGAAGAAAACTAATCGCGACAGCATCCACACAGATCCAGAAGGAAATGTGTGCCTCTAACACAGAGAGAGAGATTAGAGAGAATGAAAGAGAGAGAGAGAGAGAGAGAGAGAGAGAGAGAGAGAGAGAGAGAGAGAGAGAGAGAGAGAGAGAGAGAGAGAGAGAGAGGAGGCTAAGCTTTGAAAACAGGGATGGTCCGAAAAAAGTTTTGTTTGCCAGGCTGGTGCAGAGAGAGAGAGAGAGAGAGAGAGAGAGAGAGAGAGAGAGAGAGAGAGAGAGAGAGAGAGAGAGAGAGAGAGGGGGGGAAGTCACGTGACCAGGGTAGCAGGTCCTGGCAGGCGGAGGGGCTTCTAAAATAAAAACAATGCAGGGACAGACTTAGCACTGCAGACTCAATCACACAAGATGTGTGTGTGTGTTGGTGTGTGTGTGTGTGGGTGGGGGAGAGACGATGCAGGGGGAGAGACATAGCGGGGGGGGGGGGGGGGGGGGGTGAGAGACCAACTTCCCATGGGGGGGGTTTGGCGGGTGGGGGGAGAGCAGAGAGTTTGGCGACGCCAGTCTTGGCCGGGGCCTTGCCAGAGCCAGCTTAGTATTAAGCTGATTGCAATGCAAGGTGAGATCAGCCGCATTCAAATGAGTGAGCACAGATCGCTCCACAAAGAGAACAAGAAGTGTTGGGAAAAGAATTTAACTCCAAGAATCTCTGAGAAGCTCTTGGAGTTTCTTCTGGGGTGGGGGGGGGGAGTAAAAAAACATGGACGGCACACACTGTTCATTCAAGAACTGCACCTGCGAATGGAGAATGGATCTGGGCTCAGGGTGGAGCTTATCAGCGGGGGGGGGGGGGGGGGGGTGGCGATGAGATGGAGTTGGTTATTGTAGTAGATAGAAGAGATCTGGAGTATGAAATGGAGGAGGTGCAAGTTTTGGGTGGGGGGGGGGGGGGTGCTGGCCCTTTGGCAGGGACTGACATCATCTAAAACAAACAAGCAAAAGAACAGGACATTCTCGCTGTGTGGATGGAAATGGGCTGGCTTGTTCAAATGGTTCCTGCAGAAGTATGCCTCCGTCTCTCTCTCTGTCTCTCTACTGTCTCTCTCTCAACATGTCGCTCACTTTGGGACAAAATGTAAACAATAAGACGTATATTCTAAAACGTGTATATATTGGTCGTTGTTGAGAGATCATTGAATTTCATTATTAAAAGTTTCAATGCATGGCCAAAAGCGCATGCAAATAGTTAATAATGTAACAGATATCATATTGTATGATTAAGTAAAAAAGATAGACATAAGAAAGTTGTGGTTGGAAAGTTGCATCCCAAAGAATATATCAACATGAGCAAAGCAAAAACTGGTGAAATCCTCGCTTCGGGTGAATTTGGAATCATTCAGCACGTTTGTGTGCAGATGAAAGCCCTGCATATGTTTCCTATCAGTACCAATCCAACTGCTGTGAATGTGCGCCTATAAAGACTGCCATCTCTGTGCAGGCAGGCCTAATAACTTAGCTGTGTCTATACTGGTATCTTGTAGGTTTCGATCGTCAGTCACATGGGAAATATAAATAAAGGCATGTTTGCTCCTCCTATCCTGTTATGCATTTGCCTGTCTCTCTCTCCCTCCTGCTCGCGTTTGATCGTTGTGTTACAACCCCGCCTCCTCCTTTACTGCCCCCCCCCCCCCCCTCCCTCCCCCCCCCCCCCCCCCCCCCCCCAAGACCCCATTGGCTGGGGAAAAACATGATCACTGCCAGGGAAACACTGACATCTCCCGACTGTTGCTCCCCCTGGATATGAAATCTCCAAAAGTCCTGCTTCCAGGAACCAAACTCCTCCGTCGGATAGAGGGGGGGGGGGAAACACATAAAACGCTTCACAAAATTGCAAGGAAACGATGTGAAAATAAAATAAAGGCTAAATCCCCAAAAAGATAGATAATATAAATATACCTGAGTAAGTAATACCATGTAAGTAATTTGGTCTCACTGCGAACCAAACCCCTAGAAAGCGCTTTATAACTTTTAACAGGGGTCACTACTGACCCTTACTTGTTAAGTTAAGCCCTACTAAACAGTGGTCATTGCTGACCCTTAACTGTTAAGGGTAGCCCTACTAAACAGTGGTCACTACTGATCCTTAAGTTTAGCCCTACTAAACAGTGGTCACTACTGGCTCTTAGCTGTTAAGTGTAACCCTACTAAACAGTGGTCACTACTGACCCTTAACTGTTAAGTGTAGTCCTACTGAACGGTGGTCACTATGACCCTTAGCTGTTAAGTGTAGCCTGACTCACGCCAAGGAACTCAATTGACATAATTTAGAGTGACCACGTACGAGTGACTGAAGAACCAACGGGGGACTATGGTGCAGTAGGCACGCGGTCACACAGTTCATATTGTTCAGCCACCTTTGAGATGCACTAACGTGTAATTTCGTGTTGAAATGGGATGTCATCACCAGAAAACTCGAATAGCCTTCATTATTTCTAAGAGGCGGTTTAGATTCATAAAATAAATGCCATTGCAATCTATCCTTAAGATCCACTGCATAGTCAGGATTATAGCTCTGTATGTCTTTTGTGAACAGAAGTTGCATTTTTCTATAAACTTATAAATGCAACTTTCCCAGCGTAGAGAACATGAAACTTTTGCTTTGTTTTTTTGACTAGGTCGCGAGTAGCTTTTTTGTAGCTACTCCAACATTGCCGCCATTATTCTCAGCCTAGTGTTTAAAATGCTTTGGATAGAAGTGTCTGCTAAATGACATAAGGTTGATTTAAATGTAAATGTAGATCGAGAAAAGGTCAGTATATTTTCAGGAATATTTTGTATCTAAAGACAGACAAGTCTATACCAGCGATAATTTTTTTTACCATTAATTGCACTATAATTGATTGCAATTATTACCGTTTTGTTTCGTAAAAGCACTAAGTGTATATAACTAAATCTAATAAAATGTGACATACCTATATTGAACAGTGAACCAAATGGTATTAAGGCCATGTCGTATGCAAATGAATTTTGTACTAACCAACCATACTTAAACATTTAGTAAAAGGAAACATAAATTGTGAGAAGGCATAAAACATACACAGACACCAGCATGCAATACGCATATTTCATGAGGTTATTTTTTGTACTGGACGTTAGTTGTATATGTTTATGTTGGTTGACTCGGATGTCAGGTAACAGTATTGTCTTGCAAAAACACTGGATATAAAAACTCTGTTGTCTCTTAAGGCATTGTCAATGCATTAAAAACATCTTAGGAAGTTTTGCAACAAAAAATATACAAGCATAAATAAGTAAACAGGCATGAAGGGTGACATAAACCAACGATAATTCATTCAATAGTTCTTAAAAAGCATGGAGTATTCAACTTTATCAGAGGTGTAATAGCAGGGGTGAACCCAGGTGTAGCTCATTAAATTAATCATGGGTCTGTTGTCATGCCACTGCCCATTAACGTCATGTGATACACCTGAGTTCGCCCTGCTACATATCCTTAATGAAGGCATGCTAGTACTCGATGGGAGGATAAATCCCCAAATAGTTTTCCAGAACTGCAACGAGATCTCTGAAGCCTATTATTTTTTGGTACCAACATATTTGTGACAATAGAGGGCGCAGATGTCCAATTTCGACATCCGAGTTGGCCATTCCAACCGGTTGTGCAACAGGAACTTCTTTGCAGCTAAATCATATGAACCAGAGGGGGGAGCCAAAGACACAATAAAGACTCCTTTGTATAGCTTTGGCGTTAGCATTCTTGTTACGCTGAAGTAGTGAGGTAAAAACTTTATAACGAAAGGTTATATTGTTTTACAGTGCAACGTTTGGATTTACATTCGGATGCAAAGGGGAATTGATTACAATTTGAAGTGTTGTTGAAGCACGTAATGCTGCTTCAGTTCTTGAAAATGTCTTCCAGTTTCGGTAGCTCACCGAGATAAAGACATGAGCGCGTTTATGCTTTTATAGGCAACACCACAGCCACGATGCAACACTTCCATCTTTCAAGGCTTTTACAAATCATGGCAGTACCATAACCCGAACCCAGTCACACATAACACACATGTCAATGAGGTTGGTTTAAAATGTTTATTTAGAGACAGCGTTAATTGACATACATCTGTATTTACTGATTTTTGGACGAGAACGATTGCTGGGGCACATACACATTATCTAAACAACCTACGAGGAAAAAGGATAGGCGTCAACATGGTGGTATTTGGACCGCTGTAGAAACAGCATTATGTAAAAGTCAAATCAATTTACAGTATGGTACGGTCTTAAAATGTAGGACAACCTAAAAGAGAGACCGTAACTCATTTCCCGTCCAATGTTACAAAGAACAAAACAACCAATAAGTGAGTGTACCACGTCCATACTGTAGGATTACTCCATGGTAACACAATGCCATAGATCCCACCTGCTCCATTAATAAGGCATAACTGAAAGAAACCAAGTCTCGTCAATAAGCTACACAAATCACAACCCATGGCATCAGAGATACACTGGTCCTCGTTACCCACATTGTCTCCACACACTCCTAACTAAAGAAAAAGGGCATCTCCTTGAGTCACACACCTCGGAGGACACCATAAATCGGATACGATGGGCTACAGGTTAATCAAACGATTAGTAAAATAGGCCGAATTGTATGAAACGAAGCCCACAGTTCAGTGGTCAGGCCTGGCAACAAGAAGACACCGGGCCTCCATCTTTCTTTTTTCACAACATCGTCAACCCCGCCGCCGCCATGTTGAAGTGACGGAGACGAGCTCACCGAACCAGGCGATTAGTCTGGCGACAAAGGCGATCATAACGAGCGAATATGCCCGGGAATATCCCATATGCAGGGTCCAACACTCACTTAACGTTACCACAACCCCGTCTCCCAAGGTTCACCTTGAAATGAAAATATATAATCGAGCATAAGATGTTAAAGAAAGGGGAATTTAACACGAGTAGAGTCTAAATATCGTATTTAACTGCCGCCAAAAAGACATGAAAACGAATAAACTGGTCACCCACACCCGGTTACCAAAACGCTTGCGTTTTGTGTCTCAGGTTGAGGGACCAACATCGAAAAGGCGATTAAATTACGGACATTATTTAGCTAGCAGCCCGCTAGTTTACAGCTAGCTTCACAATCGGCAGCGGCAACAAACACTGGCCGGGTATAAACACATTATCCTACTACTGTTTGAGTGGACATTCACAGCATTATATGACAAACTAATCGACTAGTGTTGTTCCGAAGACTCTCTAAAAGACAGATTAAAACCTATGTTACAACTTCTTACCGCCAAAGCCAGGGTCCCTGTTAAAAAGGCATTGGAAAACGAGGCCTACTTTTTAAAATTGGCTTTAAATAGGGAAATGAACACCTAAACATGTAATTACAATACTCGCCATGAAGTTTACATACCACTGTACCGTAAAGTTTAACAAAAGGTACGTATAGTTTCAGAAATTAGGTAATTATAACACCGCAGGCTTTCTCCGACTTTTCCCGGTAACTCTACTGGAATCGTAGTCCACCGATCGGCACGGAGTCACAGGCGAGTCCGAGGCTTACAACTTTGTCCCGTAAATTGCAAAACGCCGAGAATAAAAGCTGAACTTTCGATGGCCATCCGTTACAGCAACCAAAATAATACCGCTAGTCCAATTTTGGGTCGAAAATATCAAAGAATATAGCTTTTGTTCTTGTGGTTTGTTCCTATTTTTTGTAGGCCTTAACCACGAGCTTCTTTTCTTGGAGTCGAAGCTGGTTCAGAGCGAGACCAACGGTAGAACACAGATTTTTTTTATTTTGCTCAGAGGGAAGAAATTCATATCGGTAAATTTCGGCAAACATCGGAAATGAGGCGGGGTTTGTCCAAATTATTGACGTTTCCTTACAACTCGATTGCGATTGGTCGGTGGTGTCATTTTCTTGCATATTATTAAAGAAAAGCACCAATCGTTGGGAACAAAATAAAATATTCAAATTCTACAATCCAGAAGAGCATAGTGGAACCGCCTCTGTTAATTTATATCCAATAAGATGGCTTTAAGCTTTGGCTGATGACGTCTAAGCAGATACCATTCGTAGGCTGAACAAACGTGCTTTACGATTGGCTATACGTGTAATATAATATATTATTCATGATGTCGTGGGCAATAGCCAATGAGATCTTTACGATATGGATCCAAGCCCCACCTCTGAATGAGCGAGTCCCTACACTTTGGAGTCTGTAAACCCGTAGCATATATCCAGTCTATAAAAACGATCGTTGGGCACACTAGCCCTCAGAAGCGCGGAGAGCGCTCCACAGAGTAGAACATAAAAAGGGAAGGGGATAGCCGGTAGATAGAATAGTTGGGAATAAAACGTTTATAATAGGTTCATAGGGCAGACAGAAGTTGGGATATCGCCTTCGGAGACGTTCCGGTCACCGCTGGCGGCCTGGACTTACTCCTGGTTACAATTTAAAGCTGTTCCTTCTCACAAAGCGGCGTGCCGAGGGAGGACGCGTCTCTTTGAATAGACAGGATGCACGGACCGCCCTCCGGCGACAGCGCATGCCCATTGCGCCTCATCAAGAGAGTGCAATTCGGCATCATCAGCCCAGATGAACTTGTAGGTTTTCTTTTGGGGACTGGGTATTCATTTATTCTCTGATCGTTCACACATTAATATTACGATTTCTTCACTAGCCTTGCGGTTATGATTTCGTATTAAAGACATGGTTCTATTAACAAGGAAGCGTTTGCTGTTAGCCTAGCATAGCTAGCTATGTCGAGCTAGTGAGGCTTGCGCTAACTAGCAAGGGCATATTGCAGGAAGTTGGTCAAACTTTCAGCATACCGTTACTAAATCAGGCCATCTCATGAATTAAACCCCCTATATTATTGACCGTTTTACACGTATACTTGCACATAAATGTCACCAGGCGAATAATGTACGCTACAAAGCTAATTCCTCTGCCGTTACGTTTTCACAAGTTTGTATCACCCTCGACTGATTTAAATATAAGGAAATTCTAATAAAAGCTAATTCCAAGAAAGTCCTTGCTATACATGTTTGATTTTTTCGCTATACGTTGTTTTGGTGTATTAAAGTAATCATATTTGGCAATGACCATTCTTTAGAATGTTAGTTTGTTTTTAACTTTTTTGTTGGTCGTGATAAATTGATGATGGGATTCAACTGAAGGCATGACCATATTACGAACTTGTTTCTAATCAATTCAATCTTTCACATCATGGCTATCTCTTCAGAAACGGATGTCAGTCACTGAAGGGGGAATTAAGTACCCCGAAACCACTGAAGGAGGTCGTCCAAAACTTGGTGGCCTCATGGACCCAAGACAAGGGGTCATAGAAAGATCTGGAAGGTGTCAGACATGTGCAGGTAAAGTTTGGCCAGCGTAACTCATTCCATATCTCGTTACACAAAAGGTACGGAGTTAACCACATTGACCTCTTCCTACTTCCACTTGTTTTCCAGGCAACATGACAGAATGCCCGGGCCACTTTGGGCACATAGAACTGGCAAAGCCAGTTTTCCACGTCGGCTTCGTCACGAAGATCATGAAGGTTCTCCGATGCGTCTGCTTCTTCTGCTCCAAACTACTAGTCGATTCGGTTCGTATGCCCACACTCATTTCAGTCGTAACTCAGTCCAATGGAAAGCCTCTGTTTTGGTTTCGTCTTCAAAATTGTTTAATCTTCCATTTGTGTTTATTTATTACCACAGAACAATCCCAAGATCAAAGACATCCTGGTGAAATCGAAAGGACAGCCCAGAAAGCGACTGACTCACGTCTACGAGCTTTGTAAGGGCAAAAATATCTGTGAAGGCGGCGAAGAGATGGACAACAAGTTTGGCGTGGAACAGCAGGAGTCAGAGGACATCACCAAGGAGAAGGTAACGTTGTCACCATCATCACTGTCTCTCTGCCGCCAATGCAACCAACACGGTCGTACCTCTCCATCCACGGCTTTGTTCCTTGTGCAACACTTTTCTGTGTGTCCTCACAATTCTCTGCTTCCCTCTCCTCCAGGGTCACGGGGGTTGCGGGCGCTACCAGCCGCGCATCCGACGCTCCGGCCTGGAGCTGTACGCAGAGTGGAAGCACGTCAACGAGGACTCCCAGGAGAAGAAGATCCTGCTGAACCCTGAGCGCGTGCACGAGATCTTCAAGCGCATCTCGGACGAGGAGGACGTCATCCTCGGCATGGACCCCAAGTTCGCCCGGCCCGAGTGGATGATCGTGACCGTGCTGCCCGTGCCCCCGCTGGCCGTCCGACCGGCCGTGGTCATGCAGGGCTCAGCTCGCAACCAGGTACACCCAGCTGGGCTTCTAGAGGGTTAAACGGCATCGTTTTCATTAGATGGGGGGACACTTTACTTCTCTTGAGTGGGAGCAGTTGTTTGACTACCCTTGGTGTCCGGCTGAAACTCATGCGCCACACGGTGTGTCTCCCAGGACGATCTGACGCACAAGCTGGCCGACATCGTCAAGATCAACAACCAGCTGAGGAGGAACGAGCAGAGCGGCGCGGCGGCCCACGTGATCGCAGAGGACGTCAAGCTGCTCCAGTTCCACGTCGCCACCATGATCGACAACGAGCTGCCGGGACTGCCCAGGGTACGGATGTGTTCTTTGTTTGAACATAAAAAATCGAAACACAATTTATTTTTAATGCATTCCTAATTAATTCCTCATTTTCTTCTTCTTCTCCTTTACAGGCGATGCAAAAGTCTGGGCGCCCGCTCAAGTCCCTGAAGCAGCGGCTAAAGGGGAAGGAGGGGCGCGTCCGCGGTAACCTGATGGGAAAGCGTGTGGACTTCTCCGCCCGAACCGTCATCACCCCGGACCCCAACCTGCAGATCGACCAAGTGGGCGTCCCTCGGTCCATCGCCGCCAACATGACCTTCCCGGAAATCGTCACACCCTTTAACATTGACAGGTATGACACGGCATGTCTTTTTCCAAATGCCTGACTATTTATAGACCTTTTGTTATTGTGTACCGGATGATCCCTACAAGTGTTTTATTGGTATGCTAAAACATTGCACTTCCCTCTAATGTCGCCAGGTTACAGGAGCTGGTACGGAGAGGAAACAGTCAGTACCCGGGCGCCAAGTACATCATCCGAGACAACGGGGACAGGATTGACTTGCGGTTCCACCCTAAGCCGAGTGATCTTCATCTACAGATTGGCTACAAGGTAAGATCCCAGGAAAAATTCCAGTCCGTAGTGGAAACGCATCACATCTAAAGTATTCCCAATTAACAGAATATCCCCCCCCACCCCCTTTATAGGTGGAAAGGCACATGTGCGATGGAGACATCATCATTTTCAACAGACAGCCTACGCTACATAAAATGTCCATGATGGGGCACAGGGTGCGAATCCTGCCCTGGTCCACCTTCCGAATGAACCTCAGGTACAACATTGTAAACTGAAATAATTTATGTAAACCCCCTTTAATACATCGGGCTGTAAAACGTCAGTTAACGGTTGGTTATTCCTAAGTAATACTAGTAACCTCATATTTGTTTTGGCGGCACTCCCTCTGGAAAGTACCTAACCCTACTTATGCTGTGATTGTTCCCGTTTTTATAGTTTTACGATCACACAGTGAACTGTGTCATATAATCAGCACCTCCGGTGCCACATATTTTTCCAGTACGATCAGAGTTCCCGCTCCAAACGGGTTAGAGTGTACACGGTCAATAACAAGCCCCTCCTCCCTCTAGTGTGACCACTCCATACAACGCTGACTTTGACGGGGATGAGATGAACCTGCATCTCCCCCAGTCCCTGGAGACCAGGGCTGAGATCCAGGAACTGGCCATGGTGCCTCGTATGATCGTCACCCCCCAGTCCAACAGGCCCGTCATGGGTATCGTGCAGGACACCCTCACAGCCGTACGCAAATTCACCAAAAGGGACGTCTTCCTAGAGCGGGTAAGGTCTACTAGATCCGTCGGGTCGTGTTTGTTTAAGAAAAGTTTTTGCTTGCCGACATTAAAGTACCGTTGGTATTTTATTACTAACCTCGTCCGCTGCTCTCTCCCATGGCAGGGAGAGGTGATGAACCTGCTGATGTTCCTCTCCACGTGGGACGGCAAGGTCCCCCAGCCGGCCATCATCAAGCCCCGCCCCTTTTGGACGGGAAAGCAGATCTTCAGCCTCATCATCCCCGGACACATCAACGTGATCCGGACCCACAGCACCCATCCAGACGAGGAGGACAGCGGGCCCTACAAACACATCTCTCCCGGGGACACCAAGGTCCGTTGCGCCTCGATTCCGACGCCACATGCTAGGCCACCCCTCTGAACCTCTTTATCATTCAAATCAAACTTTATTTATAAAGAAATATTGCCAGCAGATTTGTAACGGGATCTGTTTCAAAATTAAATGAATCTATTTTTTGACACTCAAAGTGACATGACCGTTTGCCCCTTTCCAAAATGTACATCGAAAAATATTATGAAACTATCCCACAAATTCCATGATCTCCATGAGGCACATTGTTGGGAAACGTCCCACTCACCTTTGCCCCGGGTCCCACTGCCTCCCCAGGTGATCGTGGAGAACGGCGAGCTGATCATGGGCATCCTGTGCAAGAAGTCTCTGGGTACGTCGGCGGGCTCCCTGGTCCACATCTCCTACCTGGAGATGGGCCACGACATCACCCGGCTGTTCTACTCCAACATCCAGACGGTGGTCAACAACTGGCTGCTGATTGAAGGTGAGGAACCCAGCCCAAGCAGAAGTGGAAGTTAATATATAGGGGGATATTTCTGCGTAAAGTTATGTTAGGACGAAGCCTGTTGAGTAGTATATAGTATCTAAAGACCCTTGCTCGATGTAGTGGGAATGATTGACTCACATTGTTTATACGTTCATGGTCGGTTGTACTCGCCTTCATTGTTTGTGATCTCCAGGTCACTCCATCGGTATCGGTGACTCCATTGCCGACGCAAAGACTTACCTTGACATCCAGAACACAATCAAGAAAGCCAAACAAGATGTGATAGAAGTAAGGGCACTGCCACAAGACGAATTCAGTACAACCAGTCATGCAAGCACCAGAGACGATTGTTTTTGGAGCACCAATCGAACTAAAATAGGAGAGTACCTAATTTATTTGCTGTGGTTTTCCCCTTTTCTTCCAGGTCATCGAGAAGGCCCACAACAACGAGCTGGAGCCCACGCCCGGTAACACACTGAGGCAGACCTTCGAGAACCAGGTCAACCGAATCCTCAACGACGCCCGTGACAAAACAGGGTCTTCTGCGCAGAAGTCTCTGTCAGAGTACAACAACTTCAAGTCCATGGTGGTGGCCGGCTCCAAGGGGTCCAAGATTAACATCTCCCAGGTAGGCAGGCCCGCACCTAACGGCACCGGATCCTATTGTGTCGAAAAAAAGGGGGTTTATAATCCTTCATCATCCTCCAGAATCCTGACCACATCGTGATCTCGCCCCCTTGCAGGTTATTGCCGTGGTGGGGCAGCAGAACGTGGAGGGCAAGCGCATCCCGTTCGGCTTCAAGCACCGCACACTGCCCCACTTCATCAAGGATGATTACGGCCCTGAGAGCAGGGGCTTCGTGGAGAACTCCTACCTGGCCGGCCTGACGCCCACAGAGTTCTTCTTCCACGCCATGGGAGGCCGAGAGGGGCTTATCGACACAGCCGTGAAGACAGCCGAGACTGGTGAGCCGAGGCGGTGAAACGAAACTGAGCCGAGGGGGACATGAAGTGGGAATGGGAGAGCAAGTCCACCTGTCGACATTTTCCAGAAGATATTTCCCCTAGAGGTAGAGAGGGGGGGAAATAGCAGGTTTTCAGTCAGATAAAAAAAAAAAATTTCACCTCCAGGTTACATCCAGCGTCGTCTGATCAAGTCCATGGAGTCGGTGATGGTGAAGTACGACGCCACGGTGCGTAACTCCATCAACCAGGTGGTGCAGCTGCGTTACGGCGAGGACGGGCTGGCCGGAGAGGCGGTGGAGTTCCAGAACATGGCCACGCTCAAGCCCTCCAACAAGGCCTTCGAGAAGAAGTGAGTCGGGAGGGTCTCTCGTCGTGGTGTCTTTAGAGGGCTTGTCGCTGTGGAGATAAGCTAATGTGTATTATCTCACAGGTGTAATGGTAAGGGAGAAGACGGGTGTTAACGTTAGGACGTTAATTAGCACGGTACTACCCTTACCTAACTTCAAGAGCTACCACCAGTGTTAATATCAGAATATTAGTTTAAACATGTACGTTTATAGTGGGATATACTTATCTTTCTTTTGATAAATGTACTTATTGTAAGTCGCTTTGGATAAAGGCGTCTGCTAAATATCTCAATGTAAATATAGTTCAGAGTAGTTTGTGGTACTGAATCAGTACGATACAAGACTAGTAGGCACTACGCTTTTGCATCGTTTAAACACTGGTCCACGGTTCATGGTCTTATCTTTCCTGCGCTGTTCTTAAGTCCTTCAGTACAGTAAATCCCTCAGTACGGATTCCTTGGACGTCTCGGGCCGCGTGTTCAACATCGGTGGCTTAACCCCGCTCTTATCCTGCCCCGTTAATCCAGGTTCAGGTTTGACTGCACCAACGAGCGGGCGCTGCGGCGCACCCTGCAGGAGGACGTGGTGAAGGACGTGCTGACCAACGCCAACGTGCAGGGCTGCCTCGAGAGGGAGTACGAGAAGATGAAGGAGGACCGTGAAATCCTCCGTGCAATCTTCCCCACCGGGGACAGCAAGGTACGGCGTCACCCATGTGGACCCCGATCAGAAACCCTACACGTTTAAGAAGCAGGAGCGGACGTGTGGAAAGTGGTGAGATTTGTATCGCTCTCTGCCTCAACTTTAGGTGGTGCTGCCATGCAACCTGGCCAGAATGATCTGGAACGCCCAGAAGATCTTCAGAATCAACCCCCGGATACCCACAGACCTCAATCCACTCCGCGTGGTCGAGGGTAGGCCATTGTCATTATTTAGATACAAGCCACACATAACACTTTGCGTGATATTTAGGTCACCAGTTAGATAGGAGTGCATTGTGGCCCATTTAGTTAATCCAGAGATGACGTGCATTTTTTCCCTCTCTAAATCAACAAAGTGATTGGTTTAACAATGGGTTGAATTTCAGTCGACCAAGATTCCCTGGTCGACTACAGCCCCGATATTCCCTAGCGCCTGTCATCCAAATGGATCAATGTCTGGATATGGGATTAAATAGCTTCCTCTAGACATCTCCAGCCCTGCTGAGTTATATAAAGCCTCCTGACCCATCCGCACAGGTTATAAAAAGAGTAGAACACAGTCAGCTTAGAGTTGCAAAAGGCTCCCTGGATGCAGGGCAGTACACCGGACTTAGAGGTCTAATTCCCGGCATTAATTAACTGGAGAACGTCGACTAAACACTTCCAAGAGAGATGCTTACCATGAGTTTAAATCTATCCGAACAATAACAATGCATAGTCCAATGCCTCAGAACAACATTGCCTAAATCCTAACCCATGGATCGATCGATGGTCTTTGTCACCCGCAGGTGTCCGCGAGCTCAGCAAGAAGCTGGTGATCGTGAACGGCGAGGACCACCTGAGTAAACAGGCCCAGGAGAACGCCACGCTGCTCTTCAACATCCACCTGCGCTCCACGCTCTGCTCCAAGCGCATGACGGAGGAGTTCCGCCTGTCCACCGAGGCCTACGACTGGCTGCTCGGGGAGATCGAGACCCGCTTCAACCAGTCCATCGTGAGTTTTCGCCAGGGCATCCCGACTTGACCGCGGGCGTCAATGTTAGACCCTAGGGTAGCCGTAAGCGCTGTCCCGACAAACTGTAGATGAACCGTATGTAGTTGAAGGAAGGACGGAAAGGATGTGGTAATCTATGATCATGACTATGATGTCTTTATATTTTGAGATATTATCGACTGAACGCAAGAATCCTTTCTCCCCTCCAGACACACCCCGGTGAGATGGTGGGAGCCCTGGCCGCCCAGTCCCTGGGAGAGCCCGCCACGCAGATGACGCTCAACACCTTCCATTACGCCGGAGTGTCGGCCAAGAACGTCACTCTGGGTGTGCCCCGTCTCAAGGAGTTGATCAACATCTCAAAGAGGCCCAAGACGCCCTCGCTCACGGTGTTCCTGCTGGGGCAGGCGTCGCGCGATGCCGAGCGGGCCAAGGACATCCTGTGTCGACTGGAGCACACGACCTTGCGCAAGGTAAGGATGTCTTCAAATCCTGGGGCGCAGCCCCTGGGGATTCAATTCAACAGTTGAGTCAAGGGCGCATGACATTGTAACATTTCAGCTAGCTCTGTAGTCGGATAGTTTAATGGATAGTGATTACAATGTTCAATTAAATCTAATGCTGGGAGGCCCGTATCTGTTTCCAAGAATCACAATATCCTACTACTACCATGAGTTGCTCAGCTAGTCTGAGTGGGTAGGATATTGTTTTAATGTTTTTTAATCCTGAAAGTCTCCTGCCTTCTTACTGGGAGTGGCTCCACCTTACACATTGCCTCATTAACAATACCGTTTCTCCCCCCCCCCCCAAGGTGACGGCCAACACCGCCATCTACTACGACCCCAACCCCCAAAGCACGGTGGTGACCGAGGACCAGGAGTGGGTCAACGTCTACTATGAGATGCCCGACTTTGACGTCACCCGTATCTCCCCCTGGCTGCTGCGCATCGAGCTCGACCGCAAGCACATGACTGATCGCAAGCTGACCATGGAGCAGATCGCCGAGAAGATCAACGCTGGTGAGAGCCTTGCACGGTCTCCACTGGGGGGGTTGACGCTATCGCTGGCCACGGCGTGTATACGTTAACCTGCAATGTTTCGCCATGATCGGCCAGGTTTCGGAGATGACCTGAACTGTATCTTCAATGACGACAACGCTGAGAAGCTGGTTCTGCGGATCAGGATCATGAACAGCGACGAGAACAAGTTCCATGAGGTGCGAAGGATTGATGGTCTTGTCTAGTCCAGTTAACCACTGTTGTGCAATGAACCACTAGTTACACACGAGTTCTGGTTATTTGACCTTTTCTCATTGTTGACTTGAATTCTTAATTTGTTCAGGACGAAGAGGTGGTGGACAAAATGGACGACGACGTCTTCCTGAGGTGCATTGAGTCCAACATGCTGACGGACATGACCCTACAGGGCATCGAGCAGATCAGCAAGGTAATGCAGGAACACCGTTTACACCTCAAATGATTTATATCAAAACACTTGCAGACATGTATAAATAAATTATGGACGCGCATATTTTAGCTTGTATTCATTTTCTAATGTTAAGAACAGGTTGGCTGTTTTAGGAATAACACCATTGGTTGAAATGTCCCTCATCATAAAAAGGACGTGTGCAAACCAGTGGTCGGTGATTCAACTCCCGTCGTTCTCTCTCCAGGTGTACATGCACTTGCCCCAGACGGACAACAAGAAGAAGATCATCATCACAGAGGAGGGCGAGTTCAAGGCTCTGCAGGAGTGGATCCTGGAAACAGACGGCGTGGGCCTCATGCGGGTCCTCAGCGAGAAGGACGTGGACCCCGTCCGGACCACCTCCAACGACATCGTGGAGATCTTCACGGTACGCCTAAAGCCGCCTCAAACTCGCCTGTGATTTAGACACATCCTGGTGTGTCCTTTGGTATCTGTTTCATTTAGTTTTAAAGGCTAATGGTGTCTTGGTTTCTGTTTCACTTTTCCGTCATACTCTGCATACTTTCCGCCCTCATTCCGATGTCCTCTCGCCTGTTAGGTACTCGGTATCGAGGCCGTCCGAAAGGCCTTGGAGCGCGAGTTGTACCACGTGATCTCCTTTGACGGCTCCTACGTCAACTACCGCCATCTGGCCCTGCTTGTGACACCATGACCAGCAGGGGCCACTTGATGGCCATCACACGTCATGGCATCAACAGGCAGGACACCGGCCCGCTCATGAAGTGCTCCTTTGAGGAGACGGTGAGTTTGCCCGTTATGAACGAGTCTTGACTGCTGTCTGAGCGTTGAAACGGGAACCGCGTTTCGTGGCCCTACTCGATTGGCTTCTCAACGGCGCCCTCTCCGTGTCACAGGTGGACGTCCTGATGGAGGCGGCGTCCCACGGGGAGAACGACCCCATGAAGGGCGTGTCCGAGAACATCATGCTGGGCCAGCTTGCGCCGTGCGGCACGGGCTGCTTTGACCTGCTGCTGGATGCGGAGAAGTGCAAATACGGCATGGAGATCCCAACCAACATCCCCGGCATCAGCGTGGCTGGACGTAAGTCGGAGATACCGCGACTCTGCTCCCTTGCCAGGTCATATTACTTTTTGTGATAAAAATATTTAACCTTTTTTATTGATGTATATTCTTTTCTGCAGCTACTGGAATGTTCTTCGGCTCAGCACCCAGCCCCATGAGTGGCATGTCCCCCGCCATGACCCCATGGAACACGGGCGCCACCCCGGCCTACGGCGCGTGGTCCCCCAGTGTCGGTATGTGTACACAAGGCCTGCCCTATATTCCTGTGGTGTTCCTCGCGTTTGCGTTCCCAGTGACTCACCGTCGGCCTTTTCGTTCTCCCCACATCCAGGAAGCGGCATGACTCCCGGGGCCGCGGGCTTCTCGCCCAGCGCCGCGTCCGATGCCAGTGGCTTCTCTCCGGGCTACTCGCCAGCCTGGTCCCCGACCCCTGGATCTCCAGGCTCTCCGGGTCCAGCCAGCCCCTACATCCCCTCTCCAGGTAGGTTCTGCTCCTCAAGAGGGCTTCACGTTCGCTGGCGTCCATGTTGGCTCGCACCAGGCGAACTAGCTTCCACCCACTTGTTGTTGTTGGGTTGTTGATGGGTTGTAGTTTAGCTGAAATGGATTTGAAGTATAATTTAAAAATTGCTTATTTCCGTGTCAAGCATTATATGCAAATGCTCGACTCAGCAATTATAAGTAGTTCCTAATTGTGTTCCTAAATATCAACGCTCCCTATGTGAATGTATGGACTGACATGTAAATCCGCCTTCTGTGTTTTGACCTTTCAGGTGGGGCCATGTCCCCCAACTACTCGCCCACCTCCCCGGCCTACGAGCCACGCTCCCCGGGTGGGTACACCCCGCAGAGCCCCGGCTACTCCCCCACGTCCCCCTCCTACTCCCCCACATCCCCCTCCTACTCCCCCACCAGCCCCAACTACAGCCCCACCTCGCCCTCCTACTCCCCCACCTCGCCCTCCTACTCCCCCACCTCGCCCTCCTACTCCCCCACCTCCCCTTCCTACTCCCCCACCTCCCCCTCCTACTCCCCCACCTCCCCCTCTTACTCCCCCACCTCCCCGTCCTACTCCCCCACCTCTCCCAGCTACAGCCCGACCTCGCCTAGCTACTCCCCCACCTCACCAAGCTACTCCCCCACCTCCCCCTCCTACTCCCCCACATCCCCGTCTTACTCCCCCACCTCCCCCTCGTATTCCCCCACCTCGCCCTCCTACTCGCCCACCTCCCCCTCCTACTCCCCCACCTCGCCCAGCTACAGCCCCACCTCTCCAAACTACACTCCCACCTCCCCCTCCTACTCGCCCACCTCCCCCTCCTACTCCCCCACCTCGCCGTCCTACTCCCCGACGTCGCCCAACTACACACCCACCAGCCCCAACTACTCCCCCACCTCCCCGTCCTACTCCCCCACCTCGCCCTCCTACTCTCCCTCCAGCCCCCGCTTCACACCCCAGTCCCCCACCTACACCCCCAGCTCCCCGTCCTACAGCCCCAGCTCGCCCTCCTACTCCCCCACCTCCCCCAAGTACACCCCCACCTCGCCCTCCTACAGCCCCAGCTCCCCCGAGTACACCCCCACCTCCCCCAAGTACTCCCCCACCTCCCCCAAGTACTCCCCCACCTCTCCCACCTACTCCCCGACCACGCCCAAGTACAGCCCCACCTCGCCCACCTACTCGCCCACCTCTCCCACCTACACCCCCACCTCGCCCAAGTACTCCCCCACCTCGCCCACCTACTCCCCCACCTCGCCCAAGTATTCGCCCACCTCGCCCACCTACTCGCCCACCAGCCCCAAGGGCTCCACCTACAGCCCCACCTCCCCCGGCTACAGCCCCACGTCGCCCACCTACAGTCCGGCCATCAGCCCGGACGACAGCGACGAGGAGAACAACTGAGGCGCCTCACGGGAGGAGGAGGAGGTGCGCCGGCCTATAGGGGACCCCACCACTCCTGCGCCAGCGGCCCCCTTGCCCCACCTCGAGGTGGACAACTGAAGGAAAGAATAACGCCTTTTTAAAACCAACACCAACAACCTGGGGCGGGGAGACCGAGGGGCTTAAATCACGACCACACAAGAGCCAGAGGATACATTTCTGGTTCCTTGCAAAGGGAAGTTGACTCCTCCAAGCC